>NC_045956.1:69751573-70056573 GCF_010909765.2 Amblyraja radiata
CAAAGTATTATTCCAGATACTTTCATTCAATTCTGCATGTCTTGTTAGCAATTATTCCATTTGTTTTGTTGCACAAAATGTGCAGTTGCCTGTCCTATTTCTATGGTCCAAGATTCTCTGGAAAGGGTGGTATGGTGCAAATGCGTTCTAATCACCACAAGCTCCTGTATAAAATCCCATCGAAACTGTGTGACTAAAGGGCCTGTCCCACTTGGCCGTCATTTGCTCCTCATTTATGCGTCATATGTAAAATAGGTCGACGCGTCATTACGTGTCGCGCGCAAATCACGAATCATCATGCGTCAGCACAACCGTCTGGTGCACGAAACGTCATTAGAATACCCTGCGGCGTGTGGCGACGCATGGTTATGCACAGTGACGTAACCATGCGTCACCAGGCGATACACGTAAGACGTCGGGACTCTGTGCGACGCCAATGCGTCAGCGTGCATACACAATACATCACTTAGGTGGCGCGCGAGGATTTTGTTACTCTACGATACCGCGCGCCACTACATGCGATTCCACGCCTCACCATGCGTACCCCACGCGTCACGACACATCGACCTATTTTACATATGAGGTGCAAATGACGGCCAAGTGGGACAGGCCCTTAAGTGTAGAAACAAGGAAATTAAGGTGCTGCTTTACAAAAGAGGACACAAAGTGCAGTGGAGTAACGCAGCAGGTCAGGCTGTATCTCTGAAGAATGTAGATACAGTGCATTCGGAAAGTATTCAGACCGCTTCACTTTTTCCACATTTTGTTACGTTACAGCCTTATTCTAAAATGGATTAAATTCTTTTTTTTTATCATCAATCTACACACAATACCCCATAATAAAAAAGCGAAAACAGGTGTTTAGAAATGTAGAATAAGGCTGTAACGTAACAAAATGTGGAAAAAGTGAAGGGGTCTTTGGACCTTTCTTCAGACTGAATGTTGGGGGAGGAGGAGGGAAGAAAAACATTCTGGCTTCATAATTGGCGACAATCTCTTCAAACCTTTGGTCCTGCACATTATTTCATCTCTCGCTTTGTCCAACCATCAGTCTATCACCCCCCCCCCCCCCCCACCTGTATCCACCTATTACCGATAATGCTTTGTCCTGCCCCCTCTCTCCCAGCTTTCTTTCCCTCTCCGCACAGCAATCAGTCGAACAGTGGGAACAGTCTGAAAAAGTTCCGAGGTCCAAAATGTCACCTATCCATGTTCTTCAGGGATGCTGCCTGTCCTGCTGAGTTATACCTGCACTTTTTGTTTTCCTCTGTGACTAAATGCTTGGAATAGGCAGCAATGTTCAGTTGTTGCTGAATGCAAACTCTATACCGCATGTTGAGAAAATGCAATTGAAATTCAGTATAGGTTACAGAAGAAAACTATCATCACCATAACACATTGCCATTCCAAATATTATTTTATATTAAAAAGCAAAATAATATGAAATAAAACATTACTGCAACATTTCTGCAAAGCATTTAATGTTCGAATAAATAAACTCAAATATTATGGTGTAGTTGTTCAGTTTTGCATGTTTGTGATTGAACGCACAACATTAGGAATGTGGGTTTGCAGAATTGTGCCACTGTTTAAGATAGCATACAGAACAATTCTGCCACGCTTCTCTTCCTGATCCCCTGAGTAACTAGCAGATGTAAATGCTCCATTGCACAAAATCACTCGAATGATCGGTGGTGGAAAGTACTGACTCCACAGTAAGTGTTGGGGAATAAATTGTGGAGGATCAGAGACAGTGGTTGCTGGTAGAGGATTTAGGCACTTCAGAGAGAGGCTTGTAGAAAGATTGCGGCCTTGCAGAGCATAGATTGGAAACAGGACAAAGATCTGCAGGACCGATCAGAAAGAGGATTCAGACTTTAAAAAGTGGTCACAAAGTGCTGCAACAAGAGCAGGCCATGCAGCACACCTGGAGAACATGGATAGGTAATGCTTTGGGTCGGGACCCTTCTTCCTATTTTAAACATGGAGATGTTTTTTAGTTGGCTGTGGGCTGGAAGGATGTTTGCAACCTGGATGGGAGGGGTGGGGTGGGAAGGTAAGAGAGAGAATTGAGATGTGTCAATTATTGTAATACTTGGGGAAAAAAATAAGGGGGATACCAAATTCTCACACTTCACAGACTCACAAGAACTGGGCCGAGTAGCATCAGGCTGACGTAGGCCTCAATCCTCAATCCTTAAGACCCGTGCTATTGATTGTTTGTGAAGAGATATGAAAGTTGTATGTCACTTCATGTTACTGCATTTGGCAGAGAGCTTCTGGCATGTCATGTGTGTGCAAGCATCACCAACCATTTCTATCTGCAGTATTCTGTTCTAACCTGAACATGTTTTGGGCATCTCTGAGATCAAGCTTTATATATGTAAATAGACACAAAAAGATGGAGTTACTCAGCGGATCAGAAATCTCTGGAGAAAAAGAATGGGTGACATTGCGGGTTGAGACCCTTCGTCATCCAGAAATACTTAATATCCCAATTCCACAAACTTCCAGTGTCCTATTAAAAGTGTCAGTAAATTTGGCAGCTGGGTAGATTTATGGTGTAATGCTGAAATAAAAATGAATTAAATTCATTATCCCAAATCCATACTATCTGTTTATTTGTGTGAAGATTTGGAGTATTTCAGTTTGTCTGAATGTCTCTTATCATGCAGCTACCCTTTTCAATCTGCTCATTGGATCACGGCACCATAATGTCTCCATAATTCTCATCTGATTGAAGCTCTATAATCAGATCTGGCTGCTCATTCTTCAAGATGTAAGCATTCTAATTTAACATCCATCAATTGTTGTATTGCAATTCCATTCCTTCTGTACATATTCTGCACAGCTCTGTTCAAGGTGCTATAAAAGTCATTACAAGAAATTTGCTCATCATGAGATGTATGGAAGTAGAATTCATTTTTATTACTTACCATTATGTAACTCCTCCTGGAATAACCATTATTACTGGGAGAATATGTTCAATCACTCAGCACAAAAGAGTATGTCCTGCTGCAGTCAAATGGTATTCGTAAATGGTCATTTTCAGATGAAAGAATGGCCAAGGGTAGTGTTCGCCAGTGGTTAGTGGTGGGACCACTGTACCTTTTGTGTTTATTAATCACTTGAATGTGGGTAAAATTTTAGATTTGTCACAAACATCAATCTTGGATAT
Source organism: Amblyraja radiata (assembly GCF_010909765.2). NCBI lineage: Eukaryota > Metazoa > Chordata > Chondrichthyes > Rajiformes > Rajidae > Amblyraja > Amblyraja radiata. The sequence goes on from NC_045956.1 coordinate 69,754,752, forward strand.
GTACGCATCAGTGTGAGGATAGAGTAGAACATAAGAGGATATACTGGGGCCGGATTTACACACTTGGAATAACTGTGTGCAGTTCTGGTTGTCCAATTATAGGATGGTTTTCATTGTTGGTATTAGATATTGCTTGGGCTTGCGGACGTGTTATAGGGAGAGGTTGGATAGGCTGGGACTTTTCTTTGGAGCTTAGGAGGCTGAATGGTGACCTTATTGAGGTGTACAACATCATAAGGGGCATGGATAAAGTCAACTATCACAGTCCTTTCCAAGAATGGACGATTCTGACACTAAAGGGCCTAGGCTTAAAATGAGAGCGAGAGATTTAAGAGGGACCTCAGGGGCATTAATTTTATTCAGAAGGTAGTCTGTATATGCCGGATGCGGTTATAACTGTGACATTCAGAAGACATTTGGACAGATATATAGACAGGAAGAGTTTAGAAGGCTATGGGCCATATGTGGACAAATGGGATTAGACCAGAATGCCATCATGGGTGGCATCAACAAGGTGGGATAAGAGCCTGCAGCCATGCTGTGCAGCTCTATACCTAAGGCTGACAGATTGGATGGACATCTAGCAGTCAATTTAATACAGTGAAGATATGTGGTGACACATTTCAGGAGATCAAACAAGTAGGATATTATAGGTATTATAGATATTATAGATATTATAGATATTATATTGCCGGAAAAGAGAGAACAGTGGATATTTGTGCATGATTTATTTTTAATGGTGGCAGGATGCACGAGAGAGTACTTTATAAAGTATATGGGAATCTGGGATTCATGAGCAGAAGCACAGAGTACAAAAACAGAGAGGTAACGTTGAATCTTTCTGAAGCACTGATTTGGCCAGAACCAGGGCATTGTATCTATTTCTGATCACTCTTCTTTGACTTCTTCCCTATGCCTGAAGAAGGGTCCCGACCTGAAACGTCACCGATCCATGTTCTCCAGAGATGCTTCATGACCCGCTGAGTTACCTTAGCATTTTGTATTTTTTTGTGTAAACCAACATCTGAAATATGCTGGTACACAAAAATGCTGGAGAAACTCAACGAGTGCAGCAGCATCTATGGAGCGAAGGAAATAGGTAACGTTTCGGGCCGAAACCCGTCTTCAGACTGATAGGGGGTGGCGGGGAGAAGGAAGGAAAAAGGAGGAGGAGGAGCCCGAGGGCTAAGGAAGGGGAGGAGACAGCAAGGGCTAACAAAATTGGGAGAATTCAATGTTCATGCCCCCCGGATGCAGGCTCCCCAAGCGGAATATGAGGTGCGTGAAATATGCTGCCATGTTTCTACTGCTTTATGCCAAGTTGGGTGATACAGGAGCACTTTTAATGAGACAGTAAATGAGCACGTCGATATATTGCAGAAACATTCACAATCTCACAGAGGAGAAACGCAAGAGAAATGGGAATTAGCTAAAAATGACTGAGGTTGCAAAAAGTATAAAATGAAAAACAGCTATTTTCAGTCAAATGGACAAGTTCAGTCCCTTTGGGTTGTGTCAGAGCAAAACTGTAATATTTGATACGCTACCGGTGTCCCTCAGTACTGATTGTGTGTCTATCTTGATTATAGAACGACAAATCTTCTGTGCCTCAGTTACTGTGCTGGATTGTCCAAACATTCCTTGTCTGCATAGATTTAGAAAGCCTTCTTTATGGAAGTGGGCTCTTCCACTCACCAAGATACTGTGAAACACAGTTACCCAAATCCCTAATTTTCCATCAAACCCCTTAGATTTCTGCTACTCTCCTGCACACTAGGGGCAATGTGCCGTGATCTGGTAACTAACTCAATGACACACACATCTTTGGGATATTGGAGGAAACCGCAGGGCTGCCAACTCTCACGCATTGAGCGTGAGAATCACGCATTTGGCCAAATTTTGTCCAACTGCAACCTTTGAAAAATGCTCACACTGCGACCAGGAATAGAAGGTCCCGCTTTATTGCCAATGTTGTTATTTAGAGGAATACACTGTTGACATTGGGTACTATAGTAATTACTGTAAGGTGCTTGAAACATCACCAGGTCTACAGTGTTTGCTACAATTAACAGGTCATGCTGTCTCTTGCATTGGACTCTTGAGATAATCACCCAATGGGTGCCTCAATGGTGACACTTTTGGCAGCGATCAATTATCGGAGGCTCGTGTGTGGCACTGTACGGTGTGGGTCAGGGTTGATGAGGAGCAAAGACATGTCCCATCAGTGAAGTCTTCGTAACGATCATAAACATCCCATCCTGCCTGAATTTCTCTGATGAGCTGTATTTTTGCAGCCTTGGATGTTTATCATTGAGACCATTGGCCACACTCTCAAACCTGGACCGCCTCTCTCCGCGGGGACACATTATGTTGACCGTCCACTTCTAACCACAGAACATTTCCAAGTGGCTGCATCGGATTCCTGCCAAGTCCCCCAATTTGCTACTAACCTCTGTATCAGAGAAGCCACCTGCCTCTGTATTAAGATTGATGATGCCGGCTGGAAACACAGGAGACTGCAGCTGCTGAATCTTGAGCAAAACACAAAGTGTTGGGGGAACTCGTGATGTCAGCTACTTTTTTCTCGGTGAGGAACGCATGCCAATGGAACACCTGAGTTTGAGCCGACTGCTGGCTTCCCAAGAGTACGAGCAGCCTTTGAATGCACTTGTGTGTGCACAGGAGCTCGCCTGAGTTACGCAGGTAATTTCCTCTGCAGGAAGATGTTTTTATATTCCTTCAATGTTCCACTGGCCGTGCATCACGAGAAGAGCTTGTTGATGGCCAATGCCCATTTTCAAGGGAGTGCGCAAAAGGCCATAGTCGCCAGCGAGAGTGAACTGGTGGACAACTTTTGTGGCCAGTATCAGCTGGAAGGATGGTTCATAAGGGTTAAGGCCTGCCCTCTTCTACCTTGGCTGCTCGCACCCGCAACAGTGAAGTACAGCTGCAATGAAAGCTATGCAAGCAATCAGTGGGAAGAGCAAGGTGCTGTTGGTCTTCTCAAGGTGAGACTCTGGAGCACTCATGAGTCCCCGGGCACCTTGCCGATTATGGCCAGCAGCAAAGGTGACTTTGTGTGCAGCACGACTGCATGCAACACATATGCATGCAGCACAAATGCATGCAACACATCTGCACGCAGCACAAGTGCATGCAGCAGAGCTGCACAATTGCACGCAGCACATGTACATGCAGCACCACTGCACAGCACGTGCATGCTGCACAACTGCACGCAGCACAAGTGCATGGAGCGGCTGGTGCCAGCAGTGAGCAGCAGCGGTTCCTGGGGTCTGGGGGACAACTGGAAGAGCAGCAGGAACAGGAGTTGGAGAAGGCTCTGGAGAAGAGCTGCAGAACATGAACAGCATCTTCTTCCAGCAGAGCGGAGGGAGACAACTTTCACTGGGATATGAGGGCTTGCCTCATTCAGTGATTTTATTAGAAAGAAGATGGAACAGCACAGCACAGGAAAGGCCCTTTGGCCCATATACTGTCTGTGCTGAACATGAGGCCAGGTTAAAATAATCTATTTGCTTACATGCAATCATACACCTCTATTCCCTGCATATCCATGTACCTGTCTAAATGCCTCTTAAATGCCACTATTGCATCAGCTTCCACCACTACCCCCTGGAAGTCAGTTCCAGGCACCCAGCACCCTCTCTGTCAAAAAACCTGTCCTGCACATGTAATTTAACCTTTGCCCATCTCACCTTAAGGCTATGCACAATAGTCTTTGACATTTCCACCCTGGTGAAAATGTTCTTGTTGTCTACCTTATCTATCTCATCATTTTATTACTTTTATCAGGTCTCCTCTCGGCCTCAGATGCTCCAGGGAAAATAATCCAAGTTTGTCCAAACTTTCCTTATGGCCAATACACTCGAATCCAGGCAGCATTCTGATAAACCTCTTCTGTATTCTCGTCAAAGCTTCCACATCCTTTCCGAAATGAGGTGACTAGAACTGCACACAATACAAGGAACCTGCAGCACCATTGAACCCGACTCAGAGAATTGCATTAACAATTGGGAGAAACGGTGGGGCAGCGGTTGAGTTGCTGCCATACAGCGCCAGAGACCCAGGTTCGATTCTGAATACGGGTGCTGTCTGTACAGAGATCGTACGTTCTCCCGGTGACTGTGTGGGTTTTCCTCGGGTGCTTGGTTTCTTTTCACACTCCAAAGACTACAGGTTTGTAGTTTTATTGACATTGGTAAAAAGTGTAAATTGTCCATGGAGTGTAGGTCAATAGTGTAGTGTACGGGGATCGCTGGTCAGTGCGGATTCGGTGTGTCGAAGGGCTTGTTTTGCGCTCTATCTCTAAACTAAAAAAAATTAAACTCATACTTCACCAGCAATCATCCATGAAGGCGCAAGTAACTATAATCATCCCACACATCCTGGTTTGAAGGACATCCTGCTTTGATCAAAATACATCAGTGAATGAGTCCTTAATCCATTTACTGAAAAGATCTCTGCAATGTTTTCAGTGATGTGCAACTCACTGTGATATCTCTTGTCAGAAATAAATTGTATTCTTTGCTAGGCTCAGATGAGTGGGGGTTTGAAAATGTAGAGTCATTTTGCACTAGCTTCTTCCGGGGAAATTAATCTGTCGCACACATGTTCCCCCTGGAACGTCACCCATTCCTTCTCTCCAGAGATGCTGCCATTCCCGCTGAGTTACTCCAGCTTTTTGTATCTATCTTCAGTTTAAACCAGCATCTGCAGTTCCTTCCTACACATTTAGTCTACTATCTTCATCTACTTCAAGGAAATCTCCATCAATCCAGTTCCGAAGAAAAATAGACAATAGACAAGAGACAATAGGTGCAGTAGTAGGCCATTCGGCCCTTCGAGCCAGCGCCACCATTCAATGTGATCATGGCTGATCAATCCCAATCAATACCCCGTTCCTGCCTTCTCCCATTATCCCCTGACTCCGCTATCTTTAAGAGCCCTATCTAGCTCTCTCTTGAAAGTATCCAGAGAACCGGCCACCACCGCCTTATGAAGCAGAGAATTCCACAGACTCACAACTCAGTATGAAAACGTGTTTCCTAAATCTCCGTTCTAAATGGTTTACCCCTTATTCTTAAACTGTGGCCCCCGGTCCTGGACTCCCCCAACATCGGGAACATGTTTTTTGCCTCTAGCGTGTCCAAACCCTTCATAATCCTATATGTTTCAATAAGATTCCCTCTCATCCTTCTAAATTCCAGAGTATACAAGCCCAACCACTCCATTCTTTCAGCATATGACCATCCCGCCATCCCGGGAATTAACCTTGTAAACCTACGCTGCACTCCCTCAATAGCAATAATGTCCTTCCTCAAATTAGGGGACCAAAACTGCACACAATACTCCAGGTGTGGTTTCACTGGGGCTCTGTACAACTGCAGAAGGACCTCTTTGCTCCTATACTCAACTCCTCTTGTTATGAAGGCCAACATGCCATTGATGTATATTGTAAATAGCTGAGGTCCCAGCACCTAGCCTTGCGGTACCCCACTAGTCACTGCCTGCCATTCTGAAAGGGACTTGTTAATTCCTACTCTTTGTTTCCTGTCTGCCAACCAATTTTCTATCCATGTCAGCACTCTACCCCCAATACCATGTGCTCTAATTTTACCCACTAATCTCATATGTGGGACCTTATCAAATGCTTTATGAAAGTCCAGGTACACTACATCCACTGACTCTCCTTTGTCCTTTTTGCTAGTTACATCCTCAAAAAATTCCAGAAGATTAGTCAAGCATGATTTCCCCTTCGTAAATCCATGCTGACTCAGACCGATCCTGTTACTGCTATCCAAATGTGCTGCTATTTCATCTTTTATGATTGACTCCAGCATCTTCCCCACCACAGATGTCAGGCTAACTGGTCTATAATTCCCTGTTTTCTATCTCCATCCTTTATTAAAAAGTGGGATAACATTACCTACCCTCCAATCCACAGGAACTGATCCTGAATCTATAGAACATTGGAAAATGATCACCAATGCGTCCGCGATTTCTAGAGCCACTTCCTTAAGTACCCTGGGTTGCAGACCATCAGGCCCTGGGGATTTAATCAGCCTTCAGTCCCATCAGTCTACCCAACACCATTTCCTGCCTAATGTGGATTTCCTTCAGTTCCTCCGTCATCCCAGATCCTCTGGCCACTAGTACATCTGGAAGATTGTTTGTGTCCTCCTTAGTGAAGACGGATCCAAGTACCTGTTCAACTAATTTGCCATTTCCTTGTTCCCCATAATAAATTCACCCTTTTCAGTCTTCAAGGGTTCAAATTTGGTCCGAACTAATTTTTTCCTCTTCACATACCTAAAAAAGCTTTTACTATCCTGCTTCATATTCTCGGCTAGCTTACCTTCGTACCACATCTTTTCTCCCCGTATTGGCCTTTTAGTTATCTTCTGTTGCTCTTTAAACATTACCCAATCCTCTTGCTTCCCACTCATCTTTGCTATGTTGTACTTCTTCTCTTTTATTTTTATGCTCTCCCTGACGTCCCTTGTCAACCACGATCGCCCCTTACTCCCCCTTGGAATCTTTATTCCTCTTTGGAATGAACTGATCCTGCACCTTCTGTATTATTCCCAGAAATACCTGCCATTGTTGTTCCACTATCATCCCTGTTGTTTTTCCACTATCATCTTTCCAGTCAACTTTGGCCAGCTCCTCCCTCATGGCTCCATAGTCCCCTTTGTTCTACTGTAACACTGACATCTCCGATTTACCCATCTCCCTCTCAAATTGTAGATTAAAATTTACCATATTATGGTCACTACCTCCTAATGGCTCCTTAATCTCAAATTCCCTTATCAAATCCGGTTCATTACACAACACTAAATCCAGAATTGCCTTCTTCCTGGTAGGCTCCAGTATAAGCTGCTCTAAGAATCCATCACGGAGGCACTCCACAAACTCCCTTTCTTGGGGCCCAGTACCAACCAGATTTTTCATAGTCTACCTGCATGTTCAAGTTCAAGTGAGTTTATTGTCATGTGTCCCTGCATAAGACAATGAAATTCTTGCTTTGCTTAAGCACACAGAAAATAGTAGGCATTTACTACAAAACAGATAAATGTGTCCATATACCATGATATAAATATATACACACATGAATAAATAAACTGATAGTGCAAATAACAGAAAGTGGTTGGTAATAGTCAGAGTTTTGTCCGAGCCAGGTTTAATAGCCTGATGGTTGAAATCTCCCATAACAATCGTAGCATTACCTTAAGACCAGGACCTCCATGTTTTTATGAGTGAATCTGTGAGCTTTCTCTCTTGGGTATAATCCCTCCATGGTAGCTATAGTATACTTTGCTTGTATTTGGATAAACAGGTGAGTGTGTAATCTAAGGGTTGAACCCTTCTGGAATTGGGTGTTACGGAGGCATACATTAAGGCCTATTAGTCCAACTTGTCGTGCCAACCAAAATGCTCCATCTAAACTAGTCCCATTTGCCCTTGTTTTTGGACAATATCCCTCTAAACTGTCCTATCCATGCAGCGGGCCAAGTGTCTTTTAAATGCTATTACAGTACCTGCCTCAACTGCCTTCCTTCCATATTTCTCATTTCCCTCTCTCCTGACTCTGTCCGAAGAAGGGTCTCGACCCAAAACGTCACCAGAGATGCGGCCTGTCCCGCTGAGTTACTCCACCATTTTGTATCTACCTCCTCTAGCAGCTTGGTCCACAACCCTCTGAGATAAAAAGTTGCCCCCACCTATATTGGTTGTTGATTCCCTTAGTTTCGATAAAACACTGTGCATTACCCAGTCCCTCATGATTTTTTGTACACCTCTATAAAATCACCCCTCGGCCTCTCATGCTCTAAGGAATAAAGTCTTAGCCTGCCCAACTTCTCCATATAGGTCAGGCTCTTGAGTCCTGACAACATCCTCGTTAATCGGCTCTACACCCTTTCCAGCTAAATGGCATCTCTTCTACGGCAGAGTAACCAAAACTGGATACAATGTTCCCATTGTAGCCTCGCCAATGTCACGTACAACTGTCACATGTCCCAGCTTCTGTATACAGTGCCTTGGCTGATGAAGACCACTATGTCAAAAGCTTCTTTGCAAGCCTATCTACCTGTGAAGCAACCTTCAGGTAACTATGTACAGATGCTTCCTCGATTTACGATGCTTCGACTTGCGATATTTTGACTTTACGATCGGCAAACGCTCAGCAGCTGCATTGAGCCGCATGTCATTTCCGGTCATGTGATCGCATTGTATTAAATGCGTTTTCGACTTGCGATATTTTCGATTTACGATGGGTTTATCAGAACGTAACCCCATCGTAGGTCGAGGAGCAGCTGTACCTATTCTCCCTGGTCCCTCTACTTGACAACACTCCCCAGGAGTCGAAAATTCACTGTGAAGGTTCTGCCCAAAGTTTGTGTGACTAATTATGGGAAGCAACATTGAATTGAGTTTGATCACGATGTGAATTGGGCAGATCCCATTTTAGTGCATATTCATAGGTGACCTGAACACTATTTCAAATATCTATTTGGCAAATTGTATGCTTTTTTTGTAACAGACTCGATTAAGCATTGACATGGGGCAAAGCAATGCCTGAGGGCCCTAAAAAGCATGAAACCAATATCAAAGTAATAATATCCTTTGGAATATGTAATAGCCAGAATTGTGTACAGTTCTTCATAAGGGGAAAACGGCTTCCTGCATATGTTCAATGTCACGCCTTTTGTTTTCCATGGAAACTTAAAATGAGTTGCGTTTATGATAATTATGATTTGCTCTGCAGTTCATTTCAATGATATCCATCAAAGACCTCAAGGCTTTTACTGTGCATTACTCTGGAGATTGACACCATTAGGTTATTAGTTTTATATTTACATTTTCTTCCTATATTTTCATAAATTTGTATTCAGCAACACCACTTGCTCTGAAATCCCGTTGTACCAGATCAACATTTGGGCCTGATTATTTTGAGTTCTCTAGCTTTCCATATTTTCTTGCAAGTCACATGGCCGCACAACATGAAAACAGGCCCTTTGGCCCAACTTGTCCATACCGATCAAGATGTCCCTCTACGCTAGTTGCATTGGCCTACACTTAGCCATGTCCCAGTAAACCCTTCCTATTCATGAACTTGTCCAAATGACTATAAGAGTTGTTATTGTACCTGCCTCACCCACTTCCTCTGGCAGCTCTCTCCGTACTATCAACCACCCTCGGTGTAAAGAAATTGCTCCTCAGATCTCTTTCAAATCTTTCCCCTCTCATCTTGTTATTCTTGTTCTACTTATCACCTCTTTACTTCAGGTGGTCATGCAGTAGTTGGTTTCTTATGCCAACAAGACTATAAGTTTTGCTTTAGAGTTGCCCATTGTTATAAAAAATTTAGTCTTGGTATTGGTTTATTATTGTCATTTGAACCGAGATGCAGTGATAAACTTTTTTGTCTGGTATCCAGTCAAATCATATTATAGGGTCATAGAGAGATACAGTGTGGAAACAGGCCCTTCGGCCCAATTTGCCCACACCGCCAACATTGTCTCAGCTACACGAGTCCTACTTGCCTGCGCATGGTCCATATCCTCCGAACCTGTCAATCCATGTACCTGTCTAACTGTTTCTTAAAAGATGGGATAATCCCAGCCTCAACTACCTCCTCTAGCAGCTTGTTCCATACATCCACTACCCTATGTGTGAAAAAGTTACCCCTTGGATTCCGATTAAATCTTTTCCCCTTCACCTTGAACCTATGTCCTCTAGTCCTCGATTCTCCTACTCTGGGCAAGAGACTCTGTACATCTACCCAATCTATTCCTCTCATGATTTTGTATACCTCTATAAGAGCTCCCCTCATCGTCCTGCACTACATAGAATAGAAACCCAGCCTACTCAACCTCTCTATATATCTCATACCCTCCAGTCCTGGCAACGTAAATATTTTCTGAACCCTTTCAAGCTTGACAATATCTTTCCTAGAACATGGTGCACAGAACTGAACATTAAATTCTAAATGCAGTCTCACCAATGTCTTATACAACTGCAATGACCTCCCAACTTCTATACGCAATGATGAACTTCTATACTGACTGATGAAGGCCAAAGTGCCAAAAGCCTTTTTGACCACTTTATCTTCCTGCGACTCGATCTTCAAGGAACCATGCACCTGTACTCCTAGATCTCTCTACTCTACAACACTACCCAGAGGCCTACCATTTACTGTGTAGGTCCTGCCCTTGTTCGACGTCCCAAAAATACAACACCTCACATTTTTATGTACTAAATTCCATCAACCATTCCTCCGCCCGACTGGCCAATCGATCCAGATCCTGCTGCAATCGTTCACAACCATCTTCACTATCTGCAAAACCACTAACTTTTGTATCATCAGCAAACTTGCTAATCTTGCCCTGCATGTTCTCATCCAAATTATTGATGTAGATGACCAACAGTAACGGGCCGAACACCAAACCCTGAGGCACGCCACTAGTCACAGGCCTCCAATTCGAGAAGCATCCTTCCACCATCACCCTCTGGCTTCATTCCATGCAGCCAATTTGCTTTCCATTCAGCTATTTCTCCTTGGATCACATGCGATCTAACCTTCCTGAGCAGCCTACCATGCGGAGCCTTGTAGAACGCCTTACTAAAGTCCATGTACACAACATCTACAGCTCCACCCTCATCAACCCACTTCAAAAAGGTCAATCAGATTTGTGAGACACGACCTTTCACGTACAAAACCATGCTGACTATCCTTAATCGGCCCTTGCCCATCCAAATGCCTGTATAACCTATCTCTCAGAAGACTCTCCAGTAACTTACCAACTACAGATGTCAAGATGCCTATAGTTCCCAGCATTTTTCCTGCACGCCTTCTTGAAAAGAGGCACAACATTTGCCACCCTCCAGTCTTCCAGCACCTCTCTTGTATTTAAGGAAGACTCGTAAATTTCAACCAGGGCTCCCGTAATTTCCACTCTAGTTTCCTGCAATGTCCTTGGATATATCTGATCAGGCCCTGGAGTTTTGTCTACCTTTAAACAGGACAGTACCTTCAGTACTTCATCGACGGTCACCTTGACTGATCTCATGACACTAGTAGTGACTGCTCCAATTTCCTCCGTCCTTCTGCCTTTCTCCTCGGTAAATACAGAGGGGAAATACACATTTTGTACCTTGCCCATCTCCTGTGAATCCACACAGAGGTAACTGATTCCTGAGAGGTCCCACTCTCTCTGTAGTTACCCTTTTCTCCCTTATGTATTTATAACATCTTTTGGGATTGTCCTTAATGCTACCTGCCAGAGCTATCTCCTAGCCACTTTTTGCCCTTCTGATTTCCTTTTTTAGTTATTCCTTAGTTCCCGAAACTCCTCCAGGGATGCACTTGATCACAGCTGCCTGTACCTGTCCCATACATCCTTCTTGTTTGTGACAAATGTCTCAATTTCCCTCGTCAGCCAAGCTTCCTTACGTTTGCCTGCTTTGCCCTTCACTCTAACGGGGATGTACAAATCTTGAGCTTCCTTCAGTAGACTTTTAAAACCATCCCACTTGGCTGATGTTTCTTTCCCCTCAAATAGTCTACTTCAGTCAACTTGAGCGAGATCTTCTCTCATACCCTCAAAGATGGCCTTACCCCAGTTGAGCATTTTAACACAAGGACCCTCTCCGTCCCCATCCATAACTATCTTAAACCTAATCGAACTGTGGTCACTGGTCCCAAAAGGCTCCTCCGCACACACTACATTAACTTGTTCTTCCCAATTTCCCAATACTAGATCCAGCGTTGCCCACTCGCATGTGGGGGGCCTCCACATACTGATTGAGAAAACTCTCCTGAACACTTTTGAGGAATTGCACCCCATCTGAACCCTTCACGCTATTATTTTCCCAGTCTATATTGGGAGAGTTAAAATCCCCTACAACAACAACAACCTATTTGCCCTGCAGCTGTCTGCAATCTCCCGGCACATTTGTTCATCGAATTCCCGTTGACTATTCGCAGGTCTGTAGTACACCCCCAACAAAATGATCATCCATTTCTTGTTCCTCAGCTCCACCCATATAGCCTCACTAGATGAACCGGCCGTAATGTCTCCTCTGAACACTGTCGTAACATCCTCCTTAACCAACAATGCAACCCCCTCCTACCCTGCTATTTTTCCCTCACCCCTGTCTCTCCTGAAGCTCATGTACCCGGGACATTGAGCTGCCAGTCCTGGCCCTCCCTTAACCAGGTTTCAGTCATGACTACAACATTCCAGTCAAAGAACCTATCAATGCCCTAAGCTCATCTGCCTTACCCGTCAGGCCCCTTCCATTAAAATACGTGCAGTTTAAACCAGCCCTCCTTCCTCGCTCTCTGCCTTTCACCTGCCTATTCTGTCCACTAACCTTTCCCACACCACCCTCCATACCAACTTATCGCCTCTCACGTGCCTCTGTCCTGCACAAGATCCCACCCCCCTGCCAATCTAGTTTAAACCCTCCCAAACAGGAGTGTGGGAATCCAAACAAGCCATACACAAGTTCAAGTAGAATGAACAGAAAACGAATAGAGTGCAGGATATGGTGTTACGGCATTTGAGTGTGACAGTCCGATAACAGTTGTGGAAGAAGCTATTCCTGAATCTGATCGTGCTTCCTAGCTTTTGTATTGTCTGCCAGATGAGGGAGGGGAAAAGAGGGAATGACCGGGGTGTAAACGGTCCTTGATGATGTTGGCTGCTTTCCCGAGGCAGCATGAAGTGTAGATGGAGCCAATGGGGGAGAAGCTGGTTTGTGCGTTGGACTGGGCTACATGGACAATTCAGTAATTTATTGGGCAGAGGTGTTGCCAAAACAAGTTGTGATGTATCCCAATAAGATGTTTTCTACAGTGCATCTATCTGTAGAAGTCGTGTGAGACATATCAAACTTGCTTTGTTTTCTGTGGAAGTATAGGCATTGGTTTGCTTTTGTGGTTGGAGCTTCAGTATGGTTGGTTCAGGAGAAATAGTGGATGATATTTACAGCTCGGAACTTGAAGCACTCGACCATTACCCCTTCAGCACTATAGATGCTCACTGAAGCATGTACACAACAATGGTTCCTGAAGTCAATAACTAGCTCCTTCATCATGCAGACATTGATTTTCACACAGTAGATTTGACAGGGCAACCAGAAGGGGAGTGACTAAACATATAAATTCAGGGAGAAGCCATCTCTCTGTTGGCATGACTTGTTGGCATCACAGACTCTCTGTGATTGATTCCCCCAGCTATTCCTGCCATTTTCTCTTATGACTAGTTTAGTTTAGAGATACAGCGCGGAAAAAGGCCCTTCGGCCCGCCGAGTCCGCACCGATCAGCGATTCCCACACATTGACGCCACCCTATGCACACTATGGACAATGTTTTACATTTATAACCAAGCCAATTAACCTACAAACCTGTACGTCTTTGGAGTGTGGGAGGAAACTGAAAATCCTGGAGAAAACCCATGCAGGTCACAGGGAGAACATACAGACTCTGTATAGACAAGCACCTGTAGTCGGGTCCCTGGTGCTGTGAGGCAGTAACTCTACTGCTACATCACCGTGCCGCCCTTCCCCAGCTGGTCCCATTCCCAATTCCCATTTTCCTCTTGCCCTTTCTCGTTCCCATTTTGCTCAGTGCCTGACGGTTTCTCTGAGCTGTTGAAGTGATGATGCCCACTGCAAACCTAGGTGAGAATTCTCTTCCTCTGATATTTACCAAGATATGCAGTGGCTGAACTTACTACAAAGACAATAGCGTGAGAGCAGAAATGACATTGATGGGAGATGAGATCAATTAAACATGATTTTTATCTGATGACGTGCAGGTTAGTATGCAAATTGCTGAATCCTGAATATACAGCAGTGGGCGAAGTCTAAACCAATAAAGCTGTAAAAGTGAATCTGGAAATATTTTCTTTGAGTTGACCCCTTTGCTCCTTTATTCTGCAGAATAACACAGTTTGGAAACCGGATTCTTGCCAAGATTGCAGCTGCCACAGTGATATTGTCTTATGCACAGCCACCCAGTGTCAGAACCCACAGTGCGATTTCAATAAGGTAATTCTGCAGATATTCTTTAATATCTCTCGACATCAGCGATGAGTACATTCCTAATGGAAACTGTAATAGAAACTTATTAAAGGTTTTTATTTCACAGGTTTATAGCAATAATTCTTTTATTACAAATATATTCGATACATTAATAATTGCATTTAATTGACAGTTTGTTGAGTTTTTTTGATAGTTTGTGAAATGTGCTGATCAACACTCCGAATTAAACTACAGAATCCAGGCTTAGAACAGTTTCACTTCAGAGTCAAACCGTATCAGATGGCATTCGCAATATTTGCGCATCCTGTTGAAGGACGGCAAGGAAAAATAGGGCACAAATGAACTGTTTGGAGTTCTGTTAGGGATCCCGCTACGGAAGATTTCCTACTTTGTGGCCATTTGAGGTCTGCCAGCATTTTCAGAAGTGTCCAGGCAAGGAACCGGGTTTGCCTCCAGATTATACGGTTGGCACACCTTCACTTCAAGACCAATGTTCAAAGGCAGCTCTTCCAGGTTATCTCAGATTACAATGGGATCTTCATCAATTGGAACAATGGGCCAAGGAATGGCACACGGTGTTCAATACAGATAAATGTGAGGTGTGGCATTCTGCTACGTCAAACCAGGGCAAGACTTGTACAACAAATGGTGGAGCCCTGGGGAGTGTTGTAGAATAGAGCAAGACCAAGGGGTGCAGGTAGATCGAAGATGGTGACTCAGATAGATAGGGTGGTGATGAGCGCGTTTGGCAAGCTTGCCTTTGGTAGTCAGGTTGTAGAGTACATGTGTTTGACGTCATGCCACAGTGGTACAAGTTGTTGGTACAACCACATTTGGAGTACTGTGTACAGTTCTGGTCAACCTGCTATAGAAAAGATGTAATTAAATTCAAAAGGGTGTTTTTTTCCCCCATGGAGCAAAAGAGGTTGAGGAGTGACATAGACGTTTATAAAGTAATGAGAGTTGTAGCTAAGTTCTATGGTCACAGTCTTTTCCACAGGGTGCGAGAGTCTAAAACTTGGGGGCATAAGCTTATGGTGAGAGGGGAAAAATTTAAAAAGGAACCGAGGGGCAACTTTTTCACACAAAGGGTGGTGGGTGTATAGAACGAGATGCTGGAGAATTATGACATTTGCAAGACACTTAGGCAGTTACATGGAAAGGAAAGGTTTGAAGGGGTAGGGGGCAGGTGCAGGCAAATGGGACTAGATCAGTTAGGCAATTTGGTCGGCATGGATAGGTTTTGCCAAATGGCTTGTTTCTGAGCTGCATACTGTAGCTCTATGAATATGCCTGGATCCTTTGGTAATAGACAGGTGGGAATGAAGGAAATTTATCCTAGCCCTCATTTATTTTCTAATACTTGCTTTGTGAGGCACCATGTTTGAAACAGAGTAGAAATGTATCTGGCTAAGCCCTCAGTAACCATGTTTCTGAGAGAAAATTTTGCATTTTCACCTCAATTTAGACAATAGAGAATTAAAAGTCTTGCCAACTTCGACCTACAGGACAGAGAATAATCTTGCCATAATAATAAGATAATTACACAATCTATTAATTTTAATATATGTAGTCACAATTTTTTTTTAATGCTGATTTTGGTTCCTTACTTTATGTGAATGCTGTATTGTTTGTGTAAATGTTCTCCGGTTTGTTTTATGTGGGGGGAGGGGTAGGAGGTCGGGAGAAACTTTTTTTTTCAGTCTCTTACTCTGCCGGAGATGCGATTGTTTTCCGGATCACATCTCTGGTCGCTCTGCGGCCTAATAATGTGGAGCTGGACTTAACACCGGAGCTGATCCCTTGCCTGGGATCGTTCCAACTGCGGCCTGTGGACTTTACATTGAGAGCTCGCAGTCTCGGGAGAGGCCGAGTCTGGAGCTCCAACGATGCAGAGATTCGACGCCCCGACCCGTGGTCCGATCGCTTGGCGCGGGGGAGCTGACATTTCCCCCGATGCAGGAGCTTATCGCTCTGACGTGGAGGGCCCGACTGCAGGCTACGGGAATCAAGATCGTCCCGTCAACGAAAGGTTCGAGGCCTCCGACAAAGAAGGGAAGAGATTGAACTTTTTTTCGCCTTCCATCACAGTGAGGAATGTGGAGGAGTCTCTGTGGTGGATGTTTATGTTAAAATGTATTTTGTGTGTTCTGTTGCTTTTTATTTGTATGACTGACTTGGCAAATGAAGTTCCTCGTATATGTTGCAAAACATACTTGGCTAATATTGTATTATTGTATTGTATTGTATTTATGTTGCACCATGTAGTCACCTCTATGGAGTTCCTTCCACTTGAGGTGAAAGTCTTTCCTGATGAGAGAGTAATATTTATTCAACAAGAGCAAAGCTGCCAAGCGAGTGAACTGAAACAGTGCCTTGAGGCGAAACAAGATAAAAGGTGTCACCCCCCATGCTGACAGACATGAAAAAGTAGAAGCAAGCTTCATGTGTGGTATTGAGAACAAAGCCTGGTTGGCAGGCTTATATTTTGTTATTGTTGTAAATGCATACATGAAAAGGGGATTTCTGCACACTTTCTATATCAACAGATCTTCACTGGATAGTCCATTTAAAACGATTCTTTGAAGACCATCCTCGCATATGTTTGTATTTTTTTTAAATGATCAAAGATTTATGTCTCCATTTTGTTTAGTTTTTGCAAGAAGATGATACTCGGATACCAGTCATAAAATTTACTTACTGAATCTAAGTCTCCGAGCTTATTGTTTATCTTAAAATGCTGCTCCTGATAAAAGCTTGCCTATTATGTTTTTTATTTATGCATGTATTTAAGGATGTTTTCCAAGTGGTTGAAAATGGGGTGTAATGTTACTGAAATTCTGCTCACTTTACACACCAATGTTTGGAATATTGGGCCAGATAGAGCTTCAATTATTATTTTTTGGTTTAGTTATATTATTGTCACAATTACTGAGGCATAATGTAGTTTGTTTTGTATACGACACAAACAGTTCAGACGCACCATGCACGCCAGACTTAAGTGCAATGGATAGAGCAATGAGAAGATACAGAATGCAGAATATAATTCAGCATTGTAGCACATCACTTCCATAGACCAAGTCCAATGTCCACAATGGGATATAGGTGAACCATACAGTATCCTAGCTAATGGAAGGACCGTTCATAAGCCTGATAACAGAAGCTGTTCCTGAGTCTGCTAGTGTACAATTTCTTCCTTCTGTACCTTCTGCCAGCTGGGAGCAGGGACAAGGAGGAATGACCAGGGTGGGACAAGTCTTTGATTATGTTGCCTCCTTTTCTGTGGCAGCACGAAGTATAGATGGAGTCAATGGTGGGGTCTGATCAGTGTGATGGACTGGGCTACATCTGCAACTCAGCATTTTCTTGCAGTCTTGGGCGGACTTGTTCCCAAACCAAGCTGTGATGCAACCAACAATATGCTTTCTGTGGTGCATCTGTCCAATCATAAAAATCATAGTAAATAAGTCCATGTTGGTGGGTTCCTTTGGAGTTGTGGATACTGTTGATGTCATCAAAATGACAGAACTCCCAAAGACACAACTCTTGTGAGTTTGCAACAGGATTGGAGTACGTTGTTCCTTTAATATCTTATCATCTCCCTAATGGGTTGTAAAGTTACTGAAATTCTGCTCGCTTTACGCATATTGGAATATTGGACTAGATAGAAAGAGTTTCAATTAATAATGTTTGGTTATGGTTTATTATTGTTACATGTACTGAGGCACAGTGAAAAGCTTTGTTTTGCATACTACCTATTCATCTCCCTAACCTAGCCTGTTAATGCTCCTGCCCCAATTTACCTCCCTGAAATCATCAGCCATGCCTTTGGGCAGTTTCAATGTATTCCCGACTGGTGTCCCCTGATTTATTCTTTTGTAAATTTGAGGTTCTTCAATAGTTTGCTGCCCGAGTCCTCTTCAACCTGGTCTCTAGATTTGTTACCAGTTAACCAATGCATTAATATTACCGTATCAATGATACTGCAAGTTGTGCAAACCTTCCAAAACATCTGTGCTGCATTTGAAGACCCCTTGATCCATTTCTCCATTGGTAGCTGAACCATCCTCTTGCCCCTTTCCTCTTTTAAGCCAAACCAGAGGGTTCATCACCTCGATCAAGCTTTTGCCCATCTCTGCGACTGTGTTTCTTTGAATATGCTATGCTGCATATTGTGATGTTTAAGGAATTGCACAAATATTTCTTCATGTAATGTTCTTGTTATTGTTATTAGTTTGGCTCTTCAGTTCTATTTTCACAGCAAAAGCATCCCTCAAAGATGGCATTATTACTGTAGTTTACCCTTCCAGAAGAAGGTGCACTTGCCTTGTTTTTTGAATCAACTATCTCCTTCCCCTTGTGTCTCACTGAGGGTAGTACTGCTCTGTCAGAGTTTCTGAATTTCCAGGTTTTGATGGTGGAGCAATATTCAACTTAGTTGGCGGTGTGTTTGCCCATGAGCAACTCCTTTTCTTATTAAAGAGTGGAAGTTGGCTGTGCTTGATTTCTTATAAAATGGGATGATCATAAGCACATGATCTGCCACCTTTTACAGACCAATGCCTTGGTCTTCTGACAAGGCAGCTCAATCTGACTGGCCGACTGATTATTGCCAAAAACAGTAAAGCTAATTTCCTTTAAAATTGAGTGAGTACGGGTGCCTTAATTTATTGGTTCAACTGGTCGTACAAGGAGCATTTCCAGAAAACTGTGAGATTTTAAAGAAAAGTTTATTCGAGTAAGTGGACCAAAAGGCTCTTTCCATAGCATTTATTATTGGAATTAGTAATTGTAGCTATTGATCGTCATGCACTTTTCATTGGCACCTTTGTATTGCCTTGTTTCCTTCTTATTTTACATAATCAACCATTGTCCAATAAGAATAACAGATATTATCAAGAATATGTAATGAAAGCAAGGTTATTAAAATCTTTTTATTGCAGATATAAATAATGTTAAACAACTTTTTAGCTTAGATGTTTTTTTAAAAAATCCTTGTGGCAACATTTTAATTTTACATTTCAAAAATCCTTGTGGCAACTTGTGTTTTTCACTTTTCATTATAAGGGAGAAGTTTTCATAATCAATCCAAATACTTGCTGTCCTGAGTGTGCCTTGAGAACAGAAAACTTCTGTGGATATGAAGGGCAGATTCATGGGGTGAGTTGCCAGAGATTTGCAGTCATTTCACGGGGAGTGAAACATCAGATTCTACAACAAGAATATGCATTACATTTAACACTATTTTGTTTACATGCAATCATAATGCTTTTGTACACAAGCATCACTTGATCATAACCTTCATGTCTCTGATATTCATTTTACTATAATGCTTTAACTTTAAGTCTTATGTAAATATTTCCAGATGTTTCAGACCTCTATCATAAAACTGTCCCATTTGTAATGGTAACAACTTTAACAATAACTGCATGTTTTGGTAAGAGAATTTTAAATTTAAGGTTTATGGAAGTAAGATATGTCATTGCGGGCAGGTTCGATCAATTTTGTTTCATGGCAAGATAGGGGTAGCAGAGTATTGAATAGGTTGAGTTGAAGAGGGCAAACCAGGGAGAGAATTGTCTTTGCAGTAAGTTGAAAGTGATGGGGATGGGAGAGTGTGACTGGGTGTGGGATCCTTTGCAGCTGGTGGAAGTGATGAAGGAGGGAAGTACACCAGAGAGCTGTTACTATCGTGCTTGTGACCAAAATGGTTTCCACATGGAATCATCCCTTTAACCTCTGAAGTTAAGATGGAATTTGCAATGGAGAATTCCATTGGGCAATTCAGAGATTTGCTTGGAATCAAAGATATTGTGCTTATCAGCTCCTAATCATTGGTTAGTTGATAAATAATAGGCTTTGTGCAGCAGCTCAGGTATTTAACAGGAACTCAGAATTAAATGCACCAATGTCAACGACTGTTATTTTAAACAAGTAGTGGATATTCCATGTTATGTGAGGGGTGACAATGCTCTTGTTTACAGGATGGCACTGAATGGTCAAGCACAGATTGTACTGTTTGTTCCTGTACCAGCAAGCAAGTTACATGTGGCCCAAAATATTGTCCCTCCATTTCTTGTGGGAGAGGAGAAACTATGTACACCCCTCTTGGAGACTGCTGCCCAATTTGTGTCAAAACTGGAGGTAACACATGACATACTTCTGCTTGCTATGGGTTAATTGTCCTGATGTTTTGATTTACTTTGTTAATTTATTAACTGTTCATGATTCATCAGTTAAACAAAAAGATTCAAAAGACAATAATCAATGCATGAAAAGTTGTCAAGAAAATAAACATAAAAAGTTGTTGGACACAAGCTGATAGACACAAAAAGCAGGAGTAACTTAGTGGGGCAGAGAGCATCTCTGGAGAAAAGGAATAGGTGAAGTTTCGGGTCAAGACCCTTCTTCAGTCTGTCAAGACTGGAGGTAACACACAAAATACTTCTGCGCTTGCTATGCCTTTCTGTTCTGATGGGTTAATATTTTCGGTTTAAATCAGCATCTGCAGTTTCTTCCTACATTTTTTGATACTCTTTTATTGCAGTCCTTTGAGACAGATTAGCACATTTGATGGCAGTCTTGCCACTGAAATGCCAATCACATGTAGATTGGCACATCAGTGCTGTGGAGAGGGAATGCTGCACTATTGAAGGTTTCGCTATTGATTGATACATCAAAGTGAAGTCCCAAAGACTCGTTCAAATGGACATAAAATGCATTTGAACATGATCCACAGGGCACAACGAGTGTCCCATGGCCACCCAACATTTCTCAGCCAACTACATGACTCAAATGATTCACTGGTCATTTGTTTTGTTTAGATATAGAGCATTGAAATAGGCACATCAGCCCACCGAGTCCACACTGATCATTGATCACGCACACACTAGTTCCATGTTATCCCACTTTTGCATCCTACACACTGGCAATTTAAAGAAGCCAATTAACTTACAGGTATGCATGTCTTTGAGATGTGGGAGGAAACCGGAGCACTTGGAGGAAACCCACGCGGTCATAGGGAGATCATGCAAACTCCACACAGCCAAATCCCGAGGTCAGGATCGAACCCAGGTCTCTGCCGCTACGAGGCAGCAGCTCTACCGCTGCGCTACTGTGTTGTCCAATGTTTGTGCTGCTCATTTTTGATCATGGACGTTGCCTTGTGCAAATCAGCTTCCGTAAATGTCACACAGTTACAATTATGGCTGATAAATTGTGTAATACCTAAGAGGTGTGTTGAAAACGTGATTTGCAGTTTTCAGGCTCTCCCTAGGTTCATGAATGCCCAATTTATGGACACCCATACATATCAACGAGCTCCCATCATATTATTAGCTTCAAAGCCTGATATACCTGCAAAGGCTTGTTCCTACAAATGGCAGAGCTAGTTCCCATTCTCATTCCACATTGATAATAGTTATTTCTTATCAAACTTTTGTGCTTTGGATACCGTTCATTGCAATATTGCAGATTTATGATTATCTGATAAATTGATTTTGTGTAATTTCTGCCTAATGGATAAAATCGACATTGGCAACTGTGAAAAGAGAACCATTTCATAACCTGTAAATAGAGCTTTTTTAATGCCAGTTTTTGTGCTTTGCATATGGAAATGTACTATTTTGGTCTGTTTATGGATAAAAGAAAAAGCTGAAATGATCTCCAATCTGATTACAGCTAATTACCCAAGGTAAGCCTGAGTCCATATAATATTTTTCATGCCCATACCAGAGGCATTTGAAAATAAGCTGGGAAAAAAATTGTTCTGTTACCATTGATCAAGAGCAATGAACATATGTGGTAATACAAAGCAAATCATCATGACCTGGACAATATACTGAACCTGGCCTCACAGCTTGAGTCACCCTGAATCCAAATGTTTTACCAGAACACTCGACCATCCTGATCATTCATATAAAGTTGTGCTTGGGACCCGCTTGCTGTATGCTGACGTCGAGTTAAGGTGATAGGAGTAAAACTATACATGTCATTTTTCATCACTCGTTTATTTGTATCATTTGCCATTTTGAACAGTATCATGTCAGTTCGAGGGAAGAACGTACAGGGATGGTGAAGACTGGAAACCAACCGCTTGTTCAAAGTGTGTCTGCAGTAATGGAGAGGCACAATGCTACACTGCAGAATGCCAGCCCTTGTTCTGTAAGAAGGTGAGTGGCGTGTCATAGTATCACACTTTAGTGACATACATGCGTAAATGGTGATACGTAGTCACCGATGAGACTTTCCAGATTGATGTTCGGGTTCAATCCGCCTGTTTCATGTTTAGTTCAGTTTAGAGCTACAGAGAGAAACAGGCCCTTCGGTCCATCGAGTCCATGCCGACCAGAGATCGTGCACACTAACACTATCCTACACACACTAGGGGCAATTTACATTTATACCAAGCTTATTAACCTACAAACCTGTACGTCTTTGGCGTGTGGGAGGAAACAGGGGATCCCGAAGAAAACCCACACAGGACATGGTGAGAACCTACAAACGCTCTACAGCCAAGCACCCATCGTCAGGATCGAACCTGGGTCCCTGGTGCTGTAAGGCAGCAACTCTACCATTGAGCTACCGAGGTGGCCTGGCGTCATCAAAATCATCCAATGTCTACAAAAGGGATAGACCGAGCCCCAACCTGTTCACCAGTTCACCACAGGATGCAGCTAATTTCTTGCCCCCTCTTGCTGACTGCTTCATGCAACAGTTCATCCTCAAGGCCCTACGCTCCACACTCTCTGCCATAAGCTAGCACCTTCTGGCCTTCGCTCAGTCACCCCCACAGCTCCGGGCCACGATCGCCCAGACGACCCAAGGACCGTGCTTGCAACCAGCACGTCTTCACTTTCCTGATGTCCTCCACCACGAATCGCAACCTCATTCGCCTCCAGATCCAGATCACACCGATGCTGTAGGACCCAATCTTGTTTCCGACCGTCCTTAAATCAGAGGCCCCATCTCCTGAACCAACCTGAAGCCAAAACATCGCTCCGCGTACCTGACCCCCACCAGGACAGGACCTGTGACTTCATCGCCGCTGGACCGAGTAGCCCCCCCCCCCCCCCCCCTTGACAACACCAAATCTGGCTGTCTCCAGGGCAAGCTCCCTGAGGAGGGCTACTGAGGTGCAAAGGGTTTGTTCATTCATGGAACAGATGAAGCAATGGGGGGGCCTGGGAATTAAAGGTGTTGAAGTGATGAAGAGTGTGTGAGGCATCTAACTGACGTGTACTACAAATGCTCTACTGCCCACAGCTACCGTAACTACACCTTCTCCCACCCCCCCCTCTTATAAGGATGACATCCCTTACTCTCAAATTCTCTGTCTCTGCCACATCTACTTCCAGGATGAGACTTTCCACTCTAGAACATTCAAGATGTTCACTTTCTGTAGTAAACGTGGTTTCCCCTCTGCTGTTGTGGATGGATCTCTCACCCATGTCTCCTCTCTGTCCCACAGTTCCGCTCTCGCTCTCCCTCCCCCCAGAGGAAACAAGGATAGAGTTCCCCTGGTCCTCTCCATTCACCCCACCAGCCTCCTCAACCAATATTTCCGTCACCTTCAACATGATCCCACCAGCATTAACACCTTCCCATATCCACCCCTTTCTGCTTTTATATGAGACCAGTATATCTGCAACTCCTTAGTTCACTCATCCCTTCCCACCTAACCCTCCCCTTCCCCAGATACATCCCCCTGCAACTGTATCTTTAATACCTGCCCCTATAGCTCCTCACTCGCCTCCATCCAGGGACCCCAGCAACCCTTCGAGGTGAGACAGAGGTTCATGTACACCTCTTCCAATCTTATTGATTGTATTTGGTGTTCCTGATGTGGTCTCCTTTATATCGACGAGATCAAACAGAGACTTAGTGACTATTTCGTGAACATGAGCACTGACTATTTTAACTCGCCTTCCCATTCCCATGTCGTCCTTTCTGTCCTTGGCACCCTCCATTGCCAGAGTAAGGCCACAAGCAAACTTTAATAACAGCAGATCATTCTGCTTGGGTAATTTACAACTCAACAGTGTGAACATTGAATTCTCCATTTTTAAGCGTTAAACCCTCTCATTCTCCCACTATGTCTCACAGTGCCTGTTGTCCTGCTCCTTTCCCCTCTTCCATATGCTCATCTCATCCTTGAGTCCCAACATTTCCCTTTCCTGTTTATTCCGCTCTGCATGACCCGCTGAGTTCGTCCTTCACTTTGTGCTTTGCTCGACGTGGTTTCTTGTGTCTCCTGCTTCCTCTTCATGGGTGACCTTCACAGTGATGATCACCTTCTTTGCCTCACAGCTCCATTTTATTTAGGTTGGAACCTGAACACTCCCAGTTTGGAAGGACAGTATTCTAGAAGCTGTACAGATTTTGGGCATGAAATAAAGAACATCCTATGCATTAAAAAACAAAGTGCTGGAGGAATTCAGCTGGCCAGGCAGCATCTGTGAAGGGAAATGGACAGACAAGGTTTTGGGTGGTGGATCAAAGTGATGGAGGGGAAAAATACTGTAAAAGAGAGGTAGAGATGAGGCAAAGCCTGGCAAGTGAAAGATGGAGAAAAAGAATAGGTGACGTTTCGGGTCGAGATCCTTCTTCAGACTGGGGAGAGGAAAACGAGAGATATGAAAAGGTATATTGGACAAATTAATGAAAGATGTGCAAAAAGACAAATCAAAGCCAGCAACGATGATCAAGTAATGGTGGTGCATACAATGGTCCATTGTTGGTTATGAGGAAGGTGATAATGAGTAACACAAACAGTGAAACTCAGCAGGATAAATGTGAAACTAGTACAATGACAAGGTTGGGGGACGGAGAGAGAGGGATGCAAGGGTTACTTGAAGATAGAGAAATCAATACTCATACCGCTGGGTTGTAAGCTGCCCAAATGAAATATGAGGTACTGTTACGTCAATTTGCGTTTGGCCTCACCCTGACAATGGAGGAGGCCCAGGACAGAAAGGTCAGAATGGGAAAAGGAATTACAATGTTTAGGTGGATACAAGGGAAGGGATGGGGGTTAATTGCCAGATGGGTGGAGCATGTGACAAAGGTAAAAGTGACATGGAAACAAAAGAGTGTCAGAGAAGGAAAAAAATAGTGAATATAAAACCAGAGGGAAGGATATGGGTTAGAGAAGAAAGAGGGGTCCTGACCCAAAACATCGTTTGACTATTCCCTCCACAGATGCTGCCTGACTACCAGCACTTTGTTGTTCGCTCAAGATTCCAGCATCGGCAGTCTCTTGTGTCATCATTCTTTTTCATTTTCGAACTGGATCCTGTGTTATCCAGCAATTCTGTGTTTAAAATCGTTCAATCGCTTACTCAGCAACTTCTGTAGTATCTTTGTTTCAGGGGTCTGACACCTCCAAGGGAAAAACAATGCAATAAAACCATTGTGCCTGCTCGTTTTGATTTGTGAAGGACTTGGAATGAGATATACTGCATCAGAAAATGTCTTCATGCAGGCTCTAATTGGCACAGAACAATAAGGATTTTCATTGCAGTGAGCAGTTTTTAAATTGGCAATCAAGTGCGATTAGCCTGGAGTGAAAAGTAGGAAAACATGCAGCCAGGGAAATGTTGGCTGTGGTCACATGCAATCAATCTCCATTAGCCGTCGGATTTTAAAAAAACAACACTTTGATGTTTATCTCTGAATTACAATTTAAACAAATGGTTAGGCCTTAGCACACAATTTCTAAATTGCCTTCAGACAGAATTTTCTGAGACCAATTGAGAACTGGATAAATTAAAATATCTAATGTTGAGACTTCTTGCCCATGATGGTGACAATTGAGTGGACAGGCAGGGAGAGAGCTGAGAAGGGACAGAGGTGTTTATCAGGTGGAGAAAGCACCACTTAGTAATCTTTTGGAGGCAGCTGTGAACAAACACACTGGATTGTTAAGTCATGACTCTCCGGAGGAGATGACCGAATAACTGGAGAAGAAGCAGCAGCTGCAGGGCAATTTGATGCACATTGAGATCTAGTCATCCCCTTCCTTCAAGGGTGAGGTTAAAGGAGGAACAGGCCTTGCAGTATCAACCTCTTCAGCTTTGTGGCTTCTCCAGGCTGGAAGTAGGAAGGTCCACAGAGAAATTGCTGGAGGGATCCAGCCTTCACGTGATAGGTAAATGTATTGCATTGTCAGCTGTCGGAGAGAGAGAGAGAGATTTGGACCACTGATGAGAAATGTACTGAAGGTAAAGGAGTGTGATGTTAGTGACTGGAAGTTAAAGAGAAAACTCAGCTGAGTAAAGTCACACATTAAGAGTGTGGCTCTTATTTGTTCTTCTTACTCAGCTCGAGGTGGCAGCTCAGAATAAAGGACAGCAGGATGTCTGAATCTTGGAGAGCTGCAGATGTTGGCTTCCGTTTCCCAACATCAAACAAAACATCATGGCTCACACAACTGGTTGAAGCCATCCTTGGGTTATAACGTTCCTAATTGTATAATTTGGTCTGAAAAAGTATTTATACCACTTAAATAAAATATGCAAAGCAACGCAGTTTGTTACATCTTTTACAAAGTGGAATATAAATTGATTAAAGAAATTGCAAACTAAATATGACCTTTAATAAGCTGTTTAAATAAACAATGAGCATTCCCTTGTACACCCCAGTGCCATAGTTAAATATTTCTTCTATCAACAGTGCATTTACCATGTTTAAATTATTGATCCATTTCTGTGCTTGCACTGGCCGATTAAAAACTGTGTTTGATTTTACTTGAAAGTTGAATCATTCTTGATGAGAGCAGATGGTTTTATTCATTTGCACAGTTGAGTTTGTATAGGCTCTATTCCTAAACTCCCTCACATTTGATAAGATAGCTTGTAAGTTAATTGCAAATGTAGTCCTTAGTGCTGTCGTCGTCAATTTTTAAACAGTTCTCATGCCACAGCCACATTCAGTTTTTAATGTTGTATTGAATAATTTCATTGGGAAAGATTGCTTTTTTTAAGGGATTGCGCACTGTGAAGGCGCGTGTAGCAGGAGCGGGAGGGAGGCCGATGGGAGTGAAGGAAGGAGTAGTGGATCTACTCCATTATACGTGGATCTCCTCCCGACCAACCTGGTCTGCAGTGTCATTCATGGTGCCAGTGTGAGGCAGGCAGTCCTGTATCTCAGCCAAAGGAATGCTAATGCAATCAGAGGGAAGGGACTTGCAAATTTTGCATTGCTTCTATCTGATGGCATATATGCCTCCTAAATGTCTTCCAATTCTGAAAGAACTAGAGAAATGAATATTAAGTGGATATGATCCTTTTCAAGCACAGTGCTCACACTCGCATCAACGCATAGATTGTCTGTGTTGGCAGAGGAGATTGTAGATGTTTTAATCTGTTGCAAAAGAAGGAGAATAACTGGAAGAACTCAGTGGGGAGGCAGCATCTGTGGGAGGTAATAGACAATCTATGTTTCGGGTCAAGACCCTGTACCTAGGAGACATTGCATCTAGTCTAGATGAAAGGTCTCAACCCGAAATGTCAATTGTCCATTTCCCCCCACAGATGTTGCCTGACCTGCTGAGTTTAGTTTATAGATACAGCATGGAAACAGGCCGTTTGGCCCACCAAGTCAATGCTGAGCTCTGATCCCTGAACACTAGTTCTATCCTACAGACTAAAGTCAATTTACAGAAGCCAATTAACCTACAAACCTGGGTAAGAGGAGGTGTAATGTGAGTCAGCAGGTTTATAGTGGACAATCGATAGTCAATCCCTTGTGATGGACATGGAGGTTGCGAAAGGGGAGAGATAGTCCCAGTGAAATTGAGTGCAGGGTGGAAGAGTAGTAAAGGATGAAATCAACGAGTTCTGCACTGGTGTAGCAATAGAATCAACAAACTTGGAGATGGCCATTAAACCCATCGATTTTTATTGTGCAATCTATCATTACTGAGATATGTATATTTCACGAATGACCATTCACTTGGAATACAAGTGGTAAAAGTTGGACGTTAACTCTGTCTGTTCATCCTTTTTATTCATAAACATTTGTATAGATGAAGTCGATTATTTGTCTGATGTACCGACAAAGGAACAAAGAAATTCCAGCTTAACCAGCCCTTTAAACGCAATACATACAGATAACATATAATACATTAAAAAAAAATCAAAAATGAATAATTGTGATAGTAGTGCAAGAAACTAGTACAACAAAAGATAATCAATGATTACAGTTTTTCCCTAAATGTCATACCTGCGATGCAAACATTCTCAGATCACAATATCCATAAAGATGAATTACACACTGTTCTTATTGGGGAATTACCATAACATGACACAGCAAGAACATGATAAATAATATAACAATACTAATTAACCTGCTGCTCCACAACGATTCTGCAAGGTGGATTGCAAACAATCTTCCCAATCTAAATTGCATGAAGGCACATGCACCTTATGGAAAATTTCCATTGAGTTGATAGTGGACTATGAGGACACGACCACAGAAAATTAAACTCTCAATACAGGTGGTCCCTGTGTTTTGACTGTTTGGTTTATGGAAATTTATCTTTATGGATTTCATAATCTTGACCCGAAAGTTAGATAAATGGAATAAAATTCATTCTCAATGAGTTTATGTGGAAAGAAAACATAAAGAAATCAATACAAAATGTATTTGTTTTCAACTCACATTTGTGGATGCATGCATAGTTGATGCAGTGTTGAGATCTGCTTCTGTTTCCCACATCTTTCCACAGCCAAATACAGGGATGAATCACCAAAAGCACAATGGGTTGATATGTCAGCATTTATACACAGTAACCAATGTGCTTGTAATATAGAATATGGTGATCATAAGCATACACTTACCAAATGGGGAAATTTCCAATTTAAAGCAGTATGATTAAAGAATTGAATGTTTAGACTGGAGTCAGCAGGATGGATGGCGGTGCAGTCACAACTTCTCTTTATTGATCAACAGCCGTGATCCTAATATGAATTTAACTGCCTGAAATTCCTGTAATTGTCATTTAGAATTTAAATATTAATAAATGAAAATCGGACAAGTACTGTATCCACCCAGGTTTCCTAATTTATGTTATTTGTCTCCACTAACTTTAGGATGAAGATGTGGTATTGCAGGTTGGAAAGTGCTGTCCTGAATGTCTGCCAAAACCCTGCTCCTTGGCAGGGAGGAAGTACGAGGTAACCTTCAGGCTGAATTGCAAGTTTTGATTTTTATGAGTTAAGATCCAGCTTTTGGTCATGAGCCCAAGTCCAGGTCAGGCGATATGATAAGCCAATCTTTCATGTCTCGCGGCTTTATTTATCAATTCAAATATGGTTAGGATCAGTTTTTTTACACCTTTGATTGTACTAACCCCTTTCCCTTATCTTGTGTATTATATCCTAAAAGGCCCTTTTATTGTAATATGATAAAAGTTTTGCTGCTTTAAACCCTGACTGGATAATTAGCTGATGAATGTCAACTGATGTAAGTAAGATAGCTTGGTACTTTTGTTTTGCTTTTCAGTGTTCTGATGTTACCTTGAGTTTTATAGCTGGTTCATTGCACGAAACAGAATTTTGCAATTTTTATTTCTCATTAAGAGAGTAATGCAGTGCATGTCCTGGTTACATTTGTTTGCTAACATCCCACATACTCCTGCAATGTTTGTAAGTCCATTTTTGAGGTTTACAGCTTTTTCAGAAACTCTGTCTGAATTTGTACTTTCACCGTAGCTTCTGTGACCACCAGTGATGATTTGAATGAGTCTCCGTCCCACAATGTGGCTTTATGCTTCATCATTCTATGTCCAGAATAGACTTACTTTGTGCCAAAAGTAATTCACATTTCTAAAAAGTTGTTTCATATCTTAAGGCATTTTACTAGAAACAGTTTACTGGTTTCATATGTTCTCGAGGAATGCCAGATTACTGAAAGAGGCAATTTTAATAAACATCACTCTTGCAAACCATATTACCAGAAACATAATCAACTGGAAAGATTTTGTGGCAATGCTGGAACAATGTCGAGTCAAGAATGTTAAATTGTCATATGAATCGGAAACAGAACAATGAATTCTTACTTGCAGCAGCATAGCAGGTCTATAAATACAGTACTCATAACTAACACAATAAACAAAAGTGCAAAAAATTAAAAAATAATATCAGCGCAAAATAAAAGCACAAAATCCCTAGTGTAACCAAGACAGTTTGTAGTTTAGCTGCCTGTCCCGCTGAGTTACTCCAGCATTTTGTGTCTTTCTTCGTAGTTTAATTGTTGTTTGTAGTGTTCAAGAGCCTGATGATTGTTGGGAAGAACTTGGAGGTCACAGTTTTCAAACTCCTATAGATAGACACAAACTGCTGGAGTAACTCAGCAGGTCACAAACATCTCTGGAGATAAGGAATAGGTGAATTTCGGGTTGAAACTCCTATACCATCTTCCTGATGGCAGGAGTGAAATGAGAGCATGGCCAGGCTGGTGAGGGTCCGTGATGATGCTGGCTGTCTTTTGATGCTGTGGGGGGGGGGGGGTCAATACCCATGATGGACCATGTCCACCACTTCTTGCAATCTCCTTCGCTTCTGGGCATTTGTTGCTGAATCATGCTGTTATGCAACTAGTCAATTTGTGCTCTAATGTACACCTTTAGAAGTTAAGGAGAGAGTATTCGTCAAGATACTGAATCTCCTCAATCTTCTATAAAAGTGGAGGCATCGATGGTTTTTTTTATTGATTGCAATGATGGGCTGAGGCCATGACAGATCTTCAGAGATATGCATGCCCAAAAACTTCAACGTTGTTGACTCTGCACCACTGAACTGTTGATGAAGACAGCTTTGTGGATTCTCAGTCCTTCTCTTCTAAAGTCAACAATAGACTCCTTGGTTTTACTGATATAGAGAGCAAGATTATTGTTCTGGCACCATTCAATCAGATAATCGATCTCCCTTCTATGCTCTGACTATTTCCTTACCTGTAATTCGTCCAACAATTGTAGTATCTTTGTGGTATCTTAGGCTAATTTAAAGATGGAATTGTGTCTGACTACACAGTGATGGGTATAGAGTGAGTATAGCAGGGATTGAGCTTTGAAGGTTGTCAAGGAGGAAGTGTTGCTAATTCATACCGATTGCAGTCTGTTGATGAGGAAGTTGAGGGTCAGTAACAAATGAGATGCACCAGAAAGAGACCCAGTTCCCTGAGCTTGATGACGTTTGAAAGGGAAGATGGTGTTGAAACCAAGTTGTAGTCAATGAACAGCAGTCTGACATATGTGTTCTTATTGTCTAAGTGGTTCG
The DNA here is from genome assembly GCF_010909765.2 of Amblyraja radiata. NCBI lineage: Eukaryota > Metazoa > Chordata > Chondrichthyes > Rajiformes > Rajidae > Amblyraja > Amblyraja radiata. The sequence continues at coordinate 69,786,105 of NC_045956.1, forward strand.
GTGGAGAGCCAGTGAGATTGCGTCCCCCACTGTTGTGGTGATAGGCAAATTATAGTGGGTCCAGGTTCTTGCTGAGGTAGGAGTTGATGTGCACCATAACCAAACTCTCAAAGCACTTCATCGCCATTGACATTAGTGCCACAGGTCGGTAGTAATTGAGGTACATCACCTTACTCTTCTTGGGCACCGGTAGTATTGATTCCCTTTTTAAGCAGATGGGAATCTCAGTAAGGAGAGGTTGAAGATGTCCAATTATTATTCACAATTCAGATATTTCCAAACAATTCCAGGGCTCTCTGTTAAGAAAAAACATCTACAAATAATTTATCCAGCACTTAACTGGTTGCTTATTAATTGGTGGCTAGTAATTAAAATGGTGACATTATCAGATCACTCTAATATCCAAATAATCGGGTTCATTACGTTCCATGTAATTACACTGCAAGGGCCACTGGTGAAATGTAGGTTGAGTATTTATTTTGACAAGCTGCTCTTTGTTTTTGCAGCATGGTAACCAGTGGAAAAAGACCGAATGCACCAGTTGTATCTGTGACGGCGGTGAAATCAGATGTTACACGCAGATGTGCCCATCGTTGACTTGTGAAAAGGTAATGGCAGGTCGCGCGCACAGAGGAGGTCACACAGTTTTGTGGGACATCATGGAGTACATTTTCATCATCTTCTTCCACCTGGGTTTAACGAAGAAAGAAAACCCATCCGTTGGAGAGCTTTCCAAATTTTCAGGCATGCAATCCCCACTCTTTGGCAGTTCTTGTGGAGTCAGAGAAAGGGATAAATTGTTTTTGCATGTGTGAGTAGAGTTCGATATGTATATAATGAGCAAGTCTGCTGAGAAAAGAGCTGTGTTGGTCCTTACCTCCAACACAACATCTCATTGGTATCATTTAAGCTTCAGCAGCTGGGTCAAAGACCTCCCGCCCAAAGGGAATTGCCAGGACTGATGGAATAATAATCCTAGGCCGGAAAATACAACACTCTTCACACTATTAACTGTATTTTCCTATTGCGTCTGTTTATTAGTGCTTAAGAGTGAGCTAATTGAGTTTGAGGTTGTGTAGGGTCATATTGGTTTTGTCGATGAACAGCCAATCCCAATATTCACTGAATGTTGGCCTCTGTCTTGGTTCTGGCCTTTACACCATGTTCTTGGACTTAAGCTGCGAAAGCTTTCCCCACAGAAGCATGAAACCTCAGTTGAAGAGTGTGCAGCCAAATTTACCAAAAGCAAAACATAGGCTGTTTTTTAAAACCTGAAAGAAGAATTGCTAAACACAAATCAGCGGGCCATACAGCATCTATGGAGAGAGAACCCGGCTGTTTCCCTCTTCACAGCTGTTGCCTGACTTGCTAAGTATTTTCGGCATTTTTAATTGTTGGTCTAAAGAGTATGAATTTGGCGGCATTCATACAAATAGTTGCTAATCTTTTGGAACCTGAAGTAAAGGCAATTGTTTAGGTCACCAACCCACTACAGGCATTTGATCAAAAGGTACATTTCTGTTCAGCTTCAGTTTAATCAGTTAAGAGCTACGTTGACAATTAACTACATGGCCGGCTTTGCATAGGAAACACTGATTGTGTGACTTTAAGCATAATCTTCACATTTACATCATGCAATTATATGTTTAGACTGCAGTGGGGTGCTTATATCATGCACAGCAGAAGGGTGTGCAATTATGATTGAAGGATGTGTTTTGGCTGTGAACAACTTTAAAATGTTCCCACCTGTTGTTTGCTATGGCTACTCCAGCAGATGGACCTATTGTAAATGAAGAACAATAATATTTTGAGGGTTTCCACAGCATTCCATGCCCTCACTTGTCCAGGAATTGCAAACTCTGTGACTTTATGAATTTGGGTGGTAACTTTGGAAACGTTTATGTGTTTCAGAAGTTTAATCCACTCCCAAAGGTTTGTGACTTTCTATCCTTTGTCGAGGTCTAAGGCATAAGGAATGCTGCAATTCAACCCACACAACTGTTTTGTTCATCCAGTTTCACTCTTCAGTATCAAATTCACTCGAGGGTGTGAAGTATAAAAGGGAAAGCATTTTTGCACAGGTTTTTGAAATGAAAAGAAAGGAAAATTTGGCATTCTCTCTAATAAACATATTGGAGTCAAATTCTCTAGTTTCCCTGATAAAGACCCTTTGACCTCTCAAGACCTATCATGAGCATTTTTAAGTAGATACAGAGCATCTTTAACAGTGTTTAAACAGTGCTATTTTTTAATGTTATTTTTAAATGCTTACTTGAGGCTTACAAATATATATGCAACAGTGCACCAGATGGCAGCTGTAAAGCAATGTATGCAACATATTGAACTCATGCTATGATAGATTCATTGAATTATACCACACAGAAAATAGCCCTTAGGTTCACCTTGTCCATGCCAACCAAGATGTGAATCCGAGCCAATTCCGTTTACCTGCATTTGACCCAAATCCCTCCAGACGTTTTCCATCGATATACCAATCCAAATGTCTTTTAAATATTGTAACCAGACCTGCTTCTACAATCTCCTCTGATATCTTTCCACATACCCACCACCCTCTGAGTGAAGAGTTGCCCTGCAGGTCCCTTTTAAATCTTTCCCTTACACCTCATATCACTTCTCCAATTTAGTATCCATTGCCCTGGTTTAGATGACCAAAATGCAACCACTCACACATGCCCAAGTTAAATTCTATCCCATTAGTTTAGTTTAGAGATACAGCATGGAAACAGGCCATTCGGCCAACTGAGTCTTTGCCGACCAATGATCATCTGTACACTAGTTCTATTCATCCATATACTAGTTCTATTCTAAACACTAGGGGTAATTTATAGAAGCCAATTAACCTATGAATACAGAAGCCTTGTAGGTTAAATATAAAGGCAATTGACATTTTTAAAATAGGTTAAAATGTGACCAAAAATCACTTTAGCATCAAGTCAAAATATCTAATAATCAAATTTATGCGGAACATTTTTCCATCCATTCATAAACTTAAGATCCATTAGCTTAAGTTAATTTTTTTAATGTATTGAAAGAAAATGTTGGTGCGATGCATTTCTAAATTATGTTTTCATTTAACAAACTAAGGCTCAAGAAAGCCAATACACCATTTGATCAAATGGGATGCTGGAATTCCACAGAACTTAACTGCTTTAAATTATTTTTAGCCTGCTGAATTTCGTGTGCCTTGGGATGCTCAACAGTTAAAGGGACTTGAGTCCTGCTAAATCAAGCAGATAAATAGTTATCCTGAAGTTAGACACAAAAAGCTGGAGTAACTCGGAGGGACAGGCAGCATCTCTGGAGAGTAGGAATGGGTTATGTTTCGGTTCGAGACCCTTCTTCAGACTGGTTAGGAATAAGGGAAACAAGAGATATAGATGGTGATGTGGAGAGATAAAGAACATTGAATGAAAGGTATGCAAAAAAGTACTGCTGAGTTACTCCAACTTTTTATGCCGCTGAGTTACTCCAGCTTTTTGCGGAGATGCTGCCTGTCCTGCTGAGTTACTCCATCTTTTTGTGCTTCTCTCCAGAGATGCTGCCTGTCCCGCTGAGTTACTCCAGCGTTTTGTTCCGCTGAGTTACTCCAGCTTTTTGTGGAGATGATGCCTGTCCCGCTGAGTTACTCCAGCGTTTTATGCTTCTTTCCAGAGATGCTGCCTGCCCCGCTGTTACTCCAGCTTTTTGTGTCTATCTTCGGTTTAAACCAGCATCTGCAGTTCCTTCTTACACAAATAGTTATCCTGAACTGCCTTGAGAAGATGGAGATGATGTGCTACATCCCAGTTCCACACATTGACATAAATCATTGCAAAACCTTGTCTACAACCCCACCAGTCTATAATATCCCCTTCCCCTTCCTGTTCACAGCTTGTTCTGATTCCTGCTTTCCTCCTCTTTGCTCGCAAGCTTTGAATGAGTGCACAGCGAGTTGTTTTCATTGACCCTGGATTGAACGATGGAAAATCTGGATCTCAATCCAGTTTTTCCAAACTATACTCTCTCCTCCCCTACCCTCTCCCCTCTTCCCAGCCTTGTGAAAATGTCTCCAGATGCCAAAAATAGCAAATTGTAATGCGCTATATCATTATGTTTATTTCCCCAGGGGCTAAATAAAGTTAAAAGAGTTGGGCGCTGCTGTGAGGAATGTGTGTCTGGAAAGGGACATTGCCAGTACGAAGGTGTCACCAGGTATCACGGAGAGATGTGGAAAAGGACTGGCTGCGAGTTCTGTATGTGCGAGAGAGGACAGGTCCTCTGCCAATTGACAGAGTGTGCCAGGGTGGAGTGCTCGTGGGTAAGGAACTCCCTCTGCCTGCTGTTGTTGTAAAATGACGCACGGCTCCATTTCTTCTGCGAAATTGAATGGCCAGCTAAAAATTGTCAGATGTTGTGTTTGGTTATTTGCACAATATAGAATTGTCCAATTTTAGAAGGAACATTGAATTTTCCAATTTTAGGTCACACCCCAGCCCATTCTCTTCCCATCTTCCCCCCCCCCCCCCCCCCCCCCCCCCCCCCCCTCTCATTCCTGACCCTGGTGCACACTCATTCTCCCACAATTGTCTCCCACCGGTCAGGCATCAGTAGATGCAGCCTGAAGGTAGACAAAAGTGCTGGAGAAACTCAGCGGGTGCAGCCGCATCTATGGAGCGAAGGAAATAGGCAACGTTTGGGCCGAAACCCAGCCTGACTCGCTGTGTTACTCCTGTACTTTGTGGGTTTTTTTTAAATAAATAGTCATGGTCATAGTCATACAGCACGGAAACAGGCCCTTTGGCCCAACTTGCCTACACCGACCAAAATGCCCCACCTGCACTAATCCCACACCTCCGTGTTTGGCCCCTATCTCTCTCAACCTTTCCCATCCATGAACCTGTCCAAATATTTTTTAAATGTTGTTTTGGTATCAATTGGTACCATGCTATCTAAACTGAAATGAAAAAACTTTTCACCCATTCCAAGTACTGATGAATTTTGTAGCAAAAATGACCCTTCTCCTCCCAGCTATCTATATATAATATCAGTTAATAATTATGCGCATTTCAAGTTTAGTGCTGTAGGAAGGAACATGAGATGGCAGAATTTGCTATTGGTTGGGAAAGCCATTGAAACCATACAGAGTTAAAGAGGAAAACTTCTCCTTATTAAATCTGTAAAAGTGTAGAAGAACGGCTGAGTTTTGTATTGATTTTATTCATGGCCTTTTCTACAAAAACGTGACAATTATGCTAGATTTTCATTTGACAAGATGTCCATTGGCAGCTTATATTGCATGCCATTAGTTTATGTTGATCCCCAGGGCACTGAGTGTGGAGGGTTGGTGATGGTGGCCTCATCGGATGTCAGTGGGAGAAGGTTAGACTGTTGCTGGTGATGCTTAAGGCCTGACACCCGAATGTTTTTTGTCACTAACGAGCCTGAGGCTGGATGTTGTCCAAGTCTTACTGTAACGTTGTAAATGAACTGAATCCCTGTACAAATGTCAGTGTATCATTCCACTTCTAAGGTTACATGGTGCGGAGGAGAGGGTGGGGGTGGAATCATTGAATGTGGCTACATTTGCAGCAGTTTAACAACAACCCGTATTTCCCGGCAATAATAATAATAATAATAATAATAATAATAATAATAATAATAATAATAATAATAATAATAATAATAATAATAATAATAAAAACTACTTTATTAATCCCCTTTTCAGGGGAAATTCAGATGAAGACGCACCCCCATTTTGAGTTGCTAAATTTTGAAAAAAGGCTGGGGGGGGGGGGGGACAGGATCAAGAGGTTTGGTTTAGTCAGTAGAAAGGAAGATGTGAAATTCCTTCAAGGAGGCTATGAGGACCGGGGAGCCTCCACCTTCGCCTGACCCACAACGCGCTGTGCAGTTCAGGTCTGAGGGACGGGGACTTACTGGCTCAGGGAGATCACATAACGGGGAGAGGGAGAGGGAGAGAGAGAGAGAGCCCGGGATGGAGCAGCCCGCCTACCTCACATTAGCTACCCGCCAACCTCCACCGGTTGCGCCTGTGCCGAAGGACAACATGGCTGGCTGACGGGCGGGCCAGCAGAAGGCGCTGAGGTGACGGCCGGTTCTGCTGTCGCTCGCGGCCAGCGGCCGCTCGCAGCTACCCGAGCTACATCCCTCCCCGGCCACAATGTGGTGGCTCCGTGCCCGGAGCGCCGTGACAGCGGTGAGTGAGTGAGTGAGTTGTTGGCATGATCTCCGACCCCCTCCTTCTCAACGCTCCTGCCCTCCCCGCAACTTTACCATTGTAAAGTTTAGCCAAGTTTACTACTTTGTGCAGTCCAGGCCGTGCTAACCCGGGCCAGACTCCCCACATGCTGTGGAAAGGAACTCTTTCCCCCCCCCCAGAGGCACTGTCCTTTTACAGCGGCTTCCCACTTCACACAGTTCCAGGGTCGAAGGCGTGGCAGGTTCCATGGAGCAGTCACTACGAGAGTGGCATTGCTCGACCTAACCTTCGACCTCCAAGAAGCAGGTAAATTTTTGGTCCTTATTTTAGAGTAAAAAATAGTGTCTTGGACGCCAGGAAATACGGTAATTGTTAGATTAATGAGCGTGGGAAAAAGGAGAGAAGTTGAAAATATGCATATGTAGTATGAATGTAAACATTGGTAACAATTTCAATGACCTTCATATGCTACATAATTGATTTTATATATATCCTGAAGTATATACTTTTCAACTAGACCTGTTCTTTTTGCAGCTCCTTCATTATATGTCCATTCTTTTTAGACAAGATATATTGCAATAGATGGAAGTTTGTCAATTAATTCTACCCAGAAGCCATTCAAAAAAATGGCTGTTCCTTTAGGTGACACAGGAGTAGTTATTTCAGGTTTGCTTAATCATTTTTAATTTCACTTTGTTCACCAAAATGATGATCAAACAATGTAAATACATCCTTGGAGTTATATATGATAATTGGATTCTGGTGAAGTCCTACTTCACAGGCAGAGAATTGCTGTGTTTTTGTAAGCAGCTCACCTCTGACATTGAGATCAGTGCCACCGTATTTTAGAATTGCCATTATATGGTATGCTTAGTATTGTGAACTGAATAGAAATTCCACCCCTGAATATCCTTCATTTTAATATTTGGTGATTTAAGCAATTGCTTATTATGAACAAAGGTATTGCAAACTCAACACTCCAAGACTGATGAGAATTATTCTGACAGCAACATATTTCATAGTTCACCCTCTGTGTTTACACGCAGAAGATAATTTAACTTGTCCCATTAATTAGTCTTAACCAAACAGCTTAGAGTTCTCAAAGTACACTGATATTAGTACTTTTAATAGTACTAAATAAATGTACTATTTAGGGAAAAGTACAAATCTCTAAAATAGTTAATTGAGTGAAGTAAATCTTGAATAGGTGAACGATAGGACATGCAATTAAACATGCAATCACGTTGACCCTGTGCCTGCTCCTTTGAACTTGCTCATTAACAATATTTTCTCTTTTATTGTTCCCATTATAATTCCACATTCTTGGTCAACCATGGCTGACTTTCAGAATATTTGCTACCTTATCTCTTTAGAATTGCATAATGCAGAGCCTATTCTTTATTGACACTCCCAGCACCTCCAGAAAATATCTGGGCATATATCCAAGAATTAAGATTCCTTTCTTAGCACATCCCACACTTCTTAGAAACATAGAGAATTGGTGCAGAGGGAGGCCATTCGGCCCCTCGAGACTGCACCGCCATTCATTATGATGATGGCTGATCATCCACAATCATTAACCCATGCCTGCCTTCTCCCCATATCCCTTGATTCCGCTTGCCCCCAGAGCTGTACCTAACTCTCTTTTAAATTCATCCAGTGAATTGGCCTCCACTGCAAATTCACAACTCTCTGGGTGAAAACGTTTTTTCATCTCAGTTTTAAATGGCCTCCCCTTTATTCTCAGACTGTGGCCCCTGGTTCTGGATTCCCCCAACATTGGGAACAGTTTTCCTGCATCTAGCTTGTCCAGTCCTTTTATAATTTTATATGTTTCTATAAGATTCCCTCTCATCCATTTAAATTCCAGCTTGGTTTGGGAATAGCTTCATTCAAGACCACAAGAAATTGCGATGAATTGTGGGCGCAGCCCAGACCATCACACAAACCAACCTCCCTTCTATTGACTCCATTTATACCTCATGCTGCCTCAGCAAGGCCAGCAGCATAATCAAGGACAGGTCGCACCCTGCCCACTCCCACTTCTCCCTTCTCCCATCAGGCAAAAGGTATAGAAGTGTGAAACTGCACACCTCCAGATTCAGGAACAGTTTCTTCCCATCTGTTATCAGGCAACTGGAGCATCCTACCACAACCAGAGAGCAGTGCTGAACTACAGTCTACCTCTTTGGTGACCCTTGGGCTATCCTTGATCGGACTTTGCTGGCTTTACCTTGCACTAAGCTTTATTCCCTTATCATGTATCTATACACTGCAAGTGGCTTGATTGTAATCATGTATTGTCTTTCTGCTGACTGGATAGCACACAACAAAAGCTTTTCACTGTACCTTGGCACACATCACAATAAACTAAACTGAACTGAAAAAAAACTGAATTGTCTACATGCATTGACCATCTTACCTACATACTGACCGTACTCTTCAGGGGTGAAGCAGGCATTCTTGAACCAGAATCCAATATATACATTATTGTGTTCCCCTGTAAGTCTGAATGTACACTTTTTGAGAGCAATTGTGAAAATAATCTGATTTGAGTTAACATTTGTAATCATCTGCAGGGTGAAGAACTGCTGCATTTGCCTGGAAAATGCTGTCCTGAATGTTTGCCAGTGGACAGTTTCTGTACTTATAAAGAACAAAGCACGCAGGTGTGTCCAACATCATGAGCACATTGTGTAATACAAATACAAAGGTGGGATGTGGGGTGCATGTAGGCAGCATATAGGGATGGGTTGGGAGGAAAGGGATGGGCAGTGGTTTCGTGCATCAAATCAAGGCCAAGGCCATTAACACCTGGCCCACGGCCAACAATTGACCGATTCCTTGATCATCATTACTTTTTTTGCATATCTTTCATTCATTTAATCTGAATCTCTCTACATCACTGTTCTTATCGCTCTATAGAAACATGAAAATAGGTGCAGGAGTAGGCCATTTGGCCCTTCCAGCCAGCACCGCCATTCAATATGATCATGGCTGATCATCCAAAATCAGTATTCCGTTCCGGCTTTTTTCCCCATATCCCTTGATTTCCTTAGCCCTTAGTGCTCAGTCTAACTCTCTTGAAAACATCCAGTGAATTGGCCTCCACTGCCATCTGTGGCAGAGCATACCACAGATTCACAACTCTCTGGGTGAAAATGTTTTTCCTCATCTCAGTCCTAAATGGCCTACCCCTTATTCTTAAACTGTGACCCCCTGGTTCTGGACTCCCCCAACATCAGGAACATGTTTCCTGCATCTACCCTGTCCAATCCTCTAAGAATGTTATATGTTTCTATAAGATCTCCTCCCATCCTTCTAAATTCCAGTGAATACAAGCCCAGTTGCTCCATTCTTTCATTATATGACAGTCCCGCCAGCCCAGGAATTAACCTGTTGAACCTATGCTGCACTCCCTCAATACCAATAATGTCCTCCCTCAAATTAGGACCACAATTGCACACAATATTCTATGTGCGGTCTCACCAGGGCCCTGTACAACTATAGTAGGACGTCCTTCATCCTAAACTCAAATCCTCTTGCAATGAATGAATCTGAATGAATCTCTTTATTGTCATTGCACATGGTACAACGAAATTTAAAAGTCAATCCCACGGTGCGATTCACAAGAGCAATTTTAAATATATAAGAAAAGGTAAAAATATATACATATAAAAAAAAATTACAGATAAATAACAATAGCAGCTGAGGTAGAACCATTCAGTTGAATGTGAGTGTTATTTCTTATTTTGCATTGTTAAGTTCACGTATGGCTATGGGGTAAAAGCTGTCTCTGAGTCTGTTTGTGCAAGTTTTGAAAGACCTGTACCGTCTGCCAGAGGGCAGCAGGTGGAACAGGTTGTGTCCAGGGTGGGAAGGGTCCTTCAGGATGTTGGCTGCCCTGCCAAGGCAGCGAGAACTGAAGATGTCCTTCAGGGAGGGCAGTGGGCAGCCAGTGATTTTTTGTGCAGTGTTGATGACCCTTTGAAGGGCTCTCCTGTCCGCTGCAGAGCAGCTGGCATACCATGTGGTTATACAGTACGCCAGCACACTCTCGATGGAGCAGCGGTAGAAGCACACCAGCAGCTTCTCCTCCAGGTTGTTTTTCCTGAGGATCCTCAGAAAGTAGAGTCGCTGCTGGGCCTTCTTGACTGCTGTGGTGGTGTTTGTAGTCCAGGAGAGATCCTCCGTAATTTGTGTGCCCAGGAATCTGAAGTCTGAGACCCTTTCCACACAGTCCCCATTGATGAATAGGGGTTTGGGGGCTGCACTGTTCTTACGGAAGTCTATGATAATTTCCTTTGTTTTTGTGGTGATTAGGATGAGGTTGTTGTCTGAACACCACGCTGCCAGTCTTTGGACTTCCTCCCTGTAGGCTGTCTCATCTCCTCCTGAGATACGCCCAACCACAGTCGTGTCGTCCGCAAACTTGACGATGGTGTTGGTGGAGTGGGCGGGGGCACAATCATGGGTGTAGAGGGCGTAGAGGAGGGGGCTCAACACACAGCCCTATGGGGTGCAGGTGCTGAGTGTGATGGGGGTGGAGAGGCGATGGCCCAGTCTGACGGTCTGGGGGCGGTTAGACAGAAAGTCCTTGATCCAGAGGCAGATGGGTTGGGAGAGTCCTAAATCCATGAGTTTGGTGACCAGTCTGCTGGGGATGATGGTATTGAAGGTGGAGCTAAAGTCAATGAAAAGCATCCTCACATAGCTCCCCTGGTGTTCGAGGTGGGTCAGTGCAGTGTGAAGAGCAGTGGCGATGGCATCCTCAGTGGACCTATTTGCTCTGTAGGCAAACTGGTGTGGATCGAAGGTGGGCGGGAGGCTGGCTTTGATGTGCTGCTGGACCAGCCTCTCGAAACACTTCATGATGACCGGTGAAGAAAGCCGACGTGCCATTAGCTTTCTTCACTGTCTGCTGTACCTGCATGCTTACTTTCAGTGATTGATATACAAACACACCCAGGTCTCGTTGCACCTCCCCTTCTCCTATCTGACAACATTCAGATAATAATCTGCCTTCCTGTTCTTGCCACCAAAATGGATAACCTCACATGTATCCACATTATACTGCATCTGCCATGGAACTGCCCACTCACCCAACCTATCCAAGTCACCCTGCAGCCTCATAGCATCTTCATCGCAGCTCACACTGCCACCCAGCTTGATGTCATCCGCAAACATAGAGATGTTACATTTAATTCCCTTGTCTAAATCGATAATATATATTGTAAACAACTGGGGTCCCAGCACTGAGCCTTGTGGCACCACACTAGTCACTGTCTGCTATTCTGAAAAGGATCTGTTAATTCCTACCCTTTGCTTCCTGTCTGCCAACCCAACCAGTTTACTATCCATGTCAATACCCTACCCCCAGTACCATGTGCTCTAATTTTGCACACTAATCTCTGGTGTGGGCCCTTGTACACCACATCTGCTGGCTCTCCCTTATCCATTCTACTTCCAAATGATTAGTAATCATTTCCCCTTCATAAATCCATGCTGACTTTGACCGATCCCGTCAGTGCTTTCCAATCTCTCATCTCCCTTTCCCCTGACTCTCAGTCTAAGGGTTTCGACCTGAAACGTCACGTTTTCCTTTTCTCCGGAAATGCTGCCTGTCCGCTGAGTTACTCCAGCATTTTGTGTCCAACTTCGTCTGAAGAACCTGACCGCCAGTTCGACCATGACCCCTTCGACATTCATCAACATTAAAAAATGCTGAGAAGTAAAATAAATAAAACTTGCATATTCAAAAAATGAATTGAAAATTAAACAAAAAACTATTAAGTGCACTAAGAGCATTCAAGGACAATTAAAATGCTTAGCAAAACGTAATGAAGCGTTTAAGATACAGATCACACAGAACAGAAACAAATCCCTTGACCTACTGAGTCGGCACTGCTTGTTGAACATTAATCAACACTATTAACATTTTATTCTCTTCACATTCCCATCAACTCCCCCAGGTTCCAATACTCACTTGCAATTTACAGTGGCTAATGAATCCACCAAATTTCATGCTTTTGGCATGTGTGATGAAACCGATGCACCTGGGCGAAAACTCACATGGTCACAGAGAAGTGCAAATTCATACAGTCACCAGGGGCTCAGGATTGAATGCAGGTTGCTGGAGCTGTCAGGCAACAACTGGATGAGCTGTGCCACTGAGTCACCCCATCATTCGTATGTGTGGCTCAATTCACATTTCTTAAATCACCAATTTTGATCTTCAATGGATTTGTTTCCCTGACAAAACGGTTTTGTCGAGCCTCATTTTGCAGTCTAAGGAATTAGGCTTTGGTTGGTGAAAGGCTTTGATGTATTAACAACGGACGATACACATTGCAGGGCATCAGTCAGAGCAAAGATTTAGAGGTACTCCTGGGAAACAACACCCTGTGATAATATTTACTGTTTCAGTCCAGCAGTGCGAAAATGTCATTAGTTTAAAAATTAAAGAAGATGGTAGTCTTTCCACAAATATGTTTGAAATGGTAAACATAGATTTAAAAAACAAAACTTAAACATGTTGGGGTAAGGGCTCGTCTTTACTCTTGTTGAAGTGGTTCCAGTCTTTTGTCGATGTCGGTAATTATTCCATTAATTTCAATAGAATGAAAACTGGTCAGATTCTATAGACAGTTTACTCAACCTGCTTAGCATCAGGACAGATGTTTTTAACAGAAGATATTTACTTTTGTGAATAATTTATTAATAATTATATTTTTGATTGCAGGTGCATCATTCAGATTTGAAAGGTGAAAATAATCTGCAGGTAGGTAGATACCTGTGTGACCTCTTCTTTATTTTAGTGAAATACAGAGTCTGAAGAAGGGTCCCGACCCAGAACATCACTTAGCCATATCCTCCAGAGATGCTGCCTGACCCGCTGAGTTGCTGTGTTTTTGTTCTTGTGAAATTCAACCTAGAAAGAAGCAGTATAACTGGAGATCAAAGAGAACCTTGACTCACTGACACCTGTGGATGAAATCCAAAAGAGACTGTGTGGAGGGGCAGGAGGAATGACAGTGGTGTTTACGTTAGAGTGGGAACACAGCCCAGTTTAGTTGTGTTTGGGACTTCTGAATAAAAGCCAGCAGCTCCACTGGGAATATTTAGCAGGCTGGACTTTTGGATTTCCCAAGTGGAAGCAGGAGTTTCAAACAGTACAGTTAGTCACTGATTCTGGGCCATTGACATTTCACCATTACATTCTTCCTGGGGTTCAGTGTGTAGGAGGGGGAGGGGGGTGCAAACCTGCAAGGATGTCTCAGCATTGCAGCTGAGAAACCTGGCTGCAAAAAAAGCTAATGAGGTTCAGGAGGCCATTTCATTTCAATTGGGTGAAAAGTCTGCTAGTAGAAGTGTAGCTACAAATTGAAGAAGGGTCTCGACCCAAAACATCACCCATTCATCAACTTCAGAGATGCTGCCTGTCCCGCTAAGTTGCTCCAACATTTTGTGTCCACCCCATTTTTATTCAATTGATTTCAATATATTTATTTTTTGCATTGTTTATTTATGGCTTTTAAGTATTTCAATTTTTATCTCAAAGTGGGAGTGCCAAAGAATTCTCCATGGCAGACAATTTAATCCCACCACAATGTATTTACATTTTAGTTCTACATTTTATTGCAGTGCAGGAATTATGGGATGCAATGTCTTAGAATTATCAATAAAAATGTAATCACGGGAAAACCTATTTTCACCAAGTCATTCGATGATTTGTGCATATTGACTCGATTAATTTTAGAACATTGTAAATTTTCCTGAATGTGCTTTATGTTTTTAAATCTCTCACTAAATAGAATGGAGAAAAATGGCATGAAGGTCCTTGTAAGAAATGTGAATGTCGAGAATCATTGGTGACCTGTTACAAGCGTTCCTGTCCTCTGTGTCCCGCTGGCAGCCTTGCTGTGAAGGTGAATGGGGAATGTTGTCCTGGATGCCAACCAGGTATGAATGTATGAACCGTGACAAGAGGTAGAATAAGGATGGTTCTAGATTGTGTGATTTTGAATTATTTCCTCTGCATTTCAAAATAGTGTTTATAACTTATCACAAATTGCAGTTCTTACTTTCTTACCTTAACAGCGTTTGAACATAGACAGTACAGCACAGGAAAAGGCCCTTTGGCCCATAATGTTGGTGCCAAACATGATGACAAGGCCAACACTTATCTGCCTGCACATAATTCATATCCCTCCATTCCCTGCATATTCACCTGCCAATCCAAAAGGCTCAAGTGTCTACCTCCACCACAACAACTAACGGTGTGTTCCAGGCACTCACCAACTTCTATATGAAAAAATTGCCCCGCACATCTCCTTTAAACTTTGTCTATCATATCTTAAAGCTGTGCCCTCTACTTTGACTTTTCCAACCTGGGAAGAAGAATCTGACTGTCTGCACTATCTATGCCTCTCACAATTTGACATACTTCTATCAGGTCTTCCCCCACTCTCTGGTGTTTCAGAGAAAACTATCCAACTCTATCCAACCTCTCCCTGTAGCTAATGTCTTCTAATCCAGCCATCATGCTGATAAACCTCCACTGTACTTTTTCCAAAGCCTCCACCAGAACTGAAAATAATCATAAATCCGTTTTATATTCATTAAAAATTCTGCTAGCACAAATATAGGCATGTTCTGATGTGCATCTATATTTGTGAATGTTCATGCTTGTACATGTAGACAACTGGTGCATGTGTATATATGTATACATGCCCTTGTGTGTGTATGTGTGTTTGTCCATGTGTGCATGCTTCTTTGTGTGTATTGTCCATGTGTATGTTCTCATCTGTTGTGTGTGTGTGTGTGTGTGTGTGTGTGTGTGTGTGTGTGTGTGTGTGTGTGTGTGTGTGTGTGTGTGTGTGTGTGTGTGTGTGTGTGTGTGTGTGTGTGTGTGTGTGTGTGTGTGTGTGTGTGTGTGTGTGTGTGTGTGTGTGTGTGTGTGTGTGTTCTTGCAACAGGTAGAAGCTGTTTTTGTTTTTTTTGAAGGACACAGTCTGCATGATGTCTTTTAAGTATCTTCTCTTACATTGTGCAGAATCAGATATTTTATATTTTAAACAGTGTTCTACTTGTCACCTGCTGACACGTGACGGTGCTTGACGTTTTCATGCAGGTTTTCCGCATCTCTCTCTATCAGTAAATTGGAGGCTTGGAGCATTGTACAAATAACTGCTTATGGTCCTCCACTGATTTACCTGCCCCACCTACATCAAAGTCACTAGTTATCTTTTGCCAAGTGTTTGTTGAGTTAGGGATGACAAACCAAAATTCAAAAAAACATTCTTCTAAGATTTTGAAGGTTGGGTCCCACATAAGTTCCAGATACGAGAGTCCAAAGCAAGTGACATCTTCAAATGAAGCAGTATTGGAATGCATAGTTCGACTCAAGCTCATTGATGTAACAGTCACATTGATTGATTGATTAAAAGAAATAGCGTGGAAACAGGCCCTTCGGCACACCAAATCCACACCAACCATTGATCACCCTTTCACAGTAGTTCTGTGCTAGACCTTCTTTCCATCCACTCCCTATACACTCGGGTCAATTTATAGAGGCCAATTAACCTACAAACCCGCACATCTTTAGGATGTGAGAAGAAACTCATGTGGTTTCGAAGAGAACATGCAAGCTTCACACAAACAGCACGCTGCATCAGGATTGAACCTGGGTCTCTGATGCTGTGAGGCAGCTGGTCCACAATGACCAGAGATCACTCTCCTACATGCTCGGGACAAGTTACAATTTTTACAGAAGCCAATTAACCTTCAAACCTGTACATCTTTAGAATGTGGGAGGACAACGGAGCACCCAGTGAAAATCCACATGATCACGGAGAATGTACAAGCTCCACACAGACAGCATGCATAATCAGGATTGAACCCGGGTCTCTGGCACTGTAATGTAGTGACACCACCACTCCGCCACTGTGCCATCCAGTGTTATGTTAATTGTCCATTTCTGCTTGTCATAAATTGCACAAAAAACGCTTCAAGAATTTATTTTCAAAATCAGCCTATGTGCGAAATTCTTTCTGACTTCTTGTCACAAAATAGAGAAGGGGTGACCAGGAAGACACTAGAGTCTTGACACCTCATGATGAGACCAAGTAGTAGAAGGGCCCCCAACGTTCTAGACAACTGGTTCATCTGTCCTCTTAGCACCACCTGCCCCACCTGCGTCAAAGTCGGTAGATTCTACCAAGGGTTCTCCGCCTATCTCCGCCTATCTCAGCGGGAGTGAAGGAGACGCAAGTCAACATCAACGCCATCTCTGAGAAAGAGACTGCCACAGGTTTTTTGTAAAAACAGCTGAATATAAAGTAGGTGAACATTGTATGTTCTGGCAGAAGAGGCAACTCCAACATTCCTGTACTAATACTAGGGAAATAAAAGAAGAAAGCCACTTAGATTAATTTTTGGATAATAAAGCGAATACAAGTATTGTAAGTTTTTCATCCAGTAAGAGAAATACCATATATCCTGATTTATGAAAAAGATGCACTTGCTTTTAATTCTGGAATTAGTTATCTTCTTTATTTAAAAAAAACATACCCTTTTCTGCTAGTAGCAAGGGAAGGGCTTTAAACCCACAAAAATAGTTTAATTAAATTTATTTGTGGAAGCAAAATGTTTAACAGAAGAAAGGGCATTTGAAGCTAATTGGATGACAGGATCTTTCCAGTGGAGATTGCAGGCAGCAAATCAGTCCCACAAAAGCCATCCCAGAGGCTTCCCCTACTTCTATTCCAGTCGCTGTTTCATTTCTTCAGAAGGGGGAGCTGTCTCAGGGAAGTCTGAATATTCACATTAAAATCGCAGTTTTTTTAAACATGCTTCACAACTGATGGATATTTAAGCCATGTTAAACGCACCAGCATGATACTGTGCTTTTCAACAGAACATCAAGAATGTCAGTGAAGAGGAAGATGATTGTGCTGATCTAAAAGCATAATTCAACGTCCTCTTCACTGACAATCTCCCCTTTAGTTCCCCCACTGTTCAGGCTCATCGATCACGGCTCAAGTTATTCCACACAACAGTTCACAGAAACTATTTCATTTGCACAATTGCAGATTCAGCAATGAATTGAGCTGTGGCTTCTTCAGCCCCTTCTAGATTTAACTCGTCCACTCTTTGCCCTTTCTCCTGTTAATTTAATGTGTTAATTGTTGACTCTCCCCATTAAATCTGCACTCTTTCCATACACCCTGCTAATTAGCAATGTTGTGCTTTCCCCTGGTTTAAAACTGTATGAGGATTCTTCCTTTTTACTTATATACTCCCAAGACATTCCATCAAACAGCATTGATGTCAGAGGTGTCTTAGGGTGTAAGTCCATATCTCCCTGAAAGTGTAATGCAAGTGAATAGTATGATAAAGAAGGCACATGGCATGTTTGCTTTTGCAGGTCAGGGCATTGAAGTCATGATGGAGCTTTATAGGACTTTATTTAAACCGCATTTGGAGTATTGTGTGCCGTTCTTATCACCCCATTGCAGGAAGGATGTGGAGGTTTTGGAAAGGGTGCAGTGGCGGTTGACCAGAATGATTCTTAGATTAAGGAGTATTGGCGATATGGGGAGGTTGGACAAATTTGGACTGTTTTCTCTGGAATGGCAGATATTGCAGGAAGACCTGAGAGAAGTACATTTTGAGAGGCATAGATAGGGTAGTCAGTCAGAACCTTTTTCCCAGGATGGAAAAAAAACAAATACTAGAGGGCTTAACTTTAAGGTGAGAGGGACGTATTTTACAGGACATGTGCTGGGCACGTTTTTTTATGCAGTGTGTGGCGAGTGGTTGGAGCATGCTTCTGGTGGTTGGGGCATGCTTCTGGTGGTTGGGGCATGCTTCTGGTGGTTGGGGCATGCTTCTGGTGGTTGGGGCATGCTTCTGGTGGTTGGAGCATGCTTCTGGTGGTTGGGGCAGATACAATAGTGACATTTAAGAAACTTTTGGATAGATTATGGATATGTAGGGAATGGAGGGATATGGATTATGAGCAGGCAGGTCTTGGCATCATGTCTAGGACAGGCATTGTGGACTGAAAGGCCCGTTCTTGTGCTATATTCATTGTTCTATGTCTGATATAATTGCTGATTGAATACCTTGGATATTGTGGGCGGGGGGGGGGGGGGGGGGTGGGGGTAGGGTTAGTGGTTGGTGGAGGGAGGGAGGAATCCTGATGTTGCTGAAATTCATTCCTGAACGCAGATGTACAGATAATGCTCGCCAAATACTGATTTTCTTCATCGAAAGCCGCATGTAAAATTTGCACACACATGAAATAAATATTTGTTTTCAAAAAAGTTTCCTTTCAGTGTTGTTCAAAGGATGAATGGAGGAATGGAAATGTCTGTGGAAGTAATCAGTTTCATGTTGCTGGAAATTCATGGTTTTATTTCACTACTTGCTTGATAGTTCAGTGCCACCCGGATTGCCTGACCTGCTCACAATCACCTGATTATTGTGACATCTGCATGGACAAGAGACGACATCTGCAGAATGGCCGCTGTTTGCAGCACTGTGACCATGGGTTTCACCAAGACAGCGGGCTGTGTAAAGGTATCTGACAATCTCCTGATCATTCAAGTTCTCAGAATGCTTTGAAGAGCCCCTTTGTGAAAGAGGATTTCTGTTTCTGGTGAACCTTTGTCTTCAGTTTGGTAATTGTGTGTTGATTGAACGCTTTGTCAAAGCAAGTATATATTTTTAATGGATTCATTACAAAATATAATAGTGATACACATGTTAAAAGTTTAAAAAAGCTCTTTGGAGGATACTTTGCTCACTTGCTTTATAACAAATGGGTAATAATGAGTGCTTCAAGGCAAGATAACTGCTGTACTTCAGGAGTTTATCAAAAGAAAAGCATGTTTAATATCTTTCTCCCATCAGCTTTAAAAAAAGGGAATATATCTGTTTGCTACCCTTCAGATCTTAATCATTTCATTAAATCCAATGGATGCCTTTGTCCATTGAGCACTTAAGTTGTACATCAAAGTCTTTTGGGCTGTCGGATTGCATTCAGAAACATTCTATTCAAGTAAACAAATGTCACCTCAAAAGCTTACAAAAAATCTTTAAATTAGATGATCAACTTTGGCAAGAGGTTTCTCTCATTGGGGTTATTTGAAGACTTCGTAAACATCGGTGGTTAAACCAGTAAAGCTTGAAATAAGGCTCTGCTCTATTGATTATGGATGGGTGCCAGAGGATTGAAAGCTGGAAATGTGGACTTGTCTTTCAAAGAAGAGTCAGCACCAAATGAATAATGAATAATCATGGCAGTTGTTCTGCCTTCTGAGGAGAGAAAAGTTTCAAAGTATTTTTGCAAACTATCATAAAGAGCCAAATGGTATTAATAGATTCAAAAGGGCCAGTGTGTTTGACAGACTCAGTTTGGTTGGGCAACTTTAGTTAAGTAACAGCTAATGGGAGAAATTGTGTGGATGCAGTGTATATAGGATTTAGTAATTGCCCTGGCAGGATATTTTATGGAGGGATTATCGAACAGGGAGAAATCATAGCATGACTGGGACATTTCTTCAGAGTAACAGAAGTGGATTGGAGTCCAACATGATTCTGTTATGGTGGTACATCTCCCCACTGTATATCATTGATTGGGTAGGAGTGTTGTTCTCATTTAAAGATATTGCCACATTGGGAGCAATTATCTCTACCGAGTGGCGCCAACAATGGCTGCCTCGCCAACAGTCTGTCTGTCCCTTCCTGCTTTTGTTGTTTGTTTGTATGTGTTAAATGTATGTTTTTAGTGTTCTTTAGCTTGTTTTGTGGGGGGGTGGGGCTTTGGGGGAAACTTTTTCTAATCTCTTACCTCGATAGAGATGCGATTTATTTTTTTCTGTATCGTATCTCTGTCCGCACTGGGGCCTAACATCGAGGAGTTGCTGGCCTTTGCTGGAGACTGATTTCGAGAGCTCCACCGCGGGTACCTGTGGACTTTAACATTATGGAGCTCACGATCCTTTTGCCAGAGATCGACCTCTGAGCTCCATCGCGGGAGTCTGCGGGACTTTAACATCACGGAGCTCGCGGTCTCTGGTCAGAGACCGATTTCAGGAACTCCAAGCCACAGGATCTTCGACCGCCGGCTGCGGGAGCTTTGAATTCCCTGACGCGGATGGTTCGAATGTCCCGGAGGGAAAATAAAAGAGGAAGATGATTGGATTTTATCGTCTTCCATCACAGTGAGGAACGTGGGGAACCTGCTGTGGTGGATGTTTATGGCAACTTCTATGTAGTTCTGTGTCTTGTTGGTTTTATTTAGTATGGCTGTATGGTAATTTGAATTTCACTGTACCTTAATTGGTACATGTGACAATAAACTGACCTTGAAACGTTGACCTTGAAACTTTGGAATAAATGTACACTGCTTGGAAATATTGAAAATTGTAGGGTTAGAAAATGGAGATTGAATTCCATAAATCCAGCATGAAGTATTTCAGTACCAATAAATGTAGCAATAATTATACTCATTCTGAAAGTAAACAATGCTGAAGAAGAGCAGAGGATACAGACTTGGAACATTAAAGATAACACTTAAAGTTGATGAAGCCATTGAAAAATACCCAAGGAAATACATATATGAAGAAGGCTTGAAGAATTGGTAATTTGATTTTGATCAGAGGGAAATAAGAGGCATTGTATTTAAAGAACTTGAAATTATGGAAGGTTGTTGACATGATGTTTCCATTCATGAAGATATCCAGAGCCAGCTTAAGTAAAATGAGTTTCCCTTTCAAATTAGAAATGAGAAGGAATTAGGAGAACATAAGGGTGTAGCCTTGTTTGATCCTGACCTCTGGTGCTGTATGTATAGTGTTTGCATATTCTCTCTTACTGCCACAGAGTCCTGGTGGGAGCAGAGATTCGGGGAAGAGCTGGTCTGGGAATCTTCCCAACTCCCCAGTTTGACAAGGGCAAGGGGAAGGAGAGGGGCAGGCTGGTCCAGGAGGAAGTGAGGGCAGCGGTGGAGGAGGAGAGGTCTACCAGAACGATTGGCTTGAGGCAGCAGGGGGACTGGACAGGGTGGGAGAAGGCCATGGACCAAAAAGCCACATGGACTGAGCTCTGGCAGGCTGAACCACAGCGCATCAAGTTCCTGGTCCAAGCAGTGTACGATGTCCTGCCCAGCCCATCGAACCTCTTCATCTGGGGCAAAGCGGAATCTCCGGATTGCCCGCAATGCTCAGGCAAGGTGACATTGGAACACATCCTGAGCTGCTGCCCAAAGGCTCTTGGGCAGGGCCAGTACACCTGGTGTCACACCCACTAGCTTTACAGTAACCCTCCCTGCCTGGTTCCCACATTATTAGAAAAACGTGCTAGCATGAAGTTACCTATGCTATGTCTTTGGACCTTTATCATGGTGTAAGGCTTCAGTTATTTGGACAGCCAACACACAACATGGTGTCAGAAGTGGGATACGAACCCACGCCTCCATTTGGAAAACTTCTTTCACATCCAGTACCTGCACTCCCGTGGTCTACAGTGGCAGCTGACATATTTGATTGGCATGGCAAGCAGTACCTGGTAATCGTCAATTCATATTCAGGATGGTTTGACATTGATTTTCTTAGCAGCCCCACTTCCAGCGGGGTGATTTATCTCGCCATTTTTCAGTCCACGGATCTCCGGGCAGACTGCTAACTGGCAACAGCAGTCAATTCACCAGCCAACACTTCAGGGAGTTTGCCAGATGTTGGAATTTTCGCCACATTACCAGCAGCCCTGAATATCCACAGTCTAATGGGCTGGTTGAACGAGCTGTCAAAAGTGCCAAACAGCTCATGGAACGTTCACACAGAGCTAAATCCGATGTATTCCTGGATCTGCTCAACTTACGCAACATCTCCCGTGACCCCATTTTGGGTTCACCCGCTCTATTATCGAGGCAGACCCGTGCCACGGTGCCTGTAGCGGACCAGGCATTGATCCCACAGGTGATTCCACCAGAGGAGGTTCAATCCAGGTTGCAACAGAAGCGTGGGGGGAAGGAATGGGCGACTTTTCAGGTTGAGACCCTTCTTCAGACTGATATCAGGGTAGGGGGTAGGACAAACAAAGATTGTAGGCAGAGACAGTGGGAGAACTGGGGGGGGGGGGGGGGGGTGAAGAGATAAAGCAAGAGCTACCTGAAGTTAGAGAAGTCAATGTTCATACCGCTGGGGTGTAAACTACCCAAGCAAAATATGAGGTGCTGTTCCTCTAATTTGCGCTGGGCCTCACTCTGACAATGGAGGAGGCCCAGGACAGAAAGGTCAAATTAGGAATGGGAGGGGGAGTTGAAGTGCTGAACCACCTGGAGATCAGGTATGTTAAGACGGACTGAGCGGAGATGTTCAGCAAAACGATCGCCTAGCCTGCGCTTAGTTTCGCCGATGTAGAGAAGTTGACACCTGAAACAGCGGATGCAGTCGATGAGGTTGGAGGAGGTGTAAGTAAACCTCTGCCTCACCTGGAAAGACTGTCTGGGTCCTTGGATGGAGTCGAGGGGAGAGGTAAAGGGACAGGTGTTGTATCTCCTCCGGTTGCAGGGGAAAGTACCTGGGGAGGGGCAAGTTGACCAGAGAGTTACGGAGGGAATGGTCTCTGCGGAAAGCAGAAAGGGGTGGAGATGGGAAGATGTGACCAGTAGTGGGATCCAGTTGGAGGTGGCAAAAATGTTGGAGGATTATATGTGGTATACGACAGCTGATGGGGTGGAAGGTGAGGGCAAGGGGGACTCTGTCCTTGTTACGAGAGGGGAGAGGGGGAGTGAGAGCGGAGCTGCGTGATATCGAGGAAACCCTAGTGAGAGCCTCATCTATACCAAGGAATTTGCCTTGGTGCTCTGCCCCCAAGTAACGACATACAGTGACAGTTACGAATGAGATTAGAACAGAATGAGTTTAGAATAGAGATGAGGAAAAACTTTTTCTCCCAGAGAGTTGTGAATCTGTGGAATTCTCTGCCTCAGAGGGCAGTGGAGACCGATTCACTGGATG
Organism: Amblyraja radiata; assembly: GCF_010909765.2. Taxonomy (NCBI): domain Eukaryota; kingdom Metazoa; phylum Chordata; class Chondrichthyes; order Rajiformes; family Rajidae; genus Amblyraja; species Amblyraja radiata. Next base: position 69,809,355 of record NC_045956.1, read on the forward strand.
CTTTCAAGAGAGAGCTGGATAGGGCTCTTAAAGATAGCGGAGTCAAGAGATATGGGGAGAAGGGAGGAACGGAGTACTGATTGTGGATGATCAGCCATGATCATATTGAATGGCGGTGCTGGCTCGAAGGGCCGAATGGCCTACTCCTGCACCTATTCTCTGTGTTTCTATGTTTCACCTGGTGTTTGCAGAAGGTAGTCGAGGCCAGTTCATTGGCTATATTTAAGAGGGAGTTAGATGTGGCCCTTGTGGCTAAAGGGATCAGGGGTATGGAGAGAAGGCAGGTGCAGGATACTGAGTTGGATGATCAGCCATGATCATATTGAATGGTGGTGCAGGCTCGAAGGGCCGAATGGCCTATTTCTGCACCTATTCTCTGTGTTTCTATAATGGAAGAGGGGAACCCCGTTCCCTAAAGAACGAGGACATCTCCAATGCCCTGGTATTGTCCTGGGCGTAGATGCAGCGTAGACGGATGAATTGGGAGGGGGTTAGAGTCTTCACAAGAAGAAGGGTGGGAAGAAGTGTAGTCAGGACAGCTATGGGAGTCAGTAGGTTTGTAGTAGATGTCGGTCAATAGTCTGTTTCCTGTGATGGAGGTGGTGAGATCTAGAAACGGTAGGGAGATGTCGGAGATGGTCCACGCGTATTTGAGTGCAGAATGGAAATTAGTGGTGAAGTTGATGAAGTCAGTGAGTTTTGCATGGGTGCAGGAGGTGGCACCCATGCAGTCGTCAATGTAGCGGAGGTAGAGTTCGGTGATAGGGCCAGTGTACGCCTGGAACAGTGATTGTTCGCTGTACCCTACAAAGAGGCAGGCATAACTAGGGCCCATGCGAGTGCCCATAGGTACCCCTTGGATCTGGAGGAAGTGGGAGGAGTTGAAGGAGAAGATGTTGAGGGTAAGGACCAGCTCTGCTGGGCAGAGGAGAGTATTGGTGGATGGAAATTGGCTGGTTCTGCAGTCGAGGAAGAAATGGAGGGCTTTAAGGCCCTCCTGGTGAGGGATGGAAATGTAGGATGACTGGACATCGATAAAGATGAGGGAGTGGGGACCTGGAAAACGGAAGTCATTGAAGAGACGAAGAGCTGTGGTCTTTGTGCAAGGCCCCTGAGGAATACAACTAAGTATTGCTCAGTAATCTAAAAATTATTAGTCATCTCTGCACTGCTTTGTGTCATTTAGTCAATTTTGTGCCCATGCTGCTTTAGTTTGTTAAACTAAATGAACTTTAACTTTGCTGCAAATCCACATTGAGAACCTGACCCTCAGCAGCTTTCATTAATTCATCTGAGAAGCTCGACAGGGATGGATAAAAGCAAAAGCAATTTAACCTACCTCAGGAAGTTGCTCGGAAATGGCTTACTGACAGCACTGGTAGAATCTGTGTGAAGCTTCCTTGGCTTGGAAACAGTGCATTCCGTGCAGCACAAAGAGTTCAAATGAAGTAAAAGTAATGATTGCTGGCATACTGCAGTTTGAATGGAAGGGTGTGCAGCTTTAGAGGAAACATGAGATATATTGACTGCAACAAGTCCTTATCCAATAGTGCTTGACCTTTTTTTTTTTCCTGCTGTATTACTAAGAAGAATCAACTGGTCTTAACTGTAATTTGTTTTTCCCTGACACAGCATGTGACGAACCATGTGCCACTTGTCAAAATCAGTTTGAATGCTCATCGTGTAAGGAGTTCTTGCTGCTGAAGAATGGTCAATGCGTGCCTTCTTGTGGGGAAGGGTTTGCTCAGCATCAGTCGCAGTGTACAGGTATGTGTTTAATTGCTTGGACATTTTACCCGTACCAAAAGTCCCATTCATCTTAATAACCTTCATAAAATTTACTTGGGTCAAATGTTATACTTCGGTGAAATGTGGGGAATGTCTATGGGATTCACCTGTTTTCTCACTGTGGAGTTGGTCATTTGAATTGCTGGAGAATTTGTTGAAAGGTTCTGAATGAGAGGGAAATTCTCAAATTTTCTGTGCAGCAGATTACTTCTAAAAGCAGTAAAACATGGGAACATGGAAATAGGGGTAAGCTGACCAGCCATTTGTTTCTCTTTCACAATTCAGTTGGTTGATGTTATTTTTTTTTGTTCATTCGTGACTTTTAAGACCGGCATTTATTATCTATTCATCATTAGGTTGAACCAAGGGATATGCTATTTCAAGAAAGTTTGAGTCTATATTCAAACGTTAATTCACAGAGTGTAGGTATTTTTAGCATTTCCCTGTATTTATTATCCAATTCGTAGCCCGCGTACTCAAACCATTTAATGATAAGGATTTTCTCTTTTTAGACCAATATCGTTCTAGGGAGTTATATTGAGTTCAAGGGGGTGAGGCAAAAGAGGGGAAACTACAGGACGATTAGCCTGACCTCCGTGATTGGCAAGATTTGAGAGTTCATTATTAAGGATGAGGTACTTAGAAACACATGATAAAATTGGTCGAAGTCAGCAGATAAATTGCAGGATAGACAAAGGAAAGTCAGTTGATATTGTTAACTTGGATTTTCAGAAGGCCTTTGATAAGGTGTGCACGAGGCTGCTAAACAAGATGAGAGAGCCCATGGTATTAGAGCCCAAGATACTAGCATGGATAGAAGGGTGGCTGAATGGCAGAAGACAAGGAATAAGACTAAAGGGGGCTTTCTCTGGTTGCCTGCCAGTGTCTGGTGGTGTTCGGCAGGGGTCGGTGCTGGGGCCGCTACTCTTCACGTCGTATATATATGATTTAGATGGGGGAATTGATGGCTTTGTGGCCAAGTTTGCGGATGATACAAAGATTTGTGGAGGGGGAGGTAGAATTTAGGAAGCAGGGAGTCTGCAGAAGGATTTGGATAGATTGGGAGAGTGGGCAAAGAAGTGGCAGATGGAATACAGCGTGGCAAAATGTGCAATCATGCTCTTTGTTAGAGGGAATAAAGATGTAGATTGCTTTCTAAATGGTGAGAGAATTCTGAAATCGGAGGTGAAAAGGAACTTGGAATTGATGGAGCAGGATTCACAAAAGGTTAATTTGAATAGTTGGTAAGGAAGGTAAATGCAAATGGAAAATACTGGAAATGCTCAGGCAGCATCTGTGAAGAAGAAAACATCATTTTGGTTTCAGGTTAGTGGCCTTTCATTACAATCTTTCATGATGAAAAGTCATGGATCCAAATTGTTAACTTTGTTTTCTCTTACAAGAGATGCTGTCTGACCTGCTGCATATTTTCTATTATTTTCACTTCGTATTTCAGATTTCCAGCACCAGAATCAATCCATAACACATTAATATAACTTACTAGATTGAGGACAGCATGGTGGAGCAGCGATAGAGGCTGCTGTTCAGCGTTAGAGACCCAAGTTCGATCCTGACCATGAGTGCTGTCTGTATGGAGTTTGTACGTTCTCCCCGTGACCTGCGTGAGTTTTCTCTGGGAGTTTGGGTTTCCTCCCATTCTCCGAAGACGTACAGGTTTGCAGGTTAATTGGTTTTGGTAAAATTGTAAATAGTCTCTAGTGTGTGTAGGATAGTGTAAATGTGCGGAGATTGTTGGTCGGCACAGACTCGGCGGGCTGAAGGGCCTTTTTCCACGCTGTATCTCTAAACTAAACTAAACTAAAGTAAATAATACTTTGCGTAAGTTTCCAAACATTGTTGTTTCAGTCACTCCTTGTTCCTGTGCTTTGGCAGCCTTGATCGGGGCAGGTTGGGAACAGATAATATTGCATAGAAATAATATCATGGGTATTTCGTGAGACAGTGAGAGCGTGTTGGTGAGAATTGTTTAGATGGATCAGACATGCTGAAACAGCTGTTCTCTTTATGAGTGGGGCCTCAAGTATTTGAGAGAGATTGCAGTACAGCTTCAGTTCCCTGTTTCTGGAACCATGGCGAGTGCAAAGAATTAAATCATCCGCACTTTCATCATTAACAATAAAATAATGTGCTGTCAATACACATCATATTGACCATAAAAGTTGGTGAATAGGTAATATGAGGTGCATGGTATAGAAGATTATGCAGAGCTCTCAAGAAAAGTTGGGAGTTACGGCATCAGAACCATTTTATAAAACCTGCGCAAATTATTATATCAAGTAAGTTATATTCATTTATTGTGCAGTGATTCAGGTTTTCGGTGATTTGCAACATAATTTCAATAATATCTATCATGCTGGACTTCTCCCACCTGCTGCTTGTAAGTCATGGCTCAACAATATATTTCAATAACACTGATGATTCCAAAATGTTCATTGTTTATAACTGACCCAAGGCAGAGAAAGTTGTTCAATTACTAACTGCAGGCGCATTTAGAGTAGAAGATAAAAACCTCACTATCAGGGTCCAAGGATCACCAGCTGTGACCAGTTATTGCCTCCATAATCTAGAAGTACTAAGGCAAATTAATTGCCATCCCCAGTTCAGGTAAAATAGCCTGGGACAGAATAAGGTATGACCATGGGATTTTCTTGAACTGAATGGTTTTATGCTGTCAATGGGCATAACATTCCACAGCTCTCAATGGGCCGCACAGTGGTGCGGCTAGTAGAAATGTTGCCTCACAGCCACAGAGACCAGGGTTCAATGCTGGCCTTGAGTGCTGTCTGGGTGGAGCTTGCAAGTTTCCCCTGTGACTGCGTGGGTTTCCTTCGGGTGCTCCAGTTTCCTCCCACATCCTAAATTTCTCAACTGCATCCAATATTTTGCAGGTTGGTACATTAAGTAGCCACTGTAAATTATTCCTAGTGTGAGGGTGGGTGGTAGAATCAGGAGGGAGCTGATGAGAATATGGAATGTTTGATAGTTAGTATGGACACGAGCTGAAGGGCGGTATCCATGACTGAGGTTGAGAAAGAAGACTGCATTGATAGCCGTTTAGAGAAATAAAGTAGCATAAAGATAAAATGTTACCAAGAAATATGGCATTGTAAAAGATACTCAATAAATCATTACTCAGTGCAACTAATAGAAATTTAAAAAAGCACGTTTAAATGTAAATATTGGGATATATTTTCTGTGGTTTGACACTTAATTAAATCTGTTCTGAACAAATTTTCCTTTAAGCCACATTTAAGCTGCATTTTTTAGTTGTCTTATTTGTAGCCTCTTGACTAATCATTTACTTTATAATTGAAAATATACCACGATTGTCAAATTTATGTTTGCGTAACTAAAAGACAAATGGATTAATATGTAATTACTTAATCTTTCTGTTCAACTGCTCGAATTGATCCAGATTTTCTGTTCAAAGGCAAAGAAATTATTCTCACCACTGACCTTGAAGAAAGTTGCTACAACAATCCCTCTGACAAATGTCACTACATCATTTGGTGTATGTGACAATAAATGTCCTTTGTCCTCTGGTGTAGAAGTATCCTTCCTTCCTTGGTCCACCAATCAGCCACTGGCCTCACTCCTCTTCATGCCGACTACCTTCCCTCTGCACTCTCAGTCCCGAAGCAAGTTTTTGACCACAAAAGTCAACAATTCCTCCCCCCAACCCTCTCCCCCCTCCCACAAATGCTGCTCAACCCATTGAGTCCCTCCAGCAGATTGCTTGTATCCCCAGACTTTTTTTTTTAAATCCTTCCTCAGAATGCTATCTTTTGCTATGGTTTTGATATTCTTATTTGGCAGATGACTATTAAGAATTACAGGATACCGGCGCATTCATTATTTTACACAGCTTACAATAAAAACAGAAAATGTTGGAAACATTCAACAGGTCAAGAATGACTTATTTTTTCCCCCACACGGTTTTGCTGAAAGGTCTTTGATCTGAAATCTATTTCCACAGATGCTGCCTGGCTTTATGAATGTTTCCAGTGTTTTATTGTTTCAGACTTCCAGCAGCTGCAGTTCTTTTTCTAATTTCACCTGCTTTCTCAGTGTTATTTGCTGTTAAGCATAAAGTTTTTCTGTCCAGCAGCAGCGATGTCACTGCACTGGCGGAGGAGCCAATGACATTGAACAACTTTATCGAGCAACAAATCAGGAAATAAATAAAAACATCTTTTATGTACACTAGGCTTTTCACAGAGTGCAAAACACACGTCGGAGCATATTCCTAAGATTAGGATGGATGCTGAAATATTGTAAACATTTTATTCATTTTTAACAGCTTAAAGAAACAAGTATTTATCTGCAGGAATAAAGATTTGCATTTACAACATTCCTATGTTATGATCAGGAAAGATGTTATACTGTAATTGCGACTTCAAGTCTTAGTTACACTTCATTCAGCAGGGTATTACATTTTCAGGCATTATTACAGAAAGATTGATTTGTAAATAGTTTAAGTTTTCACGGTTCACTGATTTCCATTTTTATATTACTAGAAACTGCATCAGATGCACCTTGTGGGAAACAGTGTTGACAGATATACTGGAATGCTCTGTTTAAATGAATATTTTAAATCTGCTGAAAGTTGCTTCCAGTTTCACAGTTTAACAAAGAGTGACCTTGACTGTCACTTGCATTACAATTGTCAAACCGAATCTTTAAATCAAGACACAAGAAACAACTGGAATATGGCATCTGCTGCCAAAGTGAGGCCTTGCATTCCACAGTGTCTGAAAGATTCTCTTTTGTTCAGAACATGTGATTCCCTTCTACTACAGTTATGGAGCTCTCTCTCCCTCACATTTCCTCTGTTTCTTGAACTTCTGCTCTCATCCCACCTCCCTCCAAACAAAATAGAGACGGTGTTCCCTTAGCCCTCACCTTTCACCCCGCATGCCACTGCATCTTGCACATCATCCTTCATCATTCCAGCCAGCTGCAACACCTCCCACCACTAGCCAAATCTTCTCCTTACCCCTTTCTGCTTTCCGCAGGGACCTCTCGCACTGTGACTCCTTGGTCTGCACACCCCTCTCCACCCACCCCTCCCTTATCCCTGGCACATGTCCCTGCAACCACAGGAGGTGTAACACTTGTTCCTCCACCTTCTCCCTAGCCGTCGCCCATGGACCTAAAGAACCATTCCAGGCGAGGGAAAGATTCATGTGCACCTTCGCCAATCTTATCCACAGCATTCAGTGTTTGCAGTGTGGCCTCCTCTTCATGGATGAGACCAAGTGCAGACTAGGGGAGTGATTTGCAGAGTACTTGTTTTCTGTCTGCAGTGGCCATTCTGAGCCCTGGTTCTCTGACCATTTCCACTCCCACATCACAGGGTACCAGTGCATTAATTGTTTACGCAGGGAGTGCATTGTACTGCACCAGCAAGCTTTATTCTGATGATGTGTACCTTTGGGTGCCATTCTGCACACTCATCCAGGGACATACAACAGGACCTTAAACAGAAACTTTACTGAAGTGGCAGATGGCATGGTGGCGCAGTGATGGGGATGCTGCCTTATAGTGCCAGAGACCCAGGTCCGATCCTGAATATGGGTGCTGTCTGTACAGAGCTTATACGTTCTCCCCGTGACCACGTAGGCTTTCTCTAGGTTTCCACCCACACTCCAAAGATGTGCAGGTTTGAAGGTTAATTGGCTTTGGTAAAGATTGTAAATTGTGCTAGTGTACGGGGATCGCTGGTTGGTGCGGACCCGGTGGACCAAAGGGCCCGTTTCTGCGCTGTATCTCTAAACTAAACTAAAGTTTCAAGATCAGGAAGCAATAACTGGTAACCTTTGCCAAAATTGAGCAACCTGTTTTGGATGAAGTTGGTGAGTGTCTGCTCTATTACACCTGCCTGCTGTCAAGGGTATCAACGAGGGGCAAAACCCTTTGCACAGCATTCCTCAAGCTACTATTAAAGTGTTGGAAAATATTTTTTTAAACTGATATCATCTTGGAGCAAATAGTCATCTTCTATAACCTTTATCCACCGTGCATCCCTCTTCCCTGAGTGGGACACATTCATCTTATTTATTTGTTCTGCATTATACATAATTAGCACATGCCTACGTAGGCATGGGGTTTCATGTAACTTAAGACCCTCAGAATATATGATAATGTTTGTCTGAACATTGGAGGGTTCAAAGTTAAATTGAAGGCTCATTATTAACTTAATGCTTGTGATTTCGAGTTTTAATATTTTGGCAGAAGTCTGACAATTACTTTTAAATGCATTTCTCAGCTTGTCATGAATCCTGCTCGTCGTGCCGTGGTTCTGCAGAGAATGATTGTGTTAACTGCAGGGATCCATCGTTTCAGCTGAAAAAAGGTGCCTGCGTTGCCAACTGTGGACTTGGCTATTTCACAAAGAATGGGAGTTGTTACGGTGAGCTGAATATCTCTGAAAGGACTTTCCTTTTTGCTTATAAAATTAGCCTCAATTAGAAAATATTTAATTTGTTGCTTGCACTTTAATATCCACTGTACTGTGGACAGTTCTGCTGCATCATCCTCCAGCAATTGTGCTGGTGTTTATCCTGGGCGGTAAGTACAGCAGTGACTGCAGCTTTTGGGAGAGATACCTGCCTTTGATGCCAAGAGATAATTACTAACATGGATGGTGTTTCCAGTCTTTCCTCTCTGTCCCTGGGCAATGTGAGCACTCAGCTGCTTGCAAAGGCTGACAACACATTCCCCTGATTGCCTTGTCCCCAGACACCGAGCAGCAGGTCTGTGATCTCGAATGAGAATGAAAAACGTAACTTTCAAGCAGTTCTACATATGTTTGTCAAGATATTTAGTAAGGAGCAGATTCCATAATATAACCAAACATTCACTATCAAGAATATACAGTGCTGTCATTCATATACGACACTTTATTGTGCAAAAGAGATCACTTACTGCACCACTGTGAAGTACATTTCACTCCCCTACGCACTTGTGTTTTCATTCATTTCAAATAGCTGCTTTGGTTCCTTTGAAGAGTTACTAGGTTATATTTTCATAACAATTGTCTTGGTGACTACAACACTGTACTTGCTTTGGCCTGATAAATTTTGATCATGAAATACGACATTAAATATATTTTTTGTTATCTTGGCTAATTTCAATATTAGCCTTACGTTCTTAATTTTTGCACTGTTGTATATGAAGTCTATTAAGACACCAAAGGCAAATGAATTCACCTGTGCAACTGAAAAATTAGGCATCATCAAGCAGACAAAAATTACTTGCAAATTGTTGAGCAATTATGCACCCATTTCTGGATGCATTCATGTTAGTTATTAATACCATATGATTTTGATGCAAGATTTTCTTGTGCCTAATCATTGCTGTACTAGCATCGAACTCCCCAAATGACATCAGCAATAGTCAATGTCCAAAGTTTGTCTTCATCCAGACTTTCACCACCTTTTAAACACGGGTAATATTAATTCACAGAACAACCATTTTTTACTAACACTGAAGACAAAATTTGAACAATATTTAAAGAGTCTGTCACTGTAGAAGGGTTCTGACCCAAAACATCACGTAGCCATGTTCTCCAGGAATGCTGTCTGACCCGCTGAGTTACACCAGCAATTTGTGCCCTTCTCAGTCACTGTAAATGTACATTGAATGCACATGTTGCATGCTCACAGGTTATTCTACACAATAGAACCCAAAGTGCTCGAGTAACTTAGCGAGTCAGGCAGCATCTCAGAGACACTGCCTGACCTGCTGCCTGAACTGCTGAGTTACAACAACACTTTGTGTTCTACAGAAATTCCAGCGTCTGCAGTTCCTTGTGTCTTATTTCTATTCTACAATTGCATACCCTGTATACTGCAGTTAAAACTATCTTCCTCTGTCCGTTTGTCTGAATAAAACTCTGCTCATCATGCACAACAATAATGCTCCCAGCCCCCCATGGATTGGGGCTGCACTCACTTTCATTTTGCCACGGTTGGACATTTTAGCCCCGTGGATGGCATCTGCCATACGATATGGTTTGGGGAAACTGGGGCCATTGTTGCTCTATACACCTTTCAAATAGATTTCATGTCACACAAGGACACTTCCTTACATTGTGGATTTCTTTAAAATTCATGTATATCCAGGTTGCATTCATATCCTTGGAGACTTCCTGCCAGGTTTATGTGCCCGTCCACAAGGATGGTCACTTTGAATGGGGGACATTCTTTCTGTACGTGGTGTGGTAGAGCAGTCTCTTAAGGTTCCTGTCAATGAACTCAGGAGCACTCACCTGCCCTTGGTAATCACTGCGATAGCCATCAATTGATCAAGTGAGCGGCACAGTGGCGCAGCGATAGAATTGCTGCCTTGCAGCGCTGCAGCACCTGAGACCCGGGTTCGATCCCAACTACGGGTGCTGTCTGTACGGAGTTTGTACTTTCTCCCTGTGACCTCTTGGGTTTTCTCCGGGATCTTTGGTTTCCTCCCACACTCCAACGACGTACAGGTTTGTAGGTTAATTGGCTCAGTGTAAGTGTAAATTGTCCCCAGTGTGTGTAGGATTGTATTAATGTGCAGGGATCGCTGGTCGGTGCGGACTCGCTGGGCCGAAGGGCCTGTTTCTGCGTTGTATCACTAAATCTAAAAACTAAAACATACTCTGATGGTTTCTTGTGTGAGCCAGTGTCTTTATTGGCAGTTTAATGTACTCTAGGTTCAGGTAGCAACAATAATTTGACTAGTGGTGCCCGGCATTCCCAATGTAGGATGGGAGAACACAGTAACACCATATTTCAACATACTAATAAATGTTGCAGTTTATAACAGTCTTTGAAAAAGGTGGTAGGGATACATTTACTATAATTAAGGTTAAACATCCAAACACTGGTGCTGATGGATTTCTAATCCAAATTTTCTATCAGCTTCATCCTGAGCTAGTTAGGTATCACTAATGGACTATGTCTGGTGCTCAGTTTCTTTATGGACTTTTTGCGCATCTATAAAATCCTTTATTATTTCCTTTCTTATAACTTGCTATTTATTCTTCATCCCCCAGCTCAACTGATGTTTTTCACTTTGTTATATTCTATAAAATTTGCTTCATACCACTACTCAGATCAGTCACATTGCTTTAATGAGATGTCATTTTAATCTCTCCATTAATTCCCAGAGCATTATCTTTAGCTCATGTGGGATTAAGTCCTCCGTTCCCTCCCGCCCCTTTTTCTTGTTGAACACTGTGCATTTTACTTCTTTTTGATTTTGGCTCTTTTCCAGCTTATCTGAACAAATTTAGTTCTTAATCATTGATTTTTCTTTCCCCAGCCAAATACTTTTCACTGTTTTCCCTCTCTTTCACTGTCTATTGAATCCAATTAAGCTGCGGTTATTGTTTCTCAGAGGAACTCTTACCCTGACTGTAACAGCATCTCCAATGAAATCTCCCAGAATTATACCTAGAGAGGTATTTTTCCATGCTGGAATAAAATGTAAATGCCACAAATGGCATTGATTACAGCCCTGATATATCTTTACTTTTCTTTTCATTTGCCTACATTTCATTTATTCACTATACGTCTCCGTTGAGGGGGCCACATCATGGCATAAACAGGAAAATAGCAAAATCAGAGTAGGACTAGGCCATCTGCCCCTCACACCTGCCCCAACAATCAATGTGACCATGGCTGATCTGCCCCAGACCCCAATTCTTCATCTGTGCCGGTACATCATTGCCCTCAGTTCCTTGATGATTCAAATGTTTATCTACCTTCCCAAAATATCCTTAGTAAACTAGCTTTCAGATCGCTTCCAGCCTAATGAAATCCAGAGAACCTTCACTCTTTGCAGGAGGGAAATTCTTCGTATCTCAGTGCTAAATTACCAATTTATCTTGTATCTCTGTCTCCTCTTTCCTCGCTCTTCCACTCGTGGAACATCTCAACATCTGTTATCCTGTTATGTCCCTTAGTAATTAAATGTTTCAATTAGATCTCCCCTCATTCTCCCAAACTTGAATAAATATAGATCAATCTATTTTTAGCTGTTCATGCTCAAATAACCCTCTCATCCCAGAAATTAATCTAATAAGTGGCTCCAAGACTGCCTCTAATGCTCTATTTTACTTCGGAGTCACGTGAGTGACTAACTACGTGAAGAGCCTGCTCAGCACGCATGCGCGGCATTGCGTTCAGCAGTGCAACAGCGGCCGCAGCGGGAGTCAGGCACTCCCGCTGCAGTTTAAAGGACGGACCGTCAGGTAAGTTACTCTGAGGTCGGCTTTTCTTTTGCAAGGAGAGCCTTCTGATTTGTTTTTCAGACATGAGTTCGATCAAGAAAAGGCTCTCGAAGAAATCTGTCCCCCGCTCGACTCCGACGGAGGAGCGTTCCATCAGTGGGGGGCAGGAGGCGGTAGGACCGCTTACCCGGCGCTCCGCCATCCCCGACACCGGGCCGAGCCCAGTCCCGCTAGCGCCTGAGCAGCGGACTGGTTGTAAAGCCACCAGGAAGAGCATCCGGCCGGTGGTTTCCGACTCGTCGGACGGGGACGTCTCACCACCCGTTCGGGGGAGAGACAGCCGCCTGAGCCGCATGGAGCGGCTCCTGGAGCAGGTGCTCCAGCGAGACTCGCTGCGTGAGGGGCAGTCTCGCAGGGGGAGTTCAGGCACTCCCTCCACAGTGCCTTGTGCACTGGCCATCGCTTCCTCCTCACCCGAGGGCAGATTTGGCGAGCAGGACTGGGCTGGTCAGGAAGAGGGGATGCTGGCTGAAGAAGTCGGGAGTATGCCAGGGGTGCGGGAACAGGAAGAGCTGCTGGGTGTGGTGGACCGCTACATGGCAGCCCCACGTGCAGGACGGCCATTAGAGCCTAAACTAGCGGCCAGCATTAACCACCTTTCCAACAGGCCCCTACAGGAACAGGTGGTTAATGAGGTCTTAGAATTATACACAGCTCCTGAAAATTGTGAATCACTCAAAGTGCCGGCTGTTAACAGCCAAATCTGGGGGCACGTTGGGACAAATATTCGAAATCATGAGCTGAAACTGCAGCGGATCCTCAGGCTCCTGACGTCAGCCATCACATCATTTGCTCGTTCTGTGGACAATAGAGAAATTATAAGACCTGCCCTCAATCCAAAATTCGCCGTGTTGTGCAAAATCCCAACCACTGAGCCAGACACACTGCTCTTTGGCAAAGACCTCACTAAAAATGTCAAGGATATGGAAGAGGCCTCTAAAACATTCGGTCTCATGAGGGCAGGCCCCGGGACGAGCAAACCCAAAACAACAATACCCAAGCGGCAGCACCCCATCGCGTCCACCAGTCGACGTCTACCCTATGGGACTGGTGAAAGCTCGGGGTCCGCATATCACCACCTAAAGTCTTTTTTAGACCAAGGCCCAGAGCGGACCCCATGGAAAATGCGCCACCCCCAAACATCACCGCCATGTCAGACAACGCGCAAGACTCGCTGGTCTGGGAAGAGACAGAAGAAACACCCATAACCATGGAGGTAGGTGGGTCTGGTTCCTACCAGCATATAGAAAGTAGGGGCGCAATACTAACAGGGGGGAGATTACACCTGTTTAAGGAAGCATGGGAGTCTATCACGAGTGACAAGTATATACTCAATAGCATTAGTGGATACAAAATACAATTTATACTAGAAAAATTGCCACCAGTTCAACATTCACCCGAGAGGGTCTTTTCCCTCGCAGTTAAAGAGAAACGAGAGGGACAAGCTGAACTGGTGAGACTAATCACTAAGGGTATCATTGAAAAAACAAAACCCTTGGAATTTGTGTCAAATATATTCACTAAAACTAAAAAAGATGGTGGGTGTCGCATCATCATTGACTTAACTTCACAAAATATGGTTGTTAAGTATGTACATTTCAAAATGGAAACGTTTGTTACTGCCAAACAACTGATTTCCAAAGGATACTTCATGGCAAGCATTGACCTCAAAGATGCTTACTATTCAGTACCCATTCACAAGGATCATCGCAGATACCTGAAATTTACCTGGATGGGGCAGCTATGGCAGTTTAAAGCATTACCCAATGGTTTAACATCAGCCCCAAGATTATACACCAAGATACTAAAACCAGCCCTGGCAATATTAAGAAGACAAAAACATATTGTCATGGCATATCTTGATGGTATCTTAATAGTAGGCAAGACCATGGAATTGGCTATATCAGCTGTGTCAGCTACCAAACAGTTGTTCGAAACCTTGGGATTTGTCTTACATCCAGATAAATCTAAGTTGAAGCCATCCACAACCATGGGCTACTTGGGCTTCACAATTAACTCAGCCCACATGTCTGTAACTTTGCCAAAAGACAAAACAACTGAATTGGCACAATCATGCAACAATTTAATGGTCAACGAGCGACCAATTATTCGACAAGTAGCAAGAGTAATTGGGGAAATGGTAGCAGCATTTCCGGCTACACAATTTGGACCTTTGCACTATCAAAACTTACAAAGAGCAAAGGTACAGGCACTAAAACGACATGCAGGTCATTATGATCGTATCATGAAATTACCCACTGAAGCAATATCAGAACTACAGTGGTGGGCAGAAAACGTTTGGCATAGTTTCAGCCCTATCATCATCATTAACCCTTTACTTTAGTTATCCAAACAGATGCCAGTGCTCAAGGCTGGGGAGCGACTAACTCCATATCTAGCACAGGTGGTAGATGGACTAACCTAGAGTCATCATTACTACTTACACTGGGCATTAACTATCTAGAGATGTTGGTTGCCTTTTATGGTTTAAAAGCATATGCATCACTTGCATGTTCGGTTACAAATAGACAATACTATGGTGGTGGCCTACATTAACCATATGGGCGGCATAAAATCGATATCATGCGACAAATTGGTCAACACAATTTGGCAATGGTGTGTCATAAGACATATTTGGCTATCAGCAACTTACCTGCCAGGTAAGCTAAATACAGTGGCAGACACCAGGTCACGCAAATTTAATGACAACACCGAATGGATGTTAAACCCCAAAGTGTTTGCAAAAATTATTAAGCAATATGGCACGCCAGATATCGACCTATTTGCATCAAGGCTAAATCACCAGGTACCTATGTATGTCGCTTGGGAACCAGACCTTGAGGCAGCAGCAGTAGATGCGTTCGCGCTGGATTGGGGAAATTTCTTCTTCTATGCATTTCCTCCCTTCTGCCTCATCAGCCGGGTACTACGCAAAATACAAATGGACTCTGCTTCAGGTATTTTGATAGTACCCGGACTGGCCTACACAGCCATGGTTCCCATTACTCCACGACATCCCTCCGAACATCCACAAGAAAACAGTACTTGTCCAACATCAAAAAGTGGGAGAAGTACTGCTTGGATACAGGGACCACCTACTCAACCGCTACAGTTACCAACGTACTGGAATTCCTGGCGAACCTTCACCACGATGAAGGACTCAGCTACAGTGCCATCAACACAGCTAGAAGTGCCCTGTCTGTCTATTTAAAACCAGGACAACAGGCCATGGGGTCCCACCCGCTGGTGGTCAAACTAATGAAGGGTATTTACAACTCTAACCCCCCTAGACCAAGGTACACCCATATATGGGATGTCAGTGTGGTCCTGGCATACCTCAGGGGATGGCCACCAGCCAGATCCCTCAACCTGGAACAATCTACGCTCAAAACACTCATGTTGATGGCACTTGTATCTGCACAGAGGGTCTAGTCACTACACCTATTGTGACTGGCCAACATGATCACAGCTCCAGACCAGATCTCTTTAATTATCCAGGGAATGATCAAACAGAGCAGACCAGGAACACCTAATCCAGTCGTGGAATTCTGGGCTTACCCGCCAGAACCACGGTTATGTGCCATGACCCACCTACTGTCCTACATAGACACAACCAAAAATATTCGAGGGAGTGAAAAAGCCTTATGGGTTAGTCATGAAAACCTTATGGTCGGGTGACGAGCCATTTCGAGATGGCTCAAGCAGGTGCTAAAAGCTGCTGGGATAAACACTAACATGTACAAATCTCACTCCACCAGGGCAGCATCCATGTCAACGGCCAAAAGAATGGACATGCCTATAGACCACATCCTGGCTACAGCAGGATGGTCGGGGGAAAGAAGTTCAGAACTTTATATAATAAGCCGTTGGCAAAACCTGCTTTATTTGCAGAAAAACATTTACAGACTGCAAATATTTAATTTAAGCCCAGGGGAGCAATTTAATTTCTTTGTTGTTATTGTTAAAAAATACCGTTGTGTTTTTCTACAAACAGATTCATTGGTTGATTACGATAACACACTTCCTCCCTCAAGGACTTCGGCAGTGAGTGAAGTAATAACTGTTACACGGTTTGAAATCACAGAGCTTTAAAATCTTCACGTAGTCACTCATGTGACTCCGAAGTAAAATAGTAAGATTAAACGAGAACTTACTAGTTTGAAGTTTGATCTGTATTTTATGAGGAGTTACGATGAGGGATTACGTGCCTTCCGCTCCCACCCTCAATAATATGGGTCAAACTGATAACTGATGTCTCCTTTGCTTTACTATGTTTATTTCAATAACTGTGTCTATCTGTGATTCCACACCGCTACTTTGAAGTATGCCGCGCATGCGTGCTGAGCGGGCTCTTCACGTAATCCCTCATCGTAACTCCTCATAAAATACAGATCAAACTTCAAACTGGTAAATTCTCGTTTAATCTTACTATTATATCCTTTCAAAAATAAGGAGACCATAGCTGTTCTGAGCACTCCTGGTACGGCTAAACAACACTGTACAGCTAGATCCATGGAGAGACACTGCATGTAAAATACACCCTTCAGCCCATCAAATCCGCACTGGCCATCAACCAAATATTATTGTGCTGATCTTTGCCTTGCCCATTTTGTTCTGCCAAGTACTCAAAGCTCATCAGCGAGATGGCCCAGAAAGCAGAATCACAGAACCTTTCGTCGGTCAATTCTACCACATTTTGTAGGATGGTATTGACATTGATCATTCACTGTGTAGACAGCATACCAGGGTCAATAACCATTTCATCAGTAGGTAAACTTTGCTACTTGGTGTTCTTTCCTTGTTTTGTTGAGATGGTTGAAATGTTACAGCACTGCCACAGATCAAAGGACTGCAATTATTTACCAGACAGGGATGTACATGGTCATTGGCAAAATGGGATCCCTTCTCGAAGAAATCTTCAGAAACCTGTGCAGTATCTACCTGCTGGTCCATTAAAATAAAATTAGTTCCTCTCGCTTGGAATTAAATTAATCAGCAGCTTCCCAAGGAATGTCAAACAATGAGGTGTTGCTCCTGGCTCCACTTCCACCTGAATGGAGCCTTGGGCCTATAAATGAATGACCAGGGTGGTCTTGACATTCAAAATAGGCATTGCTCTGCTTAGAGTTTGAGTTGTTGCTGCCTTGGTTCAATCAGGAAAACTGCTCTGTGTGATTAAGGCTCCTTGCTGAGTCCTCTGTTTCATCTAACAACAAACTGCTTGGGTTACACTGGGGAATTTGGGCTCTCTTTTATTTTTGCATTATATATTTTTTTTAATTTATCAAACTTTTTGTTTATTATATATCTATTAAGGACTGTGTTTATAAACCCGCTACTACAAGTAAGAATTTCACGGTTTCATTTAAGGACAAATGAAATTAAATCACTCTTGAGACTTGAATTGCTTGTAGTGGTGGTATGTATTCAAGCAGAGTGATGGGCATTGGCTGGAGGGGGGATTGTTAGTTCAATCACCGTCTACATTGTTTGGCCTCCATTTGGGATGGTGGCTAGCCAGCAACACTCAATCCCCGCAACAAGTTAAAAATGGAATGAGCTAACACCAATATGAGGTGGATTGTGGGAGTCACAATTATGTCAATAGACAATAGGTGCAGGAGTAGGCCATTCAGCCCTTCGAGCCAGCACCACCATTCAATGTGATCATGGCTGATCATCCCCAATCAGTACCCTGTTCCTCCCTTCTCCCCATATCCCCTGACTCTGCTATCTTTAAGAGCCTTATCTAGCTCTCTCTTGAAAGAATCCAGAGAACCGGCCTCCACCACCTTCTGAGTCAGAGAATTCCACAGACTCACAACTCTGTGAGAAAAAGTGTTTCCTTGTCTCCGTTCTAAATGGCTTACCCCTTAGTCTTAAACTGTGGCCCCATGTTCTGGACCTCCCCAACATCGGGAACACGTTTCCTGCCTCTAGCGAGTCCAAACCCTTAATAATCTTATATGTTTCAATGATCCCCTCTTATCCTTCTAAACTCCAGAGTATACAAGCCCAGCTGCTCCATTCTCTCAGCATATAACAGTGCCACCATCCCGGGAATTAACCTTGTAAACCTACGCTGCACTCCCTCAATAGCAAGAATGTCCTTCCTCAAATTAAGGGACCAAAACTGCACACAATACTCCAGGTGTGGTCTCACTAGGGCCCTGTACAACTGCAGAAGGACCTCTTTGCTCCTATACTCAAATCCTCTTGTTCTAAAGGCCAACATGCCATTAGCTTTCTTCAGTGCCTGCTGCACCTGCATGCTTACTTTTATTGACTGATGAACAAGGACCCCCAGATCCTGTTGTACTTTCACTTTCCCAACTTGACACCATTTAGATAATAATCTGCAGATGCTGGAAAACTGCAGATGCTAGAAAATCGAAGGTAGACAAAAGTGCTGGAGAAACTCAGCGGGGGTGGGGAGAAGAAAGGAGAAAGGAAGAGGTGGAGCCCGAGGGCTGAGGGAGAGCTGAGAAGGGGAGGAGACAGCAAGGGCTACCGGAAATTGGAGAAGTCAATGTTTATGCCGCTAGGGTGCAAACTGCCCAAGCAGAATATGAGGTGCTGCTCCTCCAATTTCCCTGGTCAATTCTTCCCTTCCCTGCCGCACCACCCCCTCCCCAGGCACTTTCCCTTGTAACCACAAGAGATGCTACACTTGTCCCTTTACCTCCCCTTTCGACTCCATTCAAGGACCTAAGCAATCGTTCCACATGCGACAGAGGTTCACCTGCATCTCCTCCAACCTAATCTATTGCATCCGCTGCTCTAGATGTCAGCTGATCTACATCGGTGAGACCAAGCGTAGGCTTGGCGATCGTTTCGCCCAACACCTCCGCTCGGTCTGCATTAACCAACCTGATCTCCCTGTGGCTCAGCACTTCAACTTCCCCTCCCATTCTGTATCCGACCTTTCTGTCCTGGGCCTCCTCCATGGCCAGAGTGAGCACCACCAGAAATTGGAGGAACAGCACCTCATATTCCGCTTGGGCAGTTTGCACCTTAGCGGCCAGAACATTGACTTCTCCAATTTCTGGTAGCCCTTATTGTCTCCTCAGCTCTCCCTCAGCCCTCTGGCTCCAACTCTTCCTTTCTCCTTTCTCTGTCCACCCCCTCCCCCCCCCCCACTCTACATCAGTCTGAAGAAGGGTTTCGGCCCGATATTTTGCCTATTTCCTTCGATCCAAAGATGCTGCTGCACACGCTGAGTTTCTCCAGCATTTTTGTCTACCTCCCATGGGCTCTTGCTGCTTTTATTTTAGAAATTGGTGATGTATGAAATATCTTGCATCATAGAAGATAGATATGTCCCAAGACTTACAGAAGTTTCCGGAAATAAAGGGATTGCTCGAGGCACTGGAAATGTACGTTAATTCCAACCTAATAACTGCGTGCATGAATGTTCTAGGTAATTGGCTAATGTAGTTTTACTGAGAGAGCGGTTTAATCTGCTTGGTTTTACTTGTTTTCTTTCTATTTGCTTCATCTGCAGCATGTGACTCCTCTTGCCAGACTTGTCACCTTGACAACGCAAAATGCCTGAGCTGTTCAGAAGGCAGAGTTGTCCACAATGGGAAATGTGTCCCACATTGTCCTGAAGGGTATTATAAAGACGTGGCTAACAGATGTACAGGTAAGAACCATTGCTGGACTTTGGAATATGACCTCTCTGGAATCCAGTGGGGAAACTCCTCTGAAGAAGGGTCTCGACCCGAAGTGCCACCCATTCCTTCTCTCCAGAGATGCTGCCTGTCCCGCTGAGTTACTCCAGCTTTTTGTGTCTATCTCCTCAACCAAGGGAAGGATGTCATTCCAGGGAACCACATGAGTACTAAAGGTGTTTTGTTTAAAGATAGGTGCGAGCACTACTGAGTATGACACTGTTGAGTATATAGTTGCTGAGAATGTATGAAGCATTTTTGCATTATTTTTGTTTTGTGTATATATATTTTTTCATTCTAAGTAAAATTTATTTTTGGGAAAAAAAGAAAAGAAAATTATTTATGGGGAAAGAAGAAAAACATGTAAAATTGAAATATTTGTTGGTTCTCACAAAGAATGCTCTGTGGGAGCAGCTTAGCTTGGCGGTGGATTTGAGCCGTTATATTGATGTTTCGAATTGTGTAATTACTGGATTTGATAGATTTTGTAGAGTCATGGCAGTAAATAGTGCGTCAAAGCATTTGATAGGACTATTAATTCGAGCCCTGTAAATATGTTTAAAGGAGAAGCATTAGTTTTCCATTAGTTTAGTTAACATGTGATCCGTTGTGAGATGAGAATTCTTTCTGTACCTGATTGGCTTTGATCAGAATTAATTGGGCTGGTGAATGGTTTCCTCTCACACAGGAGAGGTATGTTCAGGAATTTGAGAGACAAAGTGCAGGAATTGTTCTTCTCCATTATTCTCATTATTTCCAGCGTGGGAGGCTGCCTTGAGTCGGCAATCATTCTCTGTCCTTTGAGGTATTTATATTCCCTCTTCTCTTTGCATAGTCTGCGGTGCAGTTCATACCACCTCTGTCTGACAGTCAACAGGCCAGCAGCTACTGATCCTCTCTAGGCTATAAGTGGACGGGATGAGATCAGGCACAGGAAACCTGCCTGTGGCAAGAGTTGGCACAGACCTGGCATCACTTCACAATGGCACATGCCACTCAAGGTCCAACCTTTAGGATGGAGAGCTCCTGATTTAATAAAACATAAAATAATGCCAATGTTTTGCTGTGATTAATGACCCATTAATAGCCATATTTTCAGATATTACATGTTTTAATTCCCTGTGATTTTGCTAACTCTTTTAATTATGGTGAGAAATAACAGCTAATGAAATTCATGGAATTATAAACACGGCCACACAGCACGGTGTACTACCTCAACCAGAACTAGCACTTGGGGATTGAAATTACTTTTGGTTGGAATTTATTTTTGTGCTTAGCTGAATTACATTGTATTAACTAAATGCTTCAGATTCATTGAGATCATTAAATTAGATTGCTAACCTAATTACCTATTTCATTTCTCTGACCTCGAGTTTCAGCTTGATTGCATTGTTGTTTTCTTGGCATGTTTCCCCTGATATTGATGCAACTAGTTCAAAAGATCATGAATATTAAACGCAACTTTGTTGTGTGTAAAGGGCCTGTCCCACCAGCATGCGATAGCGCGACCAAATGTGGTCGCTTGAGGCGTAAGGCCTTGCGGGGCAGGTACCACTTCGATCGGCGGAGGCGTATGGAGTTGTGCGGGGCTGGTCCCGACGTTGCGCGGGGCTCCGAAAATCTTGCACTGTCCGAAAATTCCGCGCGCCAACGGCCTGTCGGCCCGCAGGTGCATTGAGGGTGTACGCAGCGTCTCGACAGCGTACGCAGCGTCTCGACGGCATACGCAGAGTCTTGACGGTGTACGCCTAGCACGTGGCGTTGCGCGATGACGTCACCGCCCGACGCCATGCGACGTCCAAATTCAGTCGGCCCGCCTCCTGCCCAGCTGATTGGTGAGTTTGACGTCAATTACGTCACGCGCGAACTTTGCGCGTACTTACCGCGTACTTAGCGTGTACTTACCGCGAACTTAGCGCGAACTCCGCTTCCGTTTGGTTGCGCTAGATGCATGCTGGTGGGACAGGCCCTTAACTCTGCATGTTGTTATGCTAGTTTTAGAAACGCCTTTTACCTCACTTTGGCCCGCATGCGATTGCTTACTTTTACTTGTAGTCTTAATGACTATGAACTAAATTAAATTGTTTGGCCATGTGGGCATGAACAGATTTGGTTTAGAATTTAAAAGCTTAAGGTACTTCACGCTGAACACCAAACTAACCTGGGAATAACTTTTTCATTAAGCCTATTAAAAGTCAGTTTCAGTAAATTAATCGTCCTGTGTCTTCTTCCTGGACCTACGTCAGGGTATCAGTCCAAACCATGTTCCTGTTTGTTGTCCAATTGATTCTGGGTTAGTGTGGGGAAATCTGTGGCAGTTCCTGATTCTCATTGTTGCCCAGTGACTGATTTTTTGTGACAGTTCCGTTTTCTGAACATCAAATCAATATTCATTAATGTGGCACCTTACTTATTTAGAGATAAAGTTAACGGCTTCAACTGCACTTCCTTCCACTGCATTCTTAAAGAGGGTGATATCCCAGCTTGTTTCAGTAGTACCGACACCACACACTCTCAAAGAATGCTTTGATGGTGTTGTCCGAAAGGATGACAATGTCCTCTCCCATCCCCAGTCTATGTCTCTGTGTAGTGTGACCTCTCCCACGTCTGGTCTGTTCATTGTGACCTCTCTCACCTTTGGCCTGTTCTTTGTGACCTCTCCCATCCCAGGTTTGTGCAGTGTGACCACTCCATTTTCTGGTCCATGTCTCTGTGTTGTTGACCCTGTTACCTCTTATAGGCTATCATCTGACATATTGAACAACAGACTCAAAACCAAGTTTTAGTGCAACTTCATCTGTATTAGTACTTCCAATTACCTAAGCATGCATGTAAGCCACAGATTTCTAACGACCTCACACTTGATTTGCTGCTGCAGCTTATTACTACTTACACTAAATCACAAGATGTTCAGCTTGGACTCAAATACGACTTGTACTTGGCCAGATCCACTCTTTATGTGGGGTGTAAACATCTCTACATTTCAACTCAGGACCGTTCCCAGACACCTTATCTTCTCTGCACAGTTTCCTCAAGGTGGAAACACGACTGAGTATGACACTATTCAATGTATAGACAGGGAGAATGCACAGTTTTCGTTCTGTATATATATATATTCCAATTTTATTCATGGGGAAAGAAGAAAAACATGTAAAATTGAAATATTTGTTGGTTCTCACATGAGAGCAGTTTAGCTTGGTGCTGGATTTGTGCCCCATTATATTTATGTTTTGAATGGTGTAATTACAGGATTTGATAGGTTTTGTAGTCATGGCAGTAAATAGTGTGGCAAAGCATTTGATAGGACTATTAATTTCAGCCCTGGAATATGTTCAAAGGAGAAACAATAGTTTTGTTAACATGTGATCCGTGTTGCCAGATGAGATTTCCTGCTGTAACCCTGATTTGTTCCGATCAGAATTTGACGTACGAATGGTTTGCTCTCACACTGGTGAGTATGTTCAGAAGTTTGAGAGACAAAGTGCCTCCTATCATTCAGCCAACTTTGGATCCAATTAGGAAGCTCTCAATGAGCTCAATGAATGTAGCAAATGTTGTTATCCATAATTTGGTCTGTGAAGTGCCCCATAAAGGATTACTGCCTTAGATAAGCACCTGTGGACTTGAGCGTAATAGGTTAAGTCCAGGGGTCAGATATGGGGCTTTATGTGTGGGCCAGATATATTATCAGTGCAAAGGGGCTAGAAGCAAGGCCAAGTGTGCACCCAGAGTCAAGGTCTGGAATAGTACTAGGTGTGCGGTCAAAGCTGGGACCAGGGGAGTGTTCAGCACGGAACCTAAGCAGGTAAGCAGCTATGATCAGGGTAGAATAAGGGGCCAGGTGTAAGGCTGGACTCCGAGACAGGAATGAGAGAAGGTATGCAACTGGAGTCAGGGTCAGGAGTAGTACCAGGTGTGCAGTGAGACCCAGGTTGGTCAACATGGGCCAAGTGTTTGATTATAACCTGATTTCCATTCATGAATATACTAAGATCATTCAGGAGCTGCACGTGTTGATCAGAGCCTGGGCTCTACTGTGGAATGTAATTAGGAATGTAATTTAGTCTAACCTTATTCATAGCTAATCCAATTTAAAGCATATATATTGCATTCAAGTGTAAGTTAAAAGACTCGCTACAGTATGCACCATATTGCGCAATTTCAAGCTGAAAAATGCAAAAGTTCCATACCAATGGGAGGGGGGACATCCTCCTCCCCCCCCCCCCCCTCCCCATCCCCCACCGCCCCCCCCCCCCCCCTCCCCGGTCGCTACACTCCTCGGGCTTGGTCTCGCAATTTCTCACTCCCACTCCCACCCAATGTTGGCAGCCCTGCTGGCTTATCCCTGCTGCCTTTCTTAAATTTCTCAGTTTGAGAGGGAGAAGATGAAATCAGATGTGTCGGTGTCACTGTTCATTAAAACACTGCAGAGACATGAGGGAGGAGCTGGTCGGAGAGGAAGGAGTTGATTGGAAAGGGAGTCAAGCGGCAATGACGGTGGAGCAGCAATGGCAGGACTTTCATGGGAATGATTCGGAAGAGGCAGGATCTTTTCATCCCAAAGAGGAAGAAAGATTCTAAGGGGGGAATGAAGTGGCTGTGGCTGACAAAGGAAGTCAAAGACGGCATAAAAATAAAAGGGAAGGCATAAAATATTGTAAAGTTTAGTGGAAAGCCAGAGGATTGGGAAGCTTTTCAAAACTAAGAAGGTAGCTAAAAAGCCAATATGAAGATAAACACAAAATGCTGGAGGAACTCAGTGGGACAGGCAGCATCTCTGAAGAGAAGGAATGGGTGACGATTCGTGCCGAGACCTCTTTAGACATATGAAGATAAGCCAGTAAATAATATAAATGAGGATAGAAAATATTTCTTCAAATATATAAAGACTAAGAGAGGACCAAGAGTGGATATTGGACCACTGCAAAATGATGCTAGAAAAGTGAAAATGGGGAATAAAGAAACGAGATGAATTGAATAAGTTTTTTGTGTCAGTATTCACAGTGCCAGAAATTCAAGAAAGTCAGGGAGCAGAGCTCGTCTGATGTTTCATGCAGCAGCTTTACAGTGGCGGATCACAAGCTGTGTTTTTTTTTTTCCCTTTTGCTTTAGCTGTTTGGAACATTCAGTCGAAATAAGGTGACCCGCTGAGTTACTCCAGAACCTTGTGTCTTGTTTATATAATATTCAGCTAATCCATTCAGTGAACTAGTTTAATTTAAACTGAGACCTTAAAGTAGGATTAAAAATGTTGGCTTGGGAAAATTCAAACACAGATCTCAAGATTTATTTTCCCACGCGTATTATACGCAAACAGTAGATTCCCATCAAAGCAATCAATGACATCTGATCATTGATTTTAGGAAGAATTATGTACTTTTTTGGTTGGGAACAATACTGATATCTCTTGAATTAAATATAAAGATAAATAACCCAATGTTCTGTGGAGCACTGTACTTCTTAAAAAGCCACCTATGATAATGGAGACAAATACAACTCTACAGCTCACCCATTAGAAGGACTCCTTAAAAAAAATACATTAAAGTCTTCCCTTGGAACAACTTTTCTCATCATCTTAAACCTGCCAGCAAGCAGGGCTCCACTTGAATGACCTCTGACTGGCTGCTGAAAAGATGCATGTGAACTGGCATCTTTCCTGCTCTGAGCACTGGACTCAGGCCAAAATCTCAGTCCTGACGCTTCATTTGGAAATTTACAACAAAAAAACCCTTGAAAATAAAGTCAACCTTTGTCCAAGGGTCACGTGTGGAATGGCAGAATGTGAAAGTTTAACTTTCATTCTGTTTGTAATCCTACACAGGGCATAGAATTTGTGGGCAAAACTTTATGTTGGTGGAATATGAATGATTAATAATGCAGAACATAATAACGCAAGTAAGTAGGCTAAAGGGACTGCCGGAGATTGCCGTTGAGAATTATATTCTTACCAATTATGTTTTCTTTTCACAAGTGGAGTTCATCCCATTAGTCTAATTTTATATTATCAGAATATTTACTTTATTCAGCAAATAGTGGAGCAGACATTTGCATCCTGGGAGGACCCTTCATGAACTGTAACAATTAATTCAGGCTTATTCTCGTTGAATAAGCCTGAATTCTGGTCCTTCAGCAAGTTGTTTTTTTTTTACAAAGGACACATATTAAAAGAGCCAGTGATCCAACTTGCTGCACTGTGGAAAGAGTGGGCACAGGTCTTGCCTGCACATCAGAACATTCCCTATTGATGTGCAAGTTATAACTCTAATTCTCAAAGCAAATGCAAATCAGTTGTTGTCAGGTTCTATTGTAAATTTATCTCCAGATTGTCTTCAAATTCCAAATAACCCCACAATGAAAATGGTGACTATATTCTGTTTGGAAAACTTCCAAAAGTAACGAGATAGAACCCAGAGTAAGGAAAAAGCATCTTCTAATGCCTTTATATAGGTATTGGTCATGATCTGAATCAAATTTCTGGTTTGGTAGTAAAGGGAACAAATCTAAAGAAGAGGTTTATGCATGGTTCCTTGAAGGACAAGTCGCAGGTAGATAAGGTGGTCAAAAAGGCTTTAGGCATATTGGCCTTCATCAGTCAGAGTATTGAGTATAGAAGTTGGGAGGTTATGTTGCAGTTGTATAAGGTGTTGGTGAGACCGCATTTAGAATATTATGTTCAGTTCTGGGCACCACGTTATAGGAAAGTGTATTGTTGAGCTTGAAACGGTTCAGAAAAGATTTACGAGGTTGTTGCCAGGACTAGAGGGTGTGAGCTATAGGGAGACGTTGAGTAGGCTGGGTCTCTATTCCCTGGAGCGCAGGAGGATGGGGGGGGGGAGATCTTCTCAAGATATACAAAATCATGAGGGGAATAGATCGGGTAGATGCACTCAGTCTTTTGCCCAGAGTCGGGGAACAGAGGACATGGGTTCAAGGTGAAGGGGAAAAGATTTAACTGGAATCCGAAGGGTAACTTTTTCACACAAAGGGCAGTGGGTGTATGGAACAAGCTGCTGGGGGAAGTAGTGGGATGGACATGGGATGGACATGGATAAGACAGGTTTGGAGGGATATGGACCAAGCGCAGGCAAGTGAGACTCGTGTAGCTGGGACATTGTTGGCCGGTGTGGGCGAGTTGGGCCGAAGGGCCTGTTTCCACACTGTATCACTCTGTGACTCTATCTAAGAACATAAGAAGAGCATTAAGAATCCTTTGTAGATAACGAAGTGCAGGAGTAACTCAATGGGTCAGGAAGCATTTCTGGAGGACTTGGGTTTGTTTCGGTATTGGACTGACCCACTTCAGATTGAAGAAGGGTCCTGACCTGAAATGTCTTCTGTCTATGTCCTCCAGAGATGTGCCTAATCCGCTGAGTTATTCCAGCACTTTGTGTTCTGTGCAAGATTTCAGCATCTGCAGTTCCTTATGCCTCTAATAAAAATCCTCCATTGAGTATAAGAGTCAGGAAGTCATGATGCAGCTCTGTAAGAATTTGGTTAAGGTGCATTTGGAGTATTGCGTGCAGACTGGCACCCCAATTACAGGAAGTCATGTGGAGGTATGCGCAAGGGCTTTACCAGAATGCTACTGGGATTGGGACGTATTAGTACAGGAGAGGTTGGACAGATTTGAATTATTTATTCTGGAGCACCAGAGGTTGAGGTGACACCTGATTGAAGTGTATAAAGTTATGGGAGGCAAACAAAGGGTTGACAGTCTGAACATTTTTCCCAGGGTGAAAATATCGAAGACGAGAGGGCATACCCTTAAGATGAGAGGGGCAAAGTTAAAAGGAGATGTGCGGGGCAAGTTTTTCATAGAGAGGTCGGTGAGTGCCTGGATTGTGCTGCCAGGGTGGCGGTGGTGGAGGCAGAAACGGCAGTGACCTTTACGAGGTTTTTAGATATGCACATGACGGGGCTCTCGTTTAACTTTTTTTCCCTGTTGCCAGCCGGGGAACCTTGCCAGTTTTTTAGGTTGCCAAATGACAGTTTAGGTAGTAATTTAAGACGGTTTGCATGACGCGTGCGATAATGTGCTCGCACGAAGTGTGTAGTTACCAGTCGGAATTATACTCAATGAAGCATTCACATATTATTTCTGCTTCAAATAAAGTCACAAACTAAACATATTCACCAATCAAGACATGATATATCCTACAATGACATGCAGCAAAATTATAAGACAGTACCTCAACTCTTTTTACACATTGCAATTAATGCAATTTCTATTAGTTCTTTCCACTTCCAAACAAAAATGTGGTTGGATTATTCAGCGTATAATCAACCTGTGTCAATAAATCCTGGAGCATGGTAACATATATGCGTACGTATAGTTGTGAATGTTGCTCATTAAATAACTACAGTACTGATACTCCATATTAAGAGCATTGATTTGCCATTAAATGGATTCTGTAATAACGTGTCAACGGCAGCAGTGACAATCAAACACTGCGGTTTTAATGTTCCACTTATTCACCATTTAATTAATCCATCTTTATGGATTAAAACAAATAATAACATTGGGAATTAAAACACATTTGATTGCATTCCGTTATCAAACATAGTCAATGTCCGGGTCAGGGAGGGGGGTGTGTGTGAATCAGTGCGGGGTGGATAGATGGTGGGGGGTTGGAAGGCAGTCGGTGCAGAATGGATGGATAGAGGCAGGTGAATTAGTACATGTTGGTTGGAGTAGGTAAAATTGTGAGAGGAAAGCACGGGGGATGTCAGTGGTGTTGAATGGGGGGGTTCAGTACGGGATGGATGGGGGTAGACAAAAGTGCTGGAGAAACTCAGCGGGTGAGGCAGCATCTATGGAGCGAAGGAAATAGGCAACGTTTCGGGTCGAGACCCTTCTTCAGACTGTTCCCCCCATTCTTCTTGAATGGGAGGACCAGTACAGGATGGATGGGGGGGGGGGGGAGATCAGCGCAGGATGAATGGGGGGGGGGGGGGGGGGTGGGGTGGGTGTCAGTACAGTGTGGATCAGAGGGTCTGTGCAGGAGGAATGGAGATCACTACAGGATGAATGAGGGGAAGGTGCAGGGTAAATGGAGGGTGGTGGGTCAGTACGGGATGAATGCGTGGATTAGTACAGGATGGATGGAGGATCAGTACAGGATGGATGGAGGAGAAGTGCAGGATGGATGGGAAAGGGGTAAGTACAGGGTGAATTGGGGAACCAGTGTAGGATGGATGGAGGGGGGGGGTGGCAGGAGAATCAATGCAAGGTTGATAGGGTGATCAGCGCAGGATGAATAGATTGGGGGGGAGATGGGGAGGGGAGCGCAGGGGATGTCAGTGAGGACTGAATAGAGGCGGGAATGGGGATCAGTGCGGGATGGAGAGGAGGGGTCCCAGGATAAGTGGTGGAGGGGGCGTACAAGAGAGAGAGAGAGAGAGAAGGGGGGTAAGGTATGGAGGAAGGAAGGTCAGCGCTCCTCGGACAACATCGCCCCGCTGCCTTGGCCGTTGGGAACTCCTCGCCACCGCCTCCCTCCACCGCCAACCAACAGCAAGGTGCGGGGCCGAGCGGTGCAGCTCAAAGACCCCATAGCTATAGGATCTTTGGTGCAGCTGCTTCAGAAGTGTCGGAGCGAATGACGGGTCCCGCACAGCAGCAGCAGCGGCCGCGACAGCGACAGCGGCTCCATTACCTCTTCCTCCCGCACCCCGCCCGCCCTGATAAGGGCCGCTGCGTGCAAACCCGCTAACGGCGCACTTTTAAAACAAACCCTTCCCGCACGCCGAGGCCTCCCCCCCCCCTCTCTCCTCCCTCCTCCCACCTCCCGGCCTTGGCGTGTGGGAGGGTTTGTATTGTAAGTGCGCCGTTAGCGGGTTTGCAAGCAGAGGCCCTTATCAGGGCGGGAGGGGTGCGGGAGGAGGAGGTGATGGAGCCGCTATCGCGGCCGCGGCCGCTGCTGCCGCTGTTCGGGGCCCGTCATTCGCTGCGACACTTCTGAAGCAGCTGCACCAAAGATCCTCACCCCGCACCTAGTATCTTTCCCACGCAATACAGCCGTCACCGCCGACACAAAATTCCTTTTCTCCAGAGATGCTGCCTGACTCGCGGAGTTACTCCAGTTTTTTGTGTCTGTCTTCGGTACAAACCAGTATCTGGTTGCCAAGCCGGGCAAAATGACTCGGTGTTTAGGTTGCCCGGCGGCACTTTGAGTGGTCTATGGCACCCGGGCAACCGTTAATTTCGAGCCCTGCATGAATATGCAGGGAATGGAGGGAGATGAATCACGTGCAGGCAGAGGAGATTTGTTTAACTTGGCATCGTGTTTGACATAAACATTGTGAATTGAAGGGCCAGTTCCTGTGCTGTATTGTTTTATGTAATTCTGAAAATACAAATTATGGAAATTATGATGTTGTTTCTCTGTCTTGGTTTGTATTTTCATCCTTTGGGAGAACTACATTTATTGTTCAATATTGAGTGTTTTGAAAAAGATTAATGTCTGGGCCAGGAAGTGCCAATATCAAGCCAGTTCACGCAAGAATGTTTTGCAAATTGCAATCTGGTTGTGTAGGCACATTCCCAAAAATGTATAGCCCCAAGCAACCATTGCAACAGGATGCTTCTGTGTCAGTCAAAGGCATCAGTGTGGTTCATATCTATCCACTTGCCTGTGATGAGTTTCCATTTCCATGTTGTCGCATCTTCCCTTTAATATCCAGCTGAGATTCCAAAATATTACTTATTTTATTTCATGTGCAGTGTTCAAACTGCCATGCCTTCAGGTTGGTTTTCAATGTGGATGGGATTATGCAAATTATGATGTGAACCAAGCTTGGCTCGGTCAGTGCAAGCAGGACCAGATTCTTAATGGTATCTTCACAAAATTGGAGCCATGTTGTAAAGTCTGTTTGGAAAGGAAAGCTTTCAATGCTAAGGGAGAGGAGTTGGTTGGTGAGAATCAGTGGTGGGTACTGCAACAAGGCTAGTATGGTGCTATTGGGTTGAATGGCCTGTGTTGTTTGAATGGATGGAATTATATAAAGCATTCTTCTTTTGGATAATAGACACAAAATGCTGGAGTAACTCAGCGGGACAGGCAGCATCTCTGTATAGAAGAAATGGGTGACGTTTCGGGTCGAGACTCTTCTTCAGGTCTGAAACGTAGCCCATTCCTTCTATCTAGAGAGGCTGCTGGTCCCGCTGAGTCACTCCAGCATTTTGTGTCTATCTTTGATTTAAACCAGCATCTGCTGTTCCTTCCTCCGTTCTTATAGATATTGTTCACTTTTGTTCATGGGTTTTCTGGTAGTCTAATTCTTCAGCCATAAAAGCCATTGCTTCCGTATTCTGTTCCTCAGTTTATGCTTTTACAGCTGTGTCTCTTTCTTTGTTTTAGCCTGCCATGCATCCTGTGTGACCTGCACTGGCTCTGCTCCTGTGCTTTGCACCTCCTGTGCCAACCACCATGCCCTGCACAAAGGCCAGTGTCTCTCGGCTTGTCCCGTGGGATTTTACTCAGCGGGTGGAATATGCCGAGGTAAGCAGTACTGCTGTGCGCTCAGTTGTGAGAGTACGATACAGTGTTATATTTTGATCGGAGAAGCTGATGCAGATCTCATTATAAAACCTATGCTGGATCACTAACTCCATTATCTTACAGAATCTTTCTTTACTTGCCGTTTAATTGTTTTCTTTTGGTTTTATCCACATGTTAGGTTTTGCTGCAAATTCTATAATCCTTTTGCTACTGACTTAATGAGGCTAATTTTGACCCAATAGGTTGGATGTGGTTGAGAGGGATTGATTTCTAAAATTGAAAATCAAATCCAAAGTAACCAGTTCTGATCAGAGAGTGGGTGACCTCTCTGCTTTTCAGAGGTAGGTCAGTCACAATTCTGGATGCTACTGACTGACATAGCTCACTTCTCCACTGGATACAGAAGTCCTCACCATTTCAATGTTCAGTGACACCAAATAGCTTCATGGAGTGAATAGCGAAAGGCTTGGATAGAGTGGATGTGGAGAGGATGTTTCCACTAGTGGGAGAGTCTAGGACTAGAGGCCATAGCTTCAGGATTAAAGGCTGTTCTTTTAGGAAGATGAGGAGAAATCTATTTAGTCAGAGGGTGGTGAATCTGTGGAATGATTTGCCACGGCAGGGTGTGGAGGCCAAATCAGTGGATATTTTTAAGGCAGAGATGGATAGATTCTTGATTAATACAGGTGTCAGAGGTTATGGGAAGGAAGCAGGAGAATAGGGTTTGGAGAGAGAGATAGATCAGTCGTGATTGAATGGCGGAGTAGACGATGGGCCGAGTGGCCTAATTCTATTCCTGTCACTTATGGCCGTATGATGTTATGTGTTCTTTTTGCCCAATGCTATCCCATTGAATAAGCAACTTAGATGTGATGTGTTCAAGAATAAATTAAGCTTTAAACACAGGATCATTGATGTCATGTTTAAACAGCCTTCTGGCACTGAAAATCATTTATTTTAAGTGCAATATGAGATAATAATTGGTGTTGGAGATTTGTAAATACGTAAGTAATGTTTTAATTGTTTTGTAGGCAGGCCAAGTTAATAAACATAGTGGGACTGCTTGACTAGAGTGTATTTATTTTAATGCATGGAGTATTATATGTAAGGCAAATGAACTTGGAGCCTGGATCAGTGCATGGAACTACGGCATTGTGATCATTACAACTACTTGGTTGAGACAAGGCCAAATGTGGCAGCTCAATGTTCCAAGGTTTAGATGTTTCACACATGATCAAAAAGAATGCAAAAGAGATAGAGGAATTACACTCCAGATGAGGGAGAATGTTCTAGATGCACTTAGAAAGGACAATATAGAGAGCACATGCAGAGGCCAAATGGGTGGGCCTCAGGGACAGAGGAACAATTATGTAAACAGATTATGGAAAGATATTATTTGGGATAGTCTGCATGAATTTGTGTGGGTGAGATCTTGTCTAATGAACCTTACTAAATTTTTTGAGGGATCATTCTGAAAAATGGTCTCTACCCGAAACGTCGCATATTCCTTCGCTGCATAGATGCTGCCTCACCCGCTGAGTTTCTCCAGCATTTTTGCCTACCTTCGATTTTTACCAGCATCGGCAGTTCTTTCTTAAACATAAAATCAGTGAGATCATGTTGCAACTGAATGAGGTTTTGGTTAGGCCTCTTAATGGATGATTGCCTATAGTTCTGGTCACTGATTTACAGGAAGGATGCGGAGGTTTTGGAGAGGGTGCAGAAAAGGTTCACCCGGATTTTGCCTTGATTAGAGGTTATTAGCTGTAAGGAGAGGCTGGTGAAACTTGGTTTGTTTTCTGTGCAGCATCAGAGGATGAGGGTGGCGATCAGACCGTAGTACATAAAAGACACGTGAGATGCGTAGCATAAACAATCAGAATCTTTTCCCAGGTTCATATAACAAAGGACCTGATTTAGAGATACAGAACGGAAACAGGTCCTTCAGCCCAGCGATTCAAACTGCATCCCTGTGCCGCCCATAGGTTGAAATGAAGTGAAAGAGGAAATGTGTAAGAAGATGGCTAGTATTTTTACACAGTATGTGTCTGGAATGTGCTACCAGGGAGACGGTAGAAGGAGTTATGAAAGGAGCATTTAAGAGGCATTTAGACATCAAGGAATAGAGAGATATAGACCCATATGCAGGCAGATGGGAATACTTGTATTTGGCATCATGGTTAGTACAGTCTTGATAGCCTGAAGGGTCAGTTCCTGCATTGTAATGTTCTTTTGTGTCTTGCTCTTATTCCCACCGGTCTCACTTTTGTTCTTAATCAATCGTTCCAATTTCTGCCTGCAATTTATATCTTAAATTATACCTCTTATATATATATATATATATATAGTGGCGCCACCTGGTGGTTAGGCCACTTACTGAGCGAACCCTCGGCATTAGGACTGGCAGGGTCACGTGACTGTATTTGGCGGGAAGAAGTCGTCATGTGATTTTGGGGTGTGCATGGGTATATAAATAGAACTCTGGAAGAATCCTCCCCAGCTGTTCTCTGTATAACTCAATAAAGATCACTTTGTTTCACACCACGTGTCTCGCTATATTGGTGACCCCGATGATCCAAAGTGGTTATTTTGGATTTGAAGAATGGACGCATCCAATGATCAACCCCAGCAACCCGAAATTGCTGTCAATCCAGCCCAGCAGAATGCTGTCTCTCTTAAGCTGCCCGTGTTCTGGACATCACAGCCCCAAGTGTGGTTTCAGCAGGCCGAGGCCCAGTTCCACATTCGACGCGTCATGACGGATGACACCCGGTACTATTATGTGGTCGACGCACTGGATCAGGAGACGGCCGGTCGTCCATTAGCTATGCGCGCTGCCGGACGAAGACAAATACGAGAGCCTCAAAGCGCTTCTCCTGCGTACCTTCGGGCTCAGGCGCCGGGATCGAGCAGCACGGCTCACGCACATGGGCGGGCTCAGCGATTGCAAGCCGTCGGTGCTCATGAGCGAAATGCTCACTCTGATGGACTGTCATCAGCCCTGTCTCCTGGGTTAGCAGGGCGGTGGTTCGATCGATCGGGTGTCAATGGTGCCTTGGAAGGCCCAGCGACCAGGCCATGTATCCACCGGGAGCTCAGCTGCGCCACCGGTCCCAGACGAAGTCGGCAAAGGGAAGTGGTGTTATTATCATCAGCGCTGGGGTTCAGCGGCCAATCAGTGCTGCCCGCTCAGCTCGTATCCGGGAAACACTGGGGATGGCCGCACGCAATCGCTGCACATGTCGGCCAGAAACACCGCTTCTACATTTCGGGACGACAGTTCCTCATTGACACGGGTGTGAAGGTTAGCGTTTTGCCCCCATCAGGGGTCGACACTCGTTCCGGAAAGCGGGGGCCCTTGTTAACCGCAGTAAATGGCAGCTCCATACGGACGTATGGGATTCGCATTTTATCTGGACCTTTACGGTTGCTGACATTGCTGGGCGCCGATTTCCAACGGGCTCATTCCCTGTTGGTGGATGTGAGGGGGCAACACGTAATTCGTCTGCCGTTTCATTTTCGTGCCTGGTTCTGTGGGGGGGGGGGGGGGTCCTGTGGCGCCATCTGCTGGTTAGGCCACTTACTGAGCGAACCCTCGGCACTAGGTCTGGCAGGGTCACGTGACTGCGTTTGGCGGGAAGATGTCATCACATGGTTTAGGGGTGTGCCCTGGTGTATATATATATATATATAACTGTGGAAGCACCCTCCCCCCCGGTGATTCCCCCCTCTCTCCCGTGGCTCTTTACCCGTCTTTTCTCCGAGCTCACTCCCCCCACGCCTACACACCCCTCTCCCTCCACAACTCCCCCCTGTACACACACACTCCTCCTCCCCTCACACACCACGCCCCGACACACTCCCCCATATCCCCCCCCCCCCTCCCCTCCCCTCCCCTCCCCTCCTTTCCTCCCCTCCCCTCCTCCCCTCCCACACATGAAGAGGAGGGGGAGGGAGTGCTGGGGGATGAGGGGAAACGAGCCGTGCCTGCGCAGTTGGGGGCTATGGGTGGGAATATTGCTTTGGGGGAACGGGTTGGGGGACCAGGACTCCTGTGTGACTGGGACCAATGGATCCCACTTAGTCTAGTAACTCAATAAAGATCACTTTGTTTCACTACACGTGTCTCGCTATAATATATTTCTTGATTTGGACACTGCATGGCTACAAATCTTCAGTCGAGAGCATACGGCTGGAAAAGGCTGGGTCACACCATACATGTGCTCTGAAGCCTGAAAAAATAGGAGAGTTATCAAAGAGGTGAATTACAAAACCCATTCACCCCAGAATTGGAGCATCTTTTGGAAAATAAAATGCAGTCAGGAAGCATATTAGATTACTTATTTTCCATTAATATTCTTCTAACTTAAACCTCAGTACTTGGGAAATATATTCAGCATGTTTGCAACAACCCAATTTTAATTATCTGCATACTTTAAAACCCTGTTGCGATACAATCTGTTGCCGAGTTACTGAGATACTTCAGGGTCAATGCAGTCAAAGGCTACCATTTATTAACCAGGTAAGAGATAGTGCTCTATAATTACTCAGATAGGAATCTGTGCTGCAGTGTGGAACAGAGCGGCATTAGGAAAAGTTAGAAGCAAAATACATCTTAATCGTGCTTTGAAAAATTATAGTCAAATGCTTCTACAACAAATTAAGTTCAAACCTCATTTTCGGCAATTTAAATTGTATAAGTCTAATATCTAGATTTAATTCCAGGTTACATTAATGAGGCACCAGATCTTGTACAAGTGATAACTTGGGAATTCATTGTAATATTGGCCTAAAGTATGTTGACAGAGTAAATGGCTCAGTTTCCTATTCCTATCATTCTCAGGGTCATTTTAGATCACTTAATGGCAGACGCTCTTCTTTCTCAAAGACAATTTGCCCATAAGCTTACTCAGCCATTTGTTCTGCCATTGAATCTGCGATCAGCTTTGATGCAACTCTCTGCAGCACAATGATTTTGAAACCTATTTCAATGTGAGTCTCTTGGGGTGGGTGCAATTGTGCAATTGCAATCACTATTAATCTCTCTTACTGACTTAAAATCTGGAAAGATATATTAATGGCACAGATTGGTTTAGTTACAGTATGTCATGAAAGAATATGGTGGAGTAACGCTAAAGGCTATCCAAATATTTTCATTCAGCTCAGTAGCTTTAGTATGAATCTGTGGTCTGTCGGAATGAATTTACATTTCTTGGCTGTATTTTGTTTCGCATTCTTCTGAAGTTTGTGCTTTCCTTTGTTCATCTGCGTTCTCGGCCTCTGTTTGAGAAACTGGATAGAGGCATTAATTTTTCCTTTTCAGGTTGTGAGACTTTCTGTCAAGGCCGGAATATATCTATCTCTAGTTGCCCATGATGGGACCTGGTGGTATTGGATTGAGTCAATTGAGAAAAATGCTGGACCCATTTAGAGTAGCCGTGCTAGTCACTGAACATCAGTATGAGAATAATAAACCCAAACTTAAACCTCTGGGGCTGAAATAATGCATAGGTCAGACAAGATGGAGATGAAAGGTTTTCTTCCCAGGTCATTAGCAAAGTGCTTGAATTTTTCTATATCAACATCTTAAAGATCATGCCAGGTTTTTTTATTTTCATGTGACATAGTGCAACTTGAACTACAGTTTGTGTAGGAAGGAACTGCAGATGCTGGTTTAAACCAGTCTGAAGAAGGATCTTCTTCAGTCTGAAGAAGGGTCTTGACCCGAAACCCGAAGCATTCCTTCTCTCCAGAGATGCTGCCTGTCCTGCCGAATTACTCCAGCATTTTGTGTCTATCTTTGAACTACAGTTCCGTCTACTAATGGTTCGGACCTCTTGGGGACAAATCCCATGCAAAACCACTGAACTGCCTGGTCTTTGGCTGCATTACCTCTGCATTAGATACTAGAGGACATCCTCGGGTTAGTGACCTGTGAGGATTTCATTCATCATCAGGAAGAATCAGTCGCCTTTCATCCCGCAGCTTCCTTCCTCAGTAACACAGGAAACAGTGCACTGCTCATGAATTGCAGCTCGAATGTTTAACAATCACAACCAATGCATGGGTTTGACCAACTCCATCTTGTGATTCTTTTCTAATATTGCAAAACTGCCTTAAAACATAAGTTGCTTGTTGTTATTTTCTCCAAGCCTGTCGCCCTCCTTGCCGAGCCTGTGTTGGACCCAAATATTCGCAGTGTATCAATTGCCTCAAAGCTGCGGAAGCCATTCAGATTCTTCAGGAGACTGATGGAGTATTGCATGGAGAGTGTGTCACCCACTGCAAGCCTCATTTCTACACGAGTAGCGCTAAATTGTGCACAGGTAAGTGCTTTGTGCCATGTAATATGATCTTAATTGCTTCTCAATTAGACTTAAGGAGCATATCCAGGTTTAAAATTTGTAGACTTGATTGTACTGCATTGAAATAGGTATGCTGTCTGGGGAATTTGTTTTGTAATTACAAAAGTTGTTACTGTTTAGTGATTCCATGAATATGGAGTATTCAGTGTGGGCATTTATGAACTTGATGCTGCAAGTTCCAAGTTATCGTCACAAAAGGGAGTTTTCAAAAGGCTTTTCTTGAACATGTAAATGCATAATAGGAATATTCCCCTGTGGTTCCTCACTAGGTATCTGTTTTAGCTCTTCTTTTCTGTCAAAATGGATCCTATTAAAGTCTAATAATTGTATGTTATAGCAATGCACTTCAGGTTGGACAGAAAGTTAGAACCAGTTAATTAAGACAATTTTAAAAATACAGTTGACTCCAATATGAATGCTTTGTTTAACAATGAATTAAATAATGATTTGTTCATGATATAGTTTCAATATGGAATACAGATGAGGAGGAATTTATTTAGCCAGAGGGTGGTGAATCAGTGGAATTCATTGCCATAGATGGCTATGGAGGCTAAACCATTGGGTATTTTAAACATGGAGATTGATAGGTTTAGTAATGGGCCTGTTCCACTTAGGCAACTATGTGGTCACCACATGGTCGCGACATTTGCGGTTGGTTGCCAGATAGTTGCCTTCATGATCGTGAGTAGTTCTCGCATTCTCGGAACTAGTCGCGGCTTCATTGTGGTCGCCGCAAATATTTCAACATGGAGAGTAGAGAGAATTCTCGTGCCGTAGGTGGGTCGTCAGGAGGTCAAAGATTCTAGTAGGTTCTCGTAGGTTGTAGCCAGTGCTGACCGATGAATTTCATTGGCTCATAGGGAAAAAATCGTAAACAATAGTTTTCAGAACCAAGGATAACCGACCGGTAATGTTATTGTCCGCCGACCTTCTCAGTCGTGTATCTCTGACTTCTTAAAAGTTGTTTTCACTCGCTCTTCCCACCCTGTCTCCCCCTTCTCCCCCCACTTTTAAAGGATTTAAGTGACTCTTCCTGTACACTGATTTCACCGTCTACAGCGCCAACCTTCCTGTTCATCGTGGTGTGTGCCTGTAACCCATTGGCTTTGCACTGTGTGAATTTCCCTCGGACAGCGCTCTCCCCGCTTGCCCTGTCCCCGCCTGCATAACTGGCTGGCGAAGGAAGCGATGTGAGTGTGTTCCACTCTGACGGTCGCCGTGCCAGTCACCGGGTTTTCAGCAACCGGCTACGACTTGACAGTCGCCGGCAGTCGCTTGAAAAATCGCCTAAGTGGGACAGGCTCATAAGGGTGTCAAAAGTTACGGAAGAAGGCAGGGGAATGGGGTTGAGTGGGAATAATACATCAGCCATGATTGAATGGCGGAGTAGACTTGATGGGCTGAATGGCCTAATTTTGCTCCAACGTCTTATGGTCTACTATTCTGGTCAAAATTGAATTTTGATTTGAAGATCTTGGAGTTTGTAGATGTTAGATCTGAAGGCTACACCATTACTTCCAATATCTCCTTAACTCCTTAATTGCTTGTCTGATTCTCTTTGTTGTTGGAAAATTTATTAATCAATGCTCTCCTATTCTAGAATTCTTTCCCTTAACCCTTCACTTTACTCTATCCCCATTTTCCACACGTTCTCCACACAATTTTGACTCTACTTTCCCCACCTGATATTCACCTTGTCACTCCGTTTCATGCTCAGTTCTAAGTGTGAATGTGAGGCTTTCTTAGCTAAATGAAAAGGTGCTATTAGTTAATTTAAGTTTATCCCTGAACATTGCCTCTTTATTTGTGAATAACTCTCTATTAACATCTATTGAGAACGATCCCAGCTGATTCGAGAAGACAGCTGCTGGTGCTGTGACCTTTGAAATAAAACACTATTGATTAATTATAATACCCTCTTGTCACAAAAAATCCTGAATTGGATTGGTTCCCAAACCCAAATAAAGTGTTAAAAATCGAAAGTCTTTGGGAGTCAGAAACCTGACACAAGGCTGGAGATAGGTATCTGGGGGGGGGGGGGGGTAGATAGAGCAAATGGAATATCTATGATAGGGTGAAGCACGAATTGCCCAGGTGATTCTAATAACTGCAGAATGATCCACCTAACAGATTCATGAGGCTAAGTTGGGAAAGAGATAATCAGCAAAGCAACATGGCAAAGCTGGGAAATGCAGGTCTGAGCTGTTGTGGAAATCTGAAACCAGGGGAGACGGCAGGAAACACCCAGCATAGTAGGCAGTGTCTGAGGGGAAAGAAAGATCTGAATTAATATTACACCAGAGTATTGCACCAGAAAATAAAACATATCATTTGGATTGTTGAACTTGGTATTGAGTGCTGAAGGTTGCACTATAGTTTCTGCTGAAATGTTACATAGCTGCTGCTGATGCCAACAGACCCCTTCAACAGGGCCCATGCAACCTGTGCGACTGAGGCTCGGTTGGGAGCAGATTCCTAAACTGTTACCCTGCGATGGTGTACAAGGTCTGAAAAATGATAGTACCCTGTGTAGTGTTATTGAAATCGGCCTAAAGCAGGTTCCCAACCCGAAACGTCATCTGTCCATTGCCTTCACAGATGCTGCCTGACTCTCTGACTTTCTCCAGCACTTTGTTTTGCTCAAGATTTCAACATCTGTCGTTTCCCATGTCTTAGTTTAGTTTAGTTTAGAGAAACAGTGCAGAAACAGGCCCTTTGGCCCACCGCATCCGTGCAGATCAG
Organism: Amblyraja radiata; assembly: GCF_010909765.2. Taxonomy (NCBI): domain Eukaryota; kingdom Metazoa; phylum Chordata; class Chondrichthyes; order Rajiformes; family Rajidae; genus Amblyraja; species Amblyraja radiata. Next base: position 69,849,721 of record NC_045956.1, read on the forward strand.
CGATCCTCGTACACTAACACTATCCTGCACAAAAGGAAGGGACAACTTTAGAAAGGAAGGGAAGAGAACGGGGGGGGGGGGGGGGGGGGGGGGGGGGGGGGGGGGGGGAGAAGGAGTGGAGACACTTTTAAGAAGCCAGACAACTTATAATAAAGTTTAGCGGGCATTTTACATTACCGGTCGGTTTTCCTTGGTCCAGAAAACTCCAATGAGCCAATCAAGAGGAGCATATCGCCAATACATGCTTATGTTAATGAGACTATACTGGGACAACAATCTCATAACTCTGTAAAACTGAATAAAATAAATGTTTGGAATCTATATTACCAGTTACATAAATATTTATTTCGCATCAGCATGAACACAACCCGAGTGCCCGGTCAGCGAAGGAGATTGCCTACGGCTGCCCTCGACTGCCTGTAACTACATAGCGACCCCTATGAGTTCAAACGAGCTATGCCGACCAATGTTAACTCGCGGAAAAATTTCCTCGACCAAACTGAGGCCACGAGTATGCGGGAACTTCCCTCGAGCATGAAGGAGAGTTCCAGTTTCCGTGGACCTCCTAGGACCACGTGTCGACCATGCTGCGAGTTTGAGTCGAGGGCTAACTCTTCTAAACTCGCAGATTTAGGTCGCTGTAGTGGGACAGCCCCTTAAGTTTCATTTGCTAAAATACCCATCACAAGCACAAATTACCGGCCACCATTCCTCTCCCGTACATTGGTATGAATATGTGCATATGTGTGTGTGACTGACTTGAGGGATTGATTACAACCAGCTGGTTATTTACAGCACATCTGATGTTGTAGACCAGAGCAAAATAGTGTCTGTGTGTTTGATTTCCCTCGGGATATTGATTTACCCATTTATAATTCCAACACCTTTATGCCGTTTACCACACCAGAAGAAGATCAGATTGCTATGAGATGAGTGAAGACAGATCCTTCCCAATGAAATGGCAATGGATTACGATGTAGTTGAACTTAATTATGTGGGATACTTTGCAATGTGATAATGAGATTTGTCATTTGATTCATTTGTATATTAGTTACATTTACTTTATTGCACCAATGTTAAGCTTCATCAAGCAGTGCGTTATAAATAGGATGACATTACTTGAATGATTTTGCTTCAATTCTGCTCTGGCAGTTGTTGAATCTTGTTAGTGTACACACCCATGTACTCCAATTGCATTGCAAAGTTTTCTTTCATATTTGAGTGTAGATAGTGACTGCCCTTTCAATGAGGAGGAGAAAAAAAATCATAACTCTCTCCAAGGCCTTCTTAAGCTGATAATGATAAGTACACTGTGTAGCAACGATTTGAAAACATTGACTGAAGGTTAACCTTTTCATGAAAATCGCAGTTGGCACTCGGGTTGTGTTCATGCTGATGCGAAATAAATATTTATGTAACTGGTAATATAGATTCCAAACATTTATTTTATTCAGTTTTACAGAGTTATGAGATTGTTGTCCCAGTATAGTCTCACTAACATAAGCACGTATTGGGGATATGCTCCTCTTGATTTCCTGTCTATTAATTTGATGAATTGCGATGCTGAGTTGCATGCCGGTCGGCAATGTAGTTCTGTGAAACTATTCTGTATCTGTCACTGTTGTTCTTGGTGTCTGATGATAGTGCTGTGCATTTCCACTGCTTTAAGATCCAATTTCACAAATGCCTGACACAAGTCGTGTTATTGAAATGTTTGGGTACTGAATTACTTCCGAATGAATATGTTAGAAAAGCTATGTATTTTTGCCCTTTGAAATGTACATAAATATTGTAAGATACTCAGATTGAAAATGCATATAAATAGATAAATACGTAAATAAATAAAAGTAACGCAATTGAAAAACAGCATTTAGCAATTAGAGATTCATTCAGATCAGAAAATGTAAAATGCAAGAGAAAATTGTCTATACGAGGAAAATATAAGGTTGATTTTCTAGTTAAAGCAGTTGTTAAATTGTTTGGAGCATGTGAATAAAGTAGAATTAAATATTGTTACATCTTAGATAACATATATTTAATAAAGGTAGCATGTGACTTGAAGGGTAAGCAAGAGACGAGTAGATTGTGAAGTACTGAATATTAATGAGTGTTTTGTGTGTGCCATCTCTTATCTTGCATACAGAGTGCCATTCCACTTGTATGAGCTGCACAGGGAGCAGTCCCCAGAACTGCACAGTCTGTTCTTCATCGAGAGTCCTACATGAAAGCAAATGTCTCCTTGCGTGCCCTGAAGGATTTTATAGTCAAGACAAAGCCTGTTATTGTACGTCAGTTTCCTTCACAATTCTACTGTTCAAGTATTTCTGCTTCCACCTGCCTCTTGAATGTCTTGTTTCATTATTCGGTTTTGCATATTAATAGATGCACATGATTTAAAAATGGCCAGCCAGGAATATGAATATTGTAGTTTACAAAAAACTGTCCTATTCAGTTAGTTTTCTTGAACAAGGTAATAAGCAATTAGCTAAAGGGATCAAATGTTGTATGTCCAAGTATGCTGATGATACTAATATAAATTGCATTTTGAGTGTGGAGGAGGAAGGGATTTAGACAAACTGAGTGAGTGACTGAGAACGTGGCAGTGGAAAATAAAGTGGAACAAAATGTGAGGTTATCTACTATAGTGTACAAAACAAACATTTTTATTTCAAGTGGTGAGACCGTGGATAGTCTGATGTTCAAACATTCACAAATCATTGAAAACCAACATGCAGGTGTAATAAGGAAGAAAAAATGTATGTTCTTCATTGTTACAAAAGCGTTTGAATACAGGGATGCTATATTCTTCCTGTAGTTGAATAGAGCCTTGGTGAGACCGTACCTGGAGTATTATACAGTTTCCTATGAAGTGTTGTAGATGCCATCGAGGAAGCACAGCAAATTTCACAAGGCTGGTTCCAGGAGTGGTGTGCTTAGCATTTAAGGAGACATTAAGTTTCAGGGCACAATGGACTGGATGCAGGGAAGTTTATACCCAGGCCAAGGTAACTAAAACTTGGGGGCACGGTCTCTGAATCAGACTGTTAAATTCAGAGTTGAGGAAAAATCTCTTCACTCGGGGAGCAGCGATGCTCAATCATTGAGTTAATTAAAAAAGATTGATCAGTAGATTTCTTCTTTTGAAGGAATCAAGCGATATTGGGGTGGTGAGGAACAGTGTGTTGAGCTATAAGATCAGGCACGATCTAGAAGAATAGTGGAATTTGATGGCTATGTGTTCCTGGTTGCATTCTAACAGAATAAGCATAGATTATTTTAGTGAAGGTTAAGGCTGACCAATGAAAGATAATTATCTGATGTGATCAGTTGCATGAGGAAATGAGTGGTGACCGTCTGTATTGTTTCAATATACTACCACAGAGAGTTAGTCGTATTTTATGCATTGACTTGGTCATTGACCAGTAGCAAGGTACAATGAGTAAGTATGATGGGATGCCTCTGTTGGAAGATCATGATAAAGGTTGTATCCTAAACAATCTGCCCCGTCTTGGCCTTTCACAGTAAACATGGATGACTTGGATGATGGAATGTCTATCTTTGTTTGAATTAGATGAAAAGTTAGCAAACATTGCAGGTTGTACTGATAAAATCAGGAATCCAAAAAGGGCTGCATTCATACCACAGTAAATTTGAGGTTTTTGAGATTATGCACTGAAATTTTCTTGCAACTTGGCATGAAATTCTAAGAATACTAAGCAACTTTGTATTTTTATTTCAAAACTGCAAATTTGAATTTGGCACAAATGTTCTCTTGAAGCTGATGAAATGCCATTAGAGTATCCAGAATGCAGTGAATATATTGCACTGCCCTTTTAACATTCTGAATAATGTGATCTTAATCTAAGATAGGTTCTGCCTAATAGTCTGCACAGAGCATATATTATGTTGTTTTATGTTTATGAAAATAGGATTACAGAATTTCATTTCAAGAGTTACACGAAGTTAGTGTGTAAAGACATTTAGTTTGTAAAGTCAGTTTTTATTATTTTTTTAGCTGTGTATATGTGGGGGGTGGTGGGGGGGGGGCTGTGGGGGAAACCGTTAATCTCTTCCCTGTGCGGGGACCCGACTATTCCCTGTCGGGTCTCGGATGTCGTTGGGCCTAACATCGTGGAGCCATCGGCGACCTCCGGCCGGGACTAACATGAGGGCTCCAGTTGCAGAGCCTGCGGAACTGACATCGCGGAGCTGGCCAACTTCGGAGCGGGAAGAGCTGTGGTGGCGTGCGGCTGCGACCCGACTTTTGGAGTTCGGAGGCACCGGCCGCAGACCCGGTGGACGGGAACATCGGGAGCTCGCAGGTCCCTGGTGGGAGACCGCTTTTCCGAGCTCCGCAACGGCGACTTCTCCCGCTGGAATCGCGGGTTTAAGGACATGGAGCCGGGGCCTAACATCGCCCGGCGTGGCGTAAACGGCCTCAGGACTTACCATCGCCCGCCGGGGGCTTTAACATCGGAGCCCCAGTTCGCCTCGACACTGCAGTTGGACTGCTGAACCGCGGGAGAAGGAACAAAGGGAAGAGATAATGACTTTGCCTTCCATCACAGTGAGGAGATGTTGGAGACTCACTGTGATGGATGTTTATGTAAACTGTGTTAAGTGTGGGTCTTGGATTGTTTTGTAATGTAAAAAACTGTAGAAATGATATTTCGTTCAAACCTAGGTTTGAATGACAATAAATAGCATTCTATTCTATTCTATTCTATTCTATTCTATTTGTAGTTTATTGATGCTCTGTTAATACTCCATGCTGTGTATTTACTCATTGGCTGGTTGTGTATCACAATTGAGCCTGTTTTTCATGGTATGAATGTAACATTCCTGCTGTTTTATGTGTTCACAATCAACAAATTGGATTTATCTACCTCCATTAATGTAATACGATTTTCCGAATTGCTAATTTCTAGCATTTTGTTCTCTGTTCTAGCTTGTCATCCTTCTTGCAAAGGATGTGACGGTCCCTCCGACTCTGACTGTATAACATGCCACCCCCATGCGACCTGGCTGAACGGATATTGCAGAACTGGCTGCAATGAGGGCCAGTACCTCAACCAGGTTGGATACTGTGTTGGTAAGTCAACAGTCTAGTTGTGTATCACAACTTGAAAAGCATCCCCTCATCTTGTTACACATCTGTCAGAGGTCCTCTGTACACCTTTCTTTGTGTAGATGTGCATTTGCAACTGAATCACTGAGTTTCAGGATTTTTAGGGGCTGCAATTTGTTTTTTGGATTTTTAGGCTCCGACACTTGGTCATTTTAAATTCAGGATGTACCCTTTCGGGCTTGTCAGTTAGGAATGGAGAGAAGGTTGTATGGACAGGTTGTTGTTGGATGCAGTTGCGGGTGTTCACGTGAAGAACTGTGTCATGGTTGAGGAGAGCATCTGGGTTTTTCTTCCAGTAGCATTGACTGTCTCGGTACTTGATAATCATAGAGTGATACAGTGTGGAAACAGGCCCTTCGGCCCAACTTACCCACACCGGCCAACATGTCTCAGCTACACTAGTCCCACCTGCCTGCGCTTGGTCCATATCCCTCTAAACCTGTCCTATCCATATTAGATTAGATTAGATTAAACTTTATTAATCCCCTTATTCAGGGGAAATTCTGATGTCCTTGCAGCACACTAATAAAAATACAACATAGCATTCAAAAAGAAGTTCAACACAAAAACATCCCCCCACAGTGATTCCCACTGTGGGGGAAGGCACAAAGTCCAGTCCCCATCCTCTTGTCCACCCAAAGTCGGGCCTATTGAGGCCTCCACAGTCGCCGCCACGGTGCCCGATGTTCTCGCCGGGTGATGGTACTCCGGCGTCGGGAGAACCCCCAGCGGCTTGGGGTGCCAGGAACGGCCGCCTTCCCACCGGAGACCGCGGCTTCCAAGCTAACAGACCGCGCCGGACGGAGCTCCGCACACTGGCGATCTCGGCGAGATGTAAGTTCAACGTCGCAGTTGGCCGCTCCGCATAACCGCGGCTCCACGATGTTTTCCTCGGCGGTACCAAGCATACTGGAGTCCCAGCGCGGCGACCCAGGAAAGGCATCGCCCGCTCCGCAATAGCGCTCCAGCGCTGCGCCGCCGCCAAAGCCGATGTTCTGCGCCGCCGCCAAAGCCGATGTTCTGGCCAGGTCCCCTCAGGGAAACGTCGCTCCAGGACCCGCTGGTAGGCCGCAAGGACAGGTCGAAGTCGCTGCTCGGAGGAAAGCAACCCCTCCGACCAGGTAGGGACTCGAAAAGCAGTTTCCCCCTTCCCCCCCACACATAAAAAGATTAGGCCCCCTGACTACACACTCGACGTACTAAAAATAATAAAAAAGAAGGGAAAAAAACCGGACAGCTGCAGGACAGGCAGCCATTCAGGACAGCGCCTCCTCCAGTTTTTACCTGTCGAACTGTTTCTTATAAGCAAACTATTGATGAGTTTGCCATCTTTCCTGGCTCTCAGTGAAGTGCGACCTTGAGTGTTTTGAGCCACAGATGTGGCTGTAGAAGAAATCACATATGTCTTGGCTAAAAGTGATCTACTGAAGATGATGTTTCCAACCCAAGAACATGAGGTTAACTTAACTGAGTGCTGGAGTAACTAAGTGAAAAGACTTCTGGCCAGAGGCAGTGAAAACCTTGTGGCCCCTGTACGCTGGTAGTTTGCAGGTTATCTGTGAGGTGAGGTTTGAGAGGAGGTTCCGTCGCAGGGTGTTTGGGAGCCATAACATGAATCTTCTTGGAACAAGACTAATGTTGAGGCTGAATTTTGGGACTGTGTGTGGGGACAGGCACAGAAGCTCTTGCCCACTGACTTTGTCAGCCCAACCGCACATCATGTCCTGCTTCTGTCCCCAGCTACGACCCACTTTCTAAAACCTTGCATCCTACCATGCACCTGTTCCACATTCACGAGCTGCACCCAGGCCCATATTCCCGACTTCCTACTCCTGCAGGACATCTGGTTATATTCCTGATTCACAGCACCAGTGGCATTCTTTATGAGGCAGAGGCAGAACTTGCTACACAGGGTGAGCAGGACCCAACCAATATTGTTTTTGTTTGTTCCAGAATGTCAAACAGATTGTCAGCAGTGCGTGGCCAACCTTCAACGCACAGGTAGCGTCTGTCTGAACTGTAAGATACCACATGGGTTGCTATTTGGAGACCACTGCGTGTCCCATTGCCCCAGGGGCTATTTCATGAGCAGCGGTGCTTGTAGAAGTAAGTGACAAGAAGGAAAAAAAAACTCTTGATCATAAACTTTCATAGATTGCATTTTATTCTTATGTCGATCAAATAAACGTGCTCAATGATACATGTCTTATCTTTGGCTATTCCAGGATGCCATTCATCATGTAAAGCTTGCAGAAGTGAAGGAGCCTATGGTTGCACTGAATGTGAAGCTGCCCTGGTTCTTGCCCACAATGGCATGTGCTCGAGTGGCTGTCCCCAAGGATATTACAGCAACAGTGACCAGATCTGCCAGTGTACGTACCTTTATTCTTTAGAGATATAGCGCGGAAACATGCCCACCGATCCCCCGCCGACCATCGATCACTCCGTACACTAGCACCGTCCTACACACTAGGGACAATTTGCAATTTTACGAAAGCCAATTAACCTACAAGCCTGGGGTAGACACAAAATGCTGGAGTAACTCAGCGGGACAGGCGGCATCTCTAGAGAGAAGGAATGGGTGACGTTTCGAGTCGAGACTCTTCTTCAGAGTCATGTCAGGGTAGTGGGCGGGAAAGAGATAGAATGTAGTCGGAGACAGTAAGACTGGTGGGAAAACTGGGAAGAGGGAGGGGATGGAGAGAAAGGGAAAGCAAGGGCTATTCGAAGTTAGAGAAGTCAATGTTCATACTGCTGGGGTGTAAGCTACCCAAGCAAAATATGAGGTGCTGTTCCTCCAATTTGCACTGGGCCTCACTGACAATGGAGGAGGCCCAAGACAGAAAGGTCAGGTTGGGAATGTGAGGGGGAGTTAAAGTGCTGAGCAACCGGGAGATCAGGTAGGTTAAGGTGGACTGAGCGGAAGTGTTCAGCGAAATGTTCGCCGAGCCTGCGCTTGGTCTCGCCGATGTACAGAAGTTGACACCTGGAACAGCGGATATAGTAGATGAGTTTGGAGGAGATGCAAGTGAACCCCTGCCTCACCTGGGAAGATTGTTGGGGTCCTTGGATGGAGTCGAAGGGGGAGGTAAAGGGACAGGTGTTGCATCTCCTGCGGTTGCAGGGGAAAATACCTGGGGAGAGGGTGGTTTGGGTGGGAAGGAGCGAGTTGACCAGGGAGTTGCGGAGGGAACGGTCTCTAGAAAGCAGAAAGGATTGGAGATGGAAAGATGTGGTCAGTAGTGGGATTACATTGGAAGTGACGAATGTGTTGGAGGATTATATGCTGGTGAACCTACAAACCTGTACATCTTTGGAGTGCAGGAGGAAACCAGAGCTGCCCTCATTCTTGCCCATAATAGCATGTGCACGAGTGATTGTCCTCAAGCTCATTAGAACGATAGTGACCGGATCTGCCGTATACATTTTTTTTCTCTAAGATGGCGCGGCCAGGTCCAGTGGCCGTCATGGTAGCTCCACGGAGATTGTGCGTTTTTTTAACTTGCATGTTCATTTTAAGTTTATTTCTTTCTACTAACACACTAGCACTAACAACGTACGATCAGAAAACACTGTTAAAACTAAACTTTAGAGTAACCCAAGGCCTTTTAGACACGTTATTCACCGATCTAGAGTGGCCGCAGAGATCATAAGAGCGCGCCGCGGAAACAACAATGCGAGCCCGGCTCCGGGAAAAAGTCGGAGAAAACATCGAGGTAAGCGGGGGTGGATTGGGAATAGGCTGAGAGCCCACATCTTCCGTCCAGCTCTGCCCAGCATTCTTCTGGTGAACGTCCAGTCCCTGGAGAACAAGCTGGAAGACCTCTGGGCCAGGATCAGATTCCAGCGGGACATAAGAGACTGCAACATCTTCTGTCTGACGGAGATATGGCCGACCCAGCTGGTGCCGGATCAGGTAATCTGCCCGACTGAGTCCTTCACTGTTTTCCGCGCGGACCGAACGGAAGAATCCGGGATATCCAAGGGTGGTGGAGTTTGCTTCATGACCAACAATAACTGGTGCAACCCTAGGAATATTAAGACGCTTTCCCGTTCCTGCTCGCCGGACCTGTAGCATCTGACCGTCTCATGCCGTCCATTCTACCTTCCCCGGGACTTCAGCTCAGTGATCACCACCGCCATCTACATTCCACCGCATGCGGACACCGATGTGACACTATCGGCCCTACACGATGTGTTATGTCGACACCAAAACAAGAACCCTGATGCGGCTATGGTGGTGGCTGGAGATTTTAATAAGGCAAATCTCAAAAAGGTCATGCCTAACTTCTGCCAACACATCACGTGTGTCACCAGGGGGGAAAGAACTTTGGACCACTGCTACACGCCATTCAGGAAAGGCTACAAGGCCGTTTCCCTCCCTCCTTTTGGGAAATCTGACCATGCTGTCATTTTCCTGCTGCCGGAGTATAAACAACGGATGGTACGGGAAGCGGCAGTGACGAGGGACGTAAAGCGCTGGTCTGACCATTCAGAGGCCATGCTACAAAATGCAATGAGTGATGTCGTCTGGGATATGTTCCAAGCAAGTTCCAGAGATGTCAGTGAGTTCGCGGAAGCGGTCACGGACTTCATTGCAACAATAGTCGATAACATCGTCCCCACGGTAAGGGTTAGCTCTTTCCTAATCAAAAACCCTGGGTGGACAGGTCCATTCGCATTGCCTTGAATGCTCGCACCGCTGCATACAACTCCGGCCTGGCATCTGGCAATATGAATGACTACAAGGCAGAGTCCTACCGACTGCAAAGGGCGGTGAAGGACGTAAAAAGGAGGTACAGGGACAGGATGGAGTAGCAGATGGAGCAGCGGGACACCAAACACCTTTGGCAGGGGCTACGGACTATAACTAACTACCAGAGCAGCTCCCCCCCTCAACCGGGAGTGCTGGCACCTCCCTAGCTGATGACCTGAACTCTTTTTATGCACGATTCGAGATGGTCAACATCATCCCTAGCTCGCTGGCTAACAACAACAGCACCATCGGGCTGGCTAGCGAGGCTGGAGGGAGGTCCACCGCTGGGGATGTGCACACATTCTCGGTGACCGAGCACGACGTGAGGAGGGCTCCGACGCGTGTGAACTTGAGGAAAGCTGTAGGCCCAGATGGTATATCTGGGCAAGTACTAAACTCATGTGCTGCTCAGCATACTCCAAGCTCACCACAATATTCAACCTCTCCCTGGCCAAGTCCGTGGTCCCTGCCTGCTTGAAAAGATCCACCATTGTACCAGTGCCAAAGAATACCTCACCAGCCTGCTTGAAAGCCTACCGGCTGGTGGCCTTCAGCTCGGTGGTCATGAAATACTTCAAGAGGCTGATCAAGAAACACATCTGTGCCTTCCTCCATCGCACCATGGACCCGCTGCAGTTTGCATACCGTCCACACAGATTCACGGACGATGCGTTCTCCCAGGTTCTGCTCTCTCTCATCTTGACAGCCAGAAGGAGGGCTACGTGAGGATGCTGTTCATTGATTTCAGTTCAGCTTTCAATACCATAGTCCCCACCAGACTTGCTGAGAAGCTGCTGGAACTGGGACTGAACACTCCCCTGTGTGCCTGGGTCCTGGACTTTCTCACTGCCAGGCCCCAGGTGGTCAAGATGGGGAGACATACCTCCAACCCCCTCACGCTAAACACAGGATCCCCCCAGGGTTGCATCCTCAGCCCCCTACTGGACTCCCTGTACACACATGACTGTGTGGCCAGGTTCAGCTCCAACTCCATCATCAAGTTTGCTGATAACACTGTGGTGGTGGGCCTGATCTCCGATAATGATGAGAAGGCCTACCGGGAGGAGGTGGCTGATCTGGCACTCTGGTGTCAGGACAACAGCCTCCTCTTGAATGTCACACAAACTAAGGAGCTGATTGTGGACTTTGGAAGGGTTCAACATCCGAGAACGTACACACCATTGGAGATAAATGTGGGACTACTGTGGATAGGGTGAGCTGCTTTAAATACCTGGGAGTCCACACCACAGAGGATCTGACATGGACAACACACACTGACGCACTGGTGAGTAAGGCAAGGCAGCGCCTTTACCACCTCAGGCAGCTGAGGAAATTCAGAGTCTCTCTGAGGATCCTTCAGTGCTTCTACTCTGGGGCTGCAGAAAGCATCTTGTCCGGCAACATCACAATCTGCTTTGGGAACAGCACTGCCCAGGACAGGAAGGCTCTGCAGAGAGTAGTGCGTTCGGGAACAGCACTCACCCCCCTGCAGGACATATACACCAAGAGGTGCAGATCCAGAGCCAGCAAAATAATGAGGGGCCCCCACCACCCCAGCAACGGACTGTTCCAGCTGCTACGGTCAGACAAGTGCCTCCGCTGTCACGCTGTGAAAACAGAGAGGATGAGACGGAGTTTCTTCCCACAGGCCATCAAGACTGTAAACTCCTATCTCACCCGGAACTAATTTACTGTTGTGTTGTGTCTTTAAAAAAAAAAAAATTCTAAAATGTAAATACTGGTTCTGTTCTATTCTGTTCTGTTGTTTTATTGTTTTTGCACAATCCGCAGGCATTGCCTCTTTCATTTCACTGCACATCTTGTATGTGTATGTGACAAATAAAGTTGACTTGACTGACTTGGGTATGCCGTAGAGGGATCTGACCATCGGCCGTTGTATCACTCCACCTGCTAGTTGTTTGTGGGATTTGTACTGTGGGGTCAGGTGGTGATGGAGGGTGCTGGAGTTTCTAAACTCCTGCACCAAGCAAAGTGCCTCAGTGACCAGTTGTGAAAATAAGAATGTTGATGTCTTCTGATTGTGAATGGTTGCAAAATTTGTGAGCAGATGCCCCTAAAAACTGTAATGGGGGACCATCAGTTCATGAATCCATGTCGGAAATGTAGGTGTGGGTGGGGATGACTATTTGTGTGACGTGAAGTTGCTTATGTTGGAGAACGGTACGAACAAAGCAGACATATTCCTTGCACAAAAAGCTGGAGTAACTCAGCGGGACAGGCAGCCTCTCTGGAGAGAAGGAACAGGTCGAGACCCTTCTGAAACGTCACCCATTCCTTTTCACCAGAGATGCTGCCTGTCTCGCTGAGTTACTCCAGCTTCAGTTTAAACCAGCATCTGAAATTCCTTCTTACACACATTCCTTGCACACAGGATTTAATTTTAGGCATCTCACCAAGGTAAAAAACAGATGCCTTATCACAGAAGCCTAACAAATCAAATCTGCCCCTTCTACAATGCAAAGGCCTAGTCAATTGAATGCCTTCGACTATGTTGTTGATCTGACATAGGACAGCAATATCCCTGGACCCAAGGGTTGGACACGCGGTACAACCTCTGAAGACTAATTCTGGTGCAGGAAAAAGTGGCTCTGCACATTTTCAGGTAGTCACTGACAGATACAAAATACTGCAGTGGGTCAAGCATCATCTCTGGAGAAAATGGGTAGGTGACGGTTCGGGTCAAGGCCCTAACAAACCTATCCATGTTCTCCTGAGATGCTGCCTGACCCGCTCAGTTACTCCAGCAGTTTGTGTCTATCTTTAGTATAAACCAGCATCTGCCGTTACTTGTTATTACATTTCAGATAGTCATTGATGAATGTCTGCTCTAATAAGAAACTATTTGTAGCTTTTCTGCCTCCTACCGGTGAAGCTGTCCATCTAATTTGTTGAATCTTTTTTTCTTCTTTGTTTCTCCTTTTCTGAAAGTGTCGCTCTCTGGTCGGAGAATACCAGCTGCTCATTCCGAGCATGATTTCCTGTCTAAGGCCTGACACTAAAGGTTCCAGCTGCAGATTTTATTGCCTTAAAACCTGATACCAGCTTGCATGCCTCCAAATATATTTACTGAAGGGCATAACGGGCAACCCATACGATGCATTCAGCCGATCAGTGTGCAAGCTCAGTTTGAACAGATGTGACTGGCTTGCAGTCACCAGCAGGAATAGTGGGAGCCTTTTCCCCAGCCTTGCATTAACCAAGATGTTCAGAGGCTATTTGTAACAATATTCAAATATTAGGAGAAACCCGTGCATTCCCTGAATATGTTGACATACACCAGGTGAAAATCTGCCTTAAGGGCCTGTCCCACTTGCGTGTCCTTGGCACGCAAATTACGCGACCTCACGGGCATCATATGGCCGCGCGGGGCCGTTCCCACTTAGAAGCGCGGAGGGGTATGTAGTTGTGCGCTACATCACGCAAGGCTCCAAAATGTTTGTAGTGAACAAAATCTTCGCGCGCCAACGGCCTGTCGCGGAACTGACGGCAAAAGTGGGACAGGCCCAAGACCCTGGTGCGACGCATCGTCTCACCTTCAACAGCAGCAGAAGCAGGCTACCGATCGCCGAGCTCGGCCTGGGGCTCACAACCGTTGCAGTCCGATTCCACCCCACTTCTACTCCCAGAGCAGGGGCCAAGAATATTGAAGATAGACACAAAATGCTGGAGTAACTCAGCGGGACAGGCAGCATCTCTGGAGAGAAGCAATGGGTGACGTTTCGGGTCAAGACCCTTCTTTCAGACTGAAGAAGAGTCTCGACACGAAACATCACCCATTCCTTCTCTCCAGAGATGCTGTGGTCCCGCTGAGTTACTCCGGCATTTTGCGTCAATCCTCAAATGACGTCACGCGCTCCAGACGGCTGTGCGGTCGAATGAAGTCGCGCGGGACCGTCGAGGCTCAACACGGCCACGAGATCGCGTAATTAGCGTGCCAAGGACACGTAAGTGGGACAGGGGCTTTAGTCTGTGAAAGACAGCGCTAATTAGCATCTCATTAGCAGACGGCAACCAGGATTCCTTGCCAGTTAGTCAAATAAATATGGAAACAATTTACTGATCTGTTAAGGACAGAAAGTGCAGGAGTATCTCAGCAGGTCAGGCAGCATCTCTGAAGAACATGGATAGGGTCAAGATCCTTCTTCAGCCCCCTCTGTGATTTCACTGATCAGATAGTTTGATAAACATCTTGAGATCTCTTGGAGATGCAAGGAATTGCAATCTCAAGCTGGAGTGGATGGTACCCCGAAACATCATCTGGTCATTCCCTCCACGGGTGCTGACTAACACGCTGAAGTTTGTGTTTAAGTTATTTTAGTTTTTATGGATACAGCATGGAAACAGTCCATTCAGGCTGCCAAATCCATGCCAACTATTGATTTCCTGTTCACATTAGTTCTATGTTATCCCACTTTCTTATCCACTCCTGACAGACTAGAGGAAATTTACAGAGGGCAATTAACCTACAATCCCATACATCATTGGCATGTAGCAGGAAACTGGGTATGCACAGGAAACTCACGTGGTCACAGGGATTATGGGGAGAAGGCAGGAGGGAAACATAGATCAGCCATGATTGAATGGCGTAGAATTGATGGGCCGACTGGCCTAATTCTTCTCCTATCACATGACATGACAAGGAGAACGTGCAAACTCCATACAGATGGTACCTTAGGGTCATGATCAAAGCTGGGTCTCTGGTGCTGTGAGGCAGCAGCTTTACCAGCTGCGCCACTGTGCCAGCGACAACCTCTGCTGTGTTTTGCTTGAGATCTCATTAAGTTGATTGAAATTATTTGCTGTGCAATTGTTGGCTTAAGGGCCTGTCCTACCAGCATGCGATTGCATGCGTCTAGCGCGACCAAACGGAAGCAGAGTTCGCGCTAAGTTCGCGGTAAGTACGTGCAAAGTTTGCGCGTGACGTAATTTACGTCAAACTCACCAATGAGCTTGGCAGGAGGCAGGCCGACTGAATTTGGACGTCGCACGGCGTCGGGCGGTGACCTCATCGCGCAACGGCACGCCGGGCGGTGACGTCATAGCGCAACGCCACGCGCTAGGCGTACACCGTCAAGATGCTGCGTACGGCGTCATGACGTTGCGTACAACGTCAAGATGCTGCGTACGGCCGTCGAGACGCTGCGTACGGCCTCAATGTGGCTGCGGGCCGACAGGCCGTTGTCGCGCGGGATTTTCGGACAGTGCAACATTTTTGGAGCCCCGCGCGATGTTGCGACCAGCCCCGCACAACTCCATACGCCTCCCGCGATCGAAGTGGGACCGGCCCCGTGAGGCCGTACGCCTCAAGCGACCACGTTTGGTCATGCTAGACGCATGCTATCGCATGCTGGTGGGATAGGCCCTTTAGTCATTGTACTCAAAATAACTCAATCACAAATTGAAAAAAAAATTCCCTTGATAACCGTTTGAGAATGTTACCGCGTTGTCTCATTAACACATACTCTTAATAAGGAAACGGGATGTGTTTGATACTGGAAATGTGTCCTTTTTTAAAAAGCTCTTTTGACGGGAGAGGCATCAGTTTATGTAATTGTTTGAATTTCAGACAGATGTTACATATTTTATTTAGATTGCCACCAAACAACTCTAAAATAACACTGACATTGTAGAGTTCTTAAGCATTTAGTTTTATTTCTTAGGTAGATGATTTTCAAGCATCTGCAGTTCCTTCTTAAACATATGGTTTTATTTCAGTTTAAACATTAGCAAGCCGATTTGATCTCAGTTAGGCTTATGCTTTGATTATATTTGTGTTAGTTTTGGAAAATGGTTTGAACCTTAGTGATCATTTTGCTGCAGTACTAACTTGCTTAATCTTAACCATTTGATAAGTTCAATACTGATTCTCCAGTTGTTTAGTTTAGTTTAGTGATACAGCACGGAAGCAGGCCCCTCGGCCCACCATGCCCGCGCCGACCAGTGATCCCCGCACATTTACACTATCCTATATGCACTAGGGACAATTTACAATTTACCACGCCAATTAACCTACAAACCTGTACGTCTTTGGAGTGTGGGAAGAAACTGGAGCTGCCGGAGAAAACCCACGTGGTCACAGGGAGAATGTAAAAACTTCGTACAGACAGCATCCATAGTCAGGATCGAACCCGAATCTCTGATGCTGTAAAGGGCCTGGCCCACTTACGCGACTTTTCAGCAACTGTCTTCGACCTTCAAGCTCAAGGGCACTCGCCTGAACAACCGCGAGCTGGATCGACCGTTAGCGATGAAACCGCGAGCTGGATCGACCGTCAGCGCGCGCTTGCGCACACACACACACACACACACACACACACACACACACACACACACACACACACACACACACACACACACACACACACACACTGCAAAGGCGGGGGTCAGGGAAGGGGGGGGGGGGGTGTGCTAGGGGGAGAAGGGGAAAGCAGGAGTGGAGACACTTATAAGAAGCCAGACAACTTTTAATAAAGTTTAGCGGGCATTTAACATTACCGGTCGGTTTTTCTTGGTTCTGAAAACTCGTGCTTATGTTTTTTTTTCCCAATGAGCCAATTAAAATGCCCCGTCAACAAAGGAGATTTCCTACAGCTACCTCGACTACCTATAACTACATGGCGACCCCACTACCACTGCACAACGAGTTCAAAAGAACCACGCCGACCAATTTTTACTCGCGGAAAATTTTCAAGCATATTGAAACATTTTCCTCGACCGCGAATATGTGGGAACTTCTCTCGAGCATGAAGGAGAGTTACAGTGACCTCCTAGGACCAAGTGTCCACCATCATGACACCCAGATCTACCTCGGCACCAAATCCCTCCACAACCCCCCCCTCTCCCATATCAACTCCTGTTTGTCAGCTATAAAAACCTGGATACAACATAACTTCCTCAAACTCAACAGCGATAAGACAGAATTCCTCCTCATAGGCTCCAAAGCCACACTCAGCAAAATCAATAACCCCACTCTCACCAGCGACGGCACCACTGTCTCCCCATCTCCCCAGGCCCGCAACCTTGATCTTTGATTCCACCCTCTCCCTTGAACCTCACATCCGCCATGTCATTAAAACCTCCTTCTTTCATCTCCGCAACATCGCCAAACTCAGACCCTCTCTCACACCTCCCGCTGCTGAAAGACTCATCCATGCCTTCATCTCCTCCCGACTGGACTATTGCAACTCACTTCTCCTTGGCATCAGCTCCACCTACATCAACCGACTACAACTGGTCCAGAACGCAGCCGCCCGACTCATCACCCACACCAAATCCTGGCATCACATCACTCCAGTCCTCAAACAACTTCACTGGCTTCCCATCTCCCACCGGATCACCTACAAAATCCTGATCCTCACCTACAAAGCCCTCAACCATCTGGCCCCCCCATATCTCACTGACCTCCTCTCCCCCTACCAACCCTCACGGTCCATCAGATCCACATCAGCCGGTCTCCTCTCCATCCACAAGTCCAACCTCCACAGTTTTGGGGACAGAGCCTTCTCCAGGGCAGCTCCCAGGCTCTGGAACTCCCTCCCCCAACTGATCCGCAATTCCGTGTCCCTCACCATCTTCCAGTCCCGCCTCAAGACCGATCTCTTCACCTCTGCCTATCCTTAGCCCCACGTCCCCCTCCCTTTTCATCTGTGCATTAATTGCCTCATATTGTGTTTTGAATTGTATTCTGTCTTTACTTTGTGTATTAGTCATGTCTCTACTATTTATTTAATTCCCCTTACATGTTTTTCCTCTAAATTTCGCTAAATTTTTGTAAGGTGTCCTTGAGACTCTTGAAAAGCGCCCATAAATAAAATTTATTATTATTATTATTATTATGCTGCGAGTTTGTGGCGAGCGCAAACTTCTAAACTCGCAAATTAGGTCGCCTTAGTGGGACATTTGTTTTGACATTTGCAGGCGGCTGCGTGGCAAATGTAAGTTCATAATCAAACAACAGATAGATGGCTAATTGTAACCTATTATGGAAAATGGAAAATGTGACATTACAACTTGTTTTTGCAGGGTGAAATAAATATAATAGATTTATTTCTCTTGACTCTTAGTCTGCAGTGGCCAATGTTTGACCTGTGAGTCAAATTCAGCTTGTTTGTCCTGCAAAGACCCATCTAAAGTGTTACTCTTTGGAGAATGTCAATATGAGATCTGTGCCCAGCAGTATTACATTGACTACACTACAGGAATTTGCCGAGGTAAGCTTGACAGATATAATCACTTTGTTCCCAGCTCGGAATTTCTTTATTACAATTGTTTATTCCTTTTTTTTAAATCTGAAAGGAGTTAAAAATCAAAAAATGTTTGTGGTATGATGCTGACTTGTGAAGGAGGTACTCAATTCCATTGTTGAGTCCTCTGGTGTACTATGGTGAACAAGAGGAATTAAAAAAAAGATTCTTAATATGGAATTGTCTGTAGCTATGTGTTGTAACTCACTTCAGTGAAGGAAGAATTGTATATACTTGTAAGCAATTTGAGAAATGTACTTGAATACCAATACACAATGGTGAATATTTAAGTGTGAGTGTTGCTATGAAGAGAGATTGATGCCAGTCAGTGTTCTAGACTCTGCTGTCTTTTCAGAATGATTAAGGCATTGTGGAGTAGAATTCCTGGCTTGCTGGGAGTCCCCTTGTGATTTAGAGTACATCCAGCTTATTTCATGCAGTGTAGAAAAGAAAAGCAGGTTGTAGCATGGGGATTGTGAAATCCTTCCATAGAAATCAAGGAGTATTGCAAATATATTAGATTGGTAGCTGCTAGGTCTAATGGCCTTGGAGACATGTGCTACATTTGGTTTAAGAGTAATGCTGCTTGAAATGGCCTTAAATTACGTTTTGTTTTGACAAGAATTGGGGAAGCTTAAAATAAAAACAAATTACAAAGTTGACTTTTCCTGACACAGGGCTCAGTGTTAACTTTCTCAAAAATATTTGAAATCCATATGTTTCATTAACTTGGTTGATTAGATGGCCTAATGTTATAGGAAAATACATGATTATTTTGGGTTTTTAATGTATTTAGTGGTGTTTAATCTTAATGAAAGCACTCATATCTGAATTTATTGTTGAGTGCCAAAAACATAATTGTGTCTGAGATTTGTACAGTGACGTCAGTAATTTTCTTTTGGGGCTAAGTGTGCACTTCGTCTTATTCATGTTTGGTGTCGTGGCTCTGAATATTGTTATCTTCATTAATTATTCAATATTTTATTGTCCATTTTTGCCTGAACTGTCTTTGTTATTGTTCATACTTTTATTTGTTTACTCGTTAATAAATCCAGTGCATCAAGCTGAAATGTGCACATGCTATATTTACTCCACCGTGTGCAGACGGGGAATATATCAACATTCAGTTGGCAGAGTATAAAATACATTGTAAGAACTGCAGTGGAAGGAAGCTGTTTCCAAAGTGAATTGAATTATTACAGTTTGAGGTTCAATCTTATGTCACTTGATGTGATCACTATAGATTTCATGTTGATTCATCTATGTTACATTTAAATCAGATTGGATAATCTTTGACAACCAAATTAAATCTTGGCCTCGGTGCACAAATCATGGTCACTTATCTGACTACTTTAGCCAATTGTTCAATAATAGCTTATTTTATTAAATCATAAGATATTGAATCATTGTATATTAGACTGGAGTGAAGATTTGCCCCTTGGGCGTTTAGATTTTGTACCTTCATGTAGGTATTGGGAAGATAACGCCTGACATGCTTGCTTTCATTGAGAAGGATATTGAATACAAAAGTTGGGACGTCATTATGCAGCTGTACAAGTCGTTGGTGAGACAGTGTGTAGTTCTGGTGGCCCAGCTCTAGGTAGGATGTCATTGAGTCGGAGATGTTGCAAAATAGATTCCCCAGAATGTTACCTGGGCTTTCAGGCTTGAGTTGTAGGGAAAGGTTGGTTAGGCTGGGGCCTTTTACTTTGTAGCATAAGAGGTTAGTACCAGATAGCATGGGTTAGTAGTTGATTAATATGGGTGTCAGGGGTTATGGGGAGAAGGCAGGAGAACGGTTTTAAGAGGGAAAGATAAATCAGTTATGATTGAATGGAGGAGTAGACTTGATGGGCTGAATGGCCTATTTCTGCTCCTATAACAAATGAATTTATGAAACTGAGTGATGGCCTTTTTAAGGTGTACAAGATCATGCGGGACATGGATAAAATGAACACTCTCGGTCTCTTTCCCTGGGTAGAGGGTTCAAAAGCTAGAGAGCATCTGCTTAGGGTGAAGGGCGATATTTAAGTTGTCTCACATTGGGATTTATATGGTTCAGAGGGATAACCAGATCTGGAATGAGCTGCCAGATGTAGCAAGAAGCGGTTACATTTACGAGTTTTAAAACACATTTAGACTGATTTTTTGTTCGGAGGAGCCAAATGCAGGTAAATGAGACCAGCCCAATATGCTTGCTTGGTTGACATGGAAAATGTGGGTTGAATGACCTGTTTCCATGCTGTACAACTCTCTATGATTTTATTTGAAGGAGGGGTGGATTCTTTTGAAAAAGCATTATCCTATTAGCTGTTGCAGCCCTCTTCTCCTGCCCCTCATCCTGGTTTGGTAAGGTTGGTTTGATGTAGTGTGACTAAAGAGAGGAAGGGTCTAACACAACACAAGATGACTGTTTGTCATCTACATCAATGATTTGGATGAGAACATACAGGGCAAGGTTTGCAAATTTGCTGATGATACAAAAGTTAGTGGTTTTGCAGATAATGAAGATGGTTGTGAACGATTGCAGCAGGATCTGGATCGATTGGCCAGGTGGGCGGAGGAATGGTTGATGGAATTTAGTATAGAGAAGTGTGAGGTGTTGCATTCTGGGACGTTGAACAAGGACCGACACAGTAAATGGTAGGCCTCTGGATAGTGTTGTAGATCACAGGGATCGAGGAGTGCAGGTGCATGGTTCCTTGAAGGTCGAGTCGCAGGTATATAAGGTGGTCAAAAAGGCTTTTGGCACTTTGGTCTTCATCAGTCAGAGTATTGAGTATAGAAGTTGGAAGGTCATGTTGCAGTTGTATAAGACGTTGGTGAGACCGCATTTAGAATATTGTGTTCAGTTCTGGGCACCATGTTGTAGGAAAGATATTGGAAAGCTTGAAAGGGTTCAGAAAAGATTTAAGAGGATGTTGCCAGGGCTAGAGGGTGTGAGCTATAGGGAGAGGTAGAGTAGGCTGGGTCTCTATTCCTTAGCACGCATGAGGATAAAGGGTGATCTTATAGAGGTGTACAAGATCAAGAGTGGTGGGTGTATGGAACAAGCTGCCAGAGGAGGTAGTTAAGGCTGGGACTATTCCATCGTTTAAGAAACAGTGAGAACATGGATAGGACAAATTTGGAAGGATATGGACCAAGCATAGGCAAGTGGGATTAGTGTAGCTGGGACATTGTTGGCCGGTGTGTGCGAGTTGGGCCGAAGGGCCTGCTTCCACACTGTATGACTCTATGACTCTATGATGATGTTTCAACAGATTCTCCTATTGTAATTTTGACCAGTGACACCCTGGTTTTGAGGCGCCATTGGGTGTGTAATTGATATTTGCCTTCCTCTGAAATCTACACATTCTCATTTTCCAACAATTGGTTTTGCCTCTGCTGCTGCAGCCGCTGTGATCAATAATTCCTCAGAAAACTTCAGACCTATATGTGTGCATGGCTGAGTATGACGTAGCACTGCATTTATCCATTGATCTATTTATCAGCTATGAACAAATGAATATTTGACCTTCCATTCCAGTCTGCATTGAAGTTAATGTCGCATTGTGCATCTTAATCGTCAATGCAGTTGGATTTCAGCAGCCTACAGGCCTGAAGTATTTAAACCTGAACAGGCAGTCATTAAAATTAGATTCATCCAAGATACGCTGACTGTGGGTCCATTCCTGATAGAAATAGAAACATAGAAAATAGGTGTGGGAAGAGGCCCTTCGAGCCTGCACCGCCATTCATTGTGATCATGGCTGATCATCCACAATCAGTAACCCATGCCTGCCTTCTCACCATATCCCTTGATTCCGCTAGCCCCTAGAGGTCTTATCTAACTCTTTCAAATTCATCCAGTGAATTAGCCTCTACTGCCTTCTGTGGCAGAGAATTCCTCAAATTCACAACTCTCTGGGTGAAAAAGTTTCTTCTCATCTTAGTTTTAAATGGCCTCCCCTTTATTCTTAGACTGTGGCCCCTGATTCTGGACTCCCCCAACATCGGGAACGTTTTTCCTGCATCTAGTTTGTCCAGTCCAGTTTCTATAAGATACTTCTCATCCTTCTAAATTCCAGTGAATACAAGCCCAGTCTTTCCAATCTTTCCTCATATGACAGTCCCGCCATCCCGGTGATTAACCTCGTGAACCTACGCTGCTCTGCCTCAATAGCAAGGAGGTCCTTCCTCAAATTAGGAGACCAAAACTGCATACGATACTCCAGATGTGGTTTCACCAGGGCCCTGTACAACTGCAGAAGGACCTCTTTACTCCTATACTCAAATCCTCTCATTATGAAGGCCAACATGCCATTAGCTTTCTTCACTGCCTGCTGTACCTGCATGTTTACTTTCAGTGACTGGAGTACAAGGACACCCAGGTCTAGTTGCACTTCCCATTTTCCTATTCTGACACCATTGAGATAATTATCTGCCTCCTTGTTCTTGCCGCCAAAGTGGATAACCTCACATTTATCTACATTATACTGCATCTGCCTTGCATCTGCCCACTCACTCAACCTGTCCAAGTCACCCTGCAACCTCCTAGCATCCTCTTCGCAGTTCACACTGCCACCCAGCTTTCTGTCATCTGCAAATTTGCTAGTGTTACTTTTACTCCCATCATCTAAATCATTAATATATATTGTAAATAGTTGCGGCTCCAGCATCGAGCCTTACGTCACTCCACTCGCCACTGCCTGCCATTCTGACAGGGACCTGTTTATTCCTACTCTCGTACGAATTGACTAGGGAGTTACGGAGGGAACGGTCTCTGCGGAAAGGGGAGGAGATGGAAAGATGGAAGGAGATGGAAAGGCCAGTGGTGGGATCCCGTTGGAGGTGGCGAAAATGTCGGAGGATTATATATTGTATGCGACGGCTGGTAGGGTGGAAGGTGAGGACAAGGGGAACTCTGTCCTTGTTACGAGTAGGTGGATGGGGAGTGAGAGCGGAACTGCGGGATACAGAGGAGACCCTGGTGAGAGCCTCATCTATAATAGAAGAGGGGAACCCTTGTACGTCTATAATAAAAGAGGCAATTTGTCCCTTCCCACCTAAACCACCCCCTCCCCTGGTACTTTCCCTTTCAACCACAGGAAATGCTACACTTCCCCCTCGACTGCATTCAAGGACCTAAGCAGTCTTTCCAGGTGAGGCAGACGTTCACCTATATCTTTTCCAATCTCATCTACTGCGTCCGCTGTTCCAGGTGTCAACTTCTCTACATCGGTGAGACCAAGCGCAGGCTTGGCGATCGCTTCGCCCAACACCTCAGTTCAGTTCGCAATAACCAACCTGATCTCCCGGTGGTTCACCACTTCAATTCCCCCTGCCATTCCGAATCCGACCTTTCTGTCCTGGGCCTCTGCCATTGCCAGAGTAAGGCCCAGCGTAAATTGTAAGAACAGCACCTCGTATTTCGCTTGGGTAGTTTACACCCCAGCGGTATGAACATTGACTTCTCCAATTTCAGGTGGTCCTTGCTTTCTCCCTCCTTCCCTTCCCCTTCCCCTTCCCAGCTTTCCCACAAGCCTACCGTCTCCGCCTCTTCCTTTCATTTTCCTGTCCCCCCTGACATCAGCCTGAAGAAGGGTCTCGACCCAAAACGTCACCTATTCCTTCTCTCCATAGATGCTGCCTCACCCGCTGAGTTTCTCCAGAATTTTTGTCTACCTTCGATTTTTCCAGCATCTGCAGTTCTTTCTTAACCAGTGCGTCCACGATTTCTAGAGCCACCTCCTTGATTACCCTGGGATGCAGACCATCAGGCCCTGGAGATTTATCAGTCCCATCAGTCTACCCAGTACCATTTCTCACCTAATGCAAGTTCCTCTGTCTCCCTAGATCATTTGTCCTCTAGTTCGTCTGGGAGATTGTTTGATAGTTGTTTATATATAGCCCTTTTATAATGCAAACGCTCTGCACAAGAAGAGTGCTCAGATTTGGCTTGCAGCTCTAATGCTGTATATCAAACATGTTGCACGGTATTTCAACAGCAATTAGAGAAACCATTACCAGATCTTTCCCTCCAATTCTGATGTATGATTTGGCAAAAAGCCTCTGTACATTTTCCACTGAAGGGTGCAGATTCTCTGATCTGTTTATGCTAGCAAGGCAACTTAGCTACCACACAAGGTGGGATACACATCTGGCATTGTCATTGTGCTGTAGTCTCTTTTGAAACAGTACAACCTTTTTATACATCTTTTCATTAAAAATGCAAATGTGTTACCTTGAAAGAAACTAACGCTCTTTGTTTTGACAGAGTGTGACTGGAGCTGCAACGCTTGTAAGGGATCTCTCAAGACCGACTGCCTTCAGTGCATGGATGGCTATGCTTTGCAAGAGGGCTCCTGTGTGGCGCAATGTAAAACAGGCTTCTACAAAGCAGGAGAAGAATGCATACGTGAGTCCTCACTGTAATTTGTACAATATGTGAAGTATGAAAGAGGTGTAGCAGGAAGGCTTCTGCTCCAAAAGAGATGTTACTTATCCAGCACTAATGATTTTTCCACTGAACTACCAGCATATTTGTTATTTGCCCTTGACAATCAGTTCACCCAGGCATTGTATGTTTCACCGAAACATGTGCTAAGGAGGCTGCGATTTACCACTACAATTTCATTCTGGACATAAATTACGACAACCATTCAGCTGTGCCTAATTATAGGAGTTGCATATAGTAGAAGTCTGAGCTTTCCTGTGCAATAATTCCTCCATGGGTGAGCAACTGCAGCAGTGGCACTCAAGAGGAGTCTCTGTTGAGTGTTCTGGGGCAGAATCTTATCCACTGCTGCCAAGGGTAATGGCACTTGCTCAGTATCAGATATCCTACTTCCCTGGCACTCAGCTGAGACTCTGAGAGCAGAGGTGATCACCCAGAGCAAGAATAGGAGAGGTCCCTTCTTCCCCAAAACAAATAGTAGGTGGCACGATGGCACAGCGGTAGAGTTGCTGCCTTACAGCGCTTGCTTGTACCCGGGTTCGATGCCCACTACGGGTGCTGTCTGTACGGAGTTTGTATGTTCTCCCCGTGACCGCGTGGGGTTTCTCTGGGATCTTCGGTTTCCTCCCACACTCCAAAGACGTACAGGTATGTTGGCTAATTGGCTTGGTGTATGTGTAAATTGTCCCTAGTGTATGTAGGATAGTGTAAGTGTGCAGGGATCGCTGGTTCGGTGCTGTATCTCTAAACTAAACTAAATTAGGCCTCGCCCACCAAATATAGATACAAGCAGTTCATCAAAACATAACTCACCATCGTCACCTGCAGTAGACTGCCTAAGAATAATTCAGGAAGGAATGTTCATTTAAGGGACACTTGAGCAGACCTTCGCATCATGCAGCATAGAGCACAAAATAGGCCCTTTAGTCCAACTCATTCATGCTCATCAATTGCCCTTCTAACTACTTCAATTTGCCCATGTCTTACTGAACCCCCTAAACCTTTCCAATCCATGTACCTGTAGAAGTGTCTTTCAAATATTCTTATTGTACCTGCCTCTTTGTTCCATATACTCACCATCCTCTGTGTGAAAATGTTGCCCTTCAGGTTTCTATTAAATCTTTTCCTTCTCTCTTAAACCTATACACTCTTGTTCTTGGTTTTCCAACCCA
Source organism: Amblyraja radiata (assembly GCF_010909765.2). Taxonomy (NCBI): domain Eukaryota; kingdom Metazoa; phylum Chordata; class Chondrichthyes; order Rajiformes; family Rajidae; genus Amblyraja; species Amblyraja radiata. The sequence goes on from NC_045956.1 coordinate 69,875,480, forward strand.
AGGAAGAAGACTATGTGCATTCACCTCCATGATTTTGCACAGCTCTATAAGATCACCCCTCTCAGTCTCCTATGCTTCAGGGAATAAAGTCCAACCTCTCCCAATAACTCAGTTCCTCAAATCCTGAAGTTCAACCTTCCCTCTTTAGGCAGCAATGTTTTGTTGTCTCATATTTGCTCTCCATGTTGTAGCAACAATGCCAAATGTGTATTGCCTGATAATTGACTTCACTGCGTGTTCAGCAGTGTCCTTAGGCCAGTGTTGAGCACAGAATCAGCTGGTCTGATTACCATGATTAGCTCTGTGCACTAGGAAATGTTGGCTAAATTTAGCAAATTGATTTTTTTACTTTGATTCAGTCATCTAGCACCTGCAAATATGGGTATTATGCGGTAAACATTTCTAGACCCTCAATCATTTTTTGCCAAATTAAGTGAATAATTAGCCATTAAAATTACAAAATATGTTCCTTCATGAGCTAAAATTAGTTATTCTACAGATGTAGTCTGAGAGTTAATTACTTTTGCGATTTGTTAATTTCCACAGCTCTTGTACAGATCAGAAAGTAAAGGGGCTGTCCCACTGTACGAGGTAATTCAAGAGCTCTCCCGAGTTTAAAAAAAAAATCAAACTTGTGGTAAGCACGTAGAATGTACGTAGCGGGTACGTCGGTGCTCGGGACGTCTCTTAATGGCTCGTAACGCTAACGGCAGGTACTCGAACGCGGTAAGCTCGGGAAGACTCGTGAAGATTTTTCAACATGTTAAAAAATATCCATGAGAGCTCCGAGTACCTGCGAGCGGCTGTTACCGTAATTCTCCGAGTTCGAATCAGGGGAAACTCGGGAGAACTCTTGAATTAGCTCGTACAGTGGGACAGCCCCTTTAAGCCTTGTCTTCTGCTGATGAGGAGTTTTTAGGAATAGGTGATGAGAAATACTTTTGTTCCCACAAATCTAAACCTCATCCTACACAAAATTAGAATAGGTTTGACCAGAGAGAAAGTGTTTACCAGTGCTGCGCATTTGCAGCAAATGTTTTGAAGATATGATGCATAAGTATTCATCTTACTGAAATATATGTAAATATTTCCTGCAGGCATTAAGAATTTAACTAGCATTTAATTGTTCTTTCCATTAATGTAAACATAACAGTATTTCATGCAATCAGAATTTAGGATCAGGGTGTGGAATCACTATATTAATTGTGCGTTCCGCAGGATGTAATGATCGTTGTGTGAAGTGCAGCAGATCTGACGTGTGCAGCCAATGTGACACACCTTATCTACTGTTGGGAACACAATGTGTTCGTGACTGTGGGAGAAGATATCACTCCGATCATAAACAACAAAAATGTACAGGTGAGACTATGACTACTATAAAGAAAGCTGATAGTTTTTAGTGCAAAGACCTTTCATACACTTATCATGAGAGGCATGGATAGGATAGGCAGTCATCACCTTTTTACCAGGGTGGAAATGTCCAATGCTAGAGGGTATAGCTATTTGGTTAGAGGGGGAAAGTTTAATGGAGATGTGCAGGGCAAGTTTTACAGAGTGGTAGGGGCCTGGAACGCATTGCCTGGGGTGGTGGTGAAGGCAGATACTATAGTGCCTTTTAAGAGGCTTTTAGACTGGCACATTAAGGTGCAAGGAATAGAGGAATAGTACAGGCAGATGAGATCAGTTTCACTTTGCGTTATGTTCAGCACAACATTGTGGGCCGAAGGTCTGTTCCTGTGCTGTACTGTTTTATATTCTATGATGTTATTATTATTGTGCTGCTGTAGTTTGTGCCACTATTGCCCAGTTTGGACCTGAGCTGGGTGTGCTCAGGAAATACTGAAGAGGGCACATGGTTTGTATTGGTTAACAAACCTCATATTAGATACTGTACTCACATTCAGTGCTCTGGCAGATGTGAAAGAGAATAATATTGTGACACGAGTGTCAGATATCAGACCATCTCTTGCCTGCGGAGATGCTGTTCATCTTTTACAGATGAAAGTGAATTGTCTTCCCTGCGCAAAATCAGGAGTAGGTCAAATGGCTCTCTATGTTTGTGACCAGATCCAAGATCTGGGTACTGGAGGTCAAAATGAAGATAATATAATTTCCTGCGCCATTCAGTATTATTTTATTGGTAGTATATTCTTCTTTTTTTTTTCTTTAATTTTAATTTTGTCAAAACATTGACAATTAACTAAGAGAATTGCCTGTGGTTCTGTCACCTGGATATCAGTGTTCACTTATTGTTGTGGCTTACCTCCATTGCAACATTTTAATTTGTTTCATCTTTTCCCCTAACTTGTAGAGTGTTTGGCTGGGTGTTTAGAATGTGACAATGTCTTGCAGTGCAAGCTATGTGACAGCACTACCTTCCTAAAGAATGCACTCTGCGTTTCTGACTGCGGCCCAGGTTACTATGGCAATGTGCATAAGAGACTATGTGAAGGTAAGAAACTGTAGAAACAAGAAGAGTGGGAGAATGGCAAGTGTGATGCCCATGGTGGTGTGTGATTTGATGTAAGCAAGATGGTTTCTCGATTACTCTGCTCTTTTCCCCTCCTTTGTACACTTATCTCCTACCCCAAGTCCCTCAGTTCCCTTAATCCCCACTCTTTTCAATCCCCTATCCCCCTTCCACCTATACCCCTCCCCCTGGCTTTACACTTCACTCCTCCTCTTCTCTACTCAAATGGCACCCTTAGTCTCCATTTCACGGCTAGGTTTTGTCACTTTCTACACCCAAGATCAGTGTATATTGCTAGCATAACTTCAAAAATCTTCAATCATTGGACGTGACAAAGGTGACTGATGCAGTTAGGGCAGTGGAGGTTGACTATGTGGATTTTAGTAATGCTTTTGATAAATTCCCTCATGGTAGGCTGATCCAGAAGATTAAGATGAATGAGATCCATGGTGGGTTTTTCACTTGGATTCAGACCTGGTTTAACCATAGAAGGTTATGATGGAAGAGTGTTATTCCAACTGAAGATCTGTGATCATAATTTGATCAGTGGTGTTCCACAGGGATCAGTGCTGGGACCTCTGGTGTAAATGTAGATGAGTTGATTAGTAAGTTTGCAGTCAATACTAAACTTGGTTGGAGTTGCGGACAGTGAGGAAGATTGTCGAAGTATACAGCGGGATGTGGATCAGCTGCAGAAATAGGCAGAGAATTGGCAAATGGAGTAAATCTGAGCAAATGTGAGGTGTTACACTTTGGTAGGCCAAATAAGAGGGGAAGGTATGTAGTTAATGGCAAGAACTTTTAACAGCATTGATGCACGGAGGGAACATGGCGCCCCAGTCCAGAGCTCCCTGAAAGTGGCAATAAAAGTAGTTAGTGCTGAATAAAACATAGGGCATGCTTGCCTTCATAGGTTAAGGTTTTGAGTATCAGAGTCAGAAAGTCATGATGAAGCTCTACAAGACTTTGATTAGGCTGCATTTGGAGTACTGCATGAGGTTCTGGTCACCCCATTACAGGAAAGACATGGAGGCTTTGGAGAGGGTGCGGAAGAGGTTTACAGTGCTGCCTGGATTAGTGGTAATTTGCCATAAGGAGAGATTGGGCAAACTTGGATTGTTTTATTTGGAGTGTCAGACGTTGAGGAGAGACCTGATATAGAGGAAAGATATAAACCTAAGACAGGCAAAGATAGAGTCGACATCAAGACCATTTTCCATGGTAGAAATATCGAAGGGCATAGCTTTAAGGTTCGATGGGGAAGGTTTAAAGAAGATGTGCAGTGCAAGCTTTTTTTTTCTACAGATGATGAGTGGTGTGTTCCTGGATGTTGGACCCAGGGGTGCTGTTTGAAGTGGATAGGATAGTAGCATTTAAAATGCTTTTAGATAGGTTCATGGATATGAAGGGAATGGAGGGATATGAATCATGAGCAGGCTGAGGAAGTTCATGTTCGGCACAAAATTGTTGGTTGCTATTCTGTACTGTTCCATGTTCTTCACTACATTTGGGGTAGCATAACTTTTATGTTAAGATTAACCTGCCAGGTTCCCTTCTGCTCATGTAATGGATGCCATGGATAATGGATTCACAAGTATGTCACAGAGAATCAACCTGTCTTCTTAAAGAAGGGTTCCGACCCGAAACATCACCTATTCCTTTTCTCCAGAGATGCTGCCTGGCCCGCTGAGTTACTCCAGCATTTTGTGTCTATCTTCTTAAATTCAGAGTTTGCCACTTACTTGCATCAAGAGGTAATGTGGTAGAAATTCATTCTCTCTGCTAATTGTGTGATGTAAGTAACATATGCAGATTAAATTCCGCTTCAAAAGCTCACTTCAATTGATGGCAATAGAGTATGCATTTTTACCCTAACGGAAGCAGAGAAAGATAACTCTTCAATGATTCAAGGAAAGATTAAGAACTGCAGTGCTTATTATAAATGTATTAGCCAGGATGGAGGTTGATCAAAGAAGTGAGATGTTGCTTAGATCTCTCGCCTGGCACGTCGTGTTGAGATATCTAGATTTGAGATGGTATCAGTCTGCTGTGTTGTTGAGCACAAGGCTGCTTTTATGAACAAAGAATTGCTCTGTACATACCCGTGTGACTAGATGGGAAAAATTGGAAAATAGCTGCGGTATCAATTTCCTTCAGATTTGCAAAAACCGCCAAATTAGATGACTTGGATAAAATTGATTCCTTTATTATGTCTGTGCAATCCATGGAACCTCCGTTTGAAGTTGATTGTGCCGGAGTGAAAAATGAGACGAACAAAATCAAACTGTATTTACATAACACCTTTCACAATCGCAGGGTTGGCTTGGATTTTATGCACCGGTCCCTAACTGGAACTTGATTCACTATTGGCCTGACAAAATAGAAAGTGGCACTGGAGGTGATGGTGCAAGTTTGAAGTTAACTAATTTGAAACTCTTATTGAAGAGATCTAGCAGTGCTTGCAGGTCCTGTACACAGTGAACCATTGTGTATGAGTCCTCTGTTATTGACAGTAACTGACACTGGCAATATGGATTCCCTTGTGGATGAGTTTTTGTTTAGACTATAAGGGATCAAGATGAAAATTTTCTGATTGAGTCCACACTGGATATTAATGGTAGGCAGAAGATTTTCTCGGATGAGGTGGATCTTGACAAGTTAATGTTGGACACTGTTGGAGGTGGGGGGGCGAGAGAGTTGGTTGGAGGTGATTTCACAACTTGCTTGACCCCATTCTGGATGCAGAAGGTATTAGTCTCAGACATTCCACCCAGGACAGTGGTGGTCTTATCATTGTGCAGAAGCCACACCAAAGTGATAGACTTCCGCAAGCAATCAAGATGTTAGGAGACAATTCAGAGATATTTACAAAATGGAATGATTTGAATAGAACAGTTATTGATTTTTTTTAAAATGTAAAGTGCTAGACTAACTCAGCAGGTCAAGTAGCATCTCTAGAAGACATGATTTACAGAGATGCTGCCCGACTCACCGAGTTACTTCAGCACTTTGTGTCTTTTTTTGTAAACCAGCTTCTTGAGTTCCTTGTGTCCAGAGCAGTTATTGATTCTGTTCCTGATATTTATCTTGGATCTGCCTGGCAACAAAGATTGTGACTGCTGTGTGCTGGAATGTGAGGAAACCACTTTGGATTCCTGGGAGGATCTGCTCAGTTAGTGGACAAAGGCTGTCCAGGAGGATACAGGTCAGGACCACACCCACATGTCAAATTTGTCCTCCTTCTAATAGACTGTCATGATGGATGCATCCTCATCCTCACTGGATTATCCTCATCTTCCTAAACATTAATCAAATGCCACCAACATGATAGATCACACTGCAGACTTCACTGCTTCTCATCTTCTGGGTAGCGTCTTAAGCTCCCCGATGGTTGTAGGAAATCGTACAGAATGTGGAGTAGGGTAGTTTGAAAGGTTTTCTCCAAAAGAAAACTAACAGATGCTGTTGTCTTCCCTGAGGACCAAGAGTCATTCCCCGATCGGGGGAGGCTTTTGCCCAATGAAGTGAGGTCAAATGTAGGTTATCATGATCGCCTGAAAGAGATAATGCCTGTCATGCTATTCTCCATAGCTCTGGATCTTCCCTCCAGTTATATCTCCTATTGTAGATGCATTGCTGGACCTCAGCCTTCAGATAACATTCTTGCCGTGGTTTTTTTGCATGTGGATTTACAAATGATGAAGGCTACTCGCTTCTAAGGAGATCAGGAATTATTGGCATCAAACCAACGTAGGCTCAATCTCAATGTAATCCAAATATTCTGAACCCTCCCACAGCAACTCCATAAAGTATGAACGTCATGCAAAGGCACTTTGCAGCGATGGAAGAGAGAGCTGTATATCTGGTTGCATCAAAATGTACAACATCCTTTGCTGCACTGCTCCCTCCTGGTGGTCCTTGAAATTAATGGCAACAGGGAGAGAAAGCAGAGAAATCTGTTGCGTTGCCTGGAGTCCCTTCTTATGGAGCTTAATCTGAGGCCTCATGGGTGGACGTAGAAGAACGGTTCTCCTCAGGGATGGTCTGGCCTTCAACCAGCACATTAAAATTGGTCAGCCATTAATATCTGGTCACTATTACACAACAGTTTAAAGGACCTGGTGTTTAAGAAGGAACTGCAGATGCTGGAAAATCGAAGGTACACAAAAATGCTGGAGAAACTCAGCGGGTGCAGCAGCATCTATGGAGCGAAGGAAATAGGCAACGTTTCGGGCCAAAACGTTGCCTAGTTCCTTCGCTCCATAGATGCTGCTGCACGCGCTGAGTTTCTCCAGCATTTTTGTGTACCAGTTTAAAGGACCTTACTGTGTACAACAGTGATGACACCAAAGGAAATCATTACCTGTTTGGGATATCCTGAGTTTATGGAGCATAATGGCAGATGTCTGCAACTTCACCCCCTTGAGGCCAGGGTAGGATTCTCCAAGTCAGGGCTGGAACACGATGATAGCCTCAAAGGCTTCGGGTTTTCAGTACTACCTAATTTTAGGCTTTTGCGGCAGTGGATCATCCAGACCCTGCATTTTGAATGAAGTTACCTGTCCTTGGTTAACAGAGTGAATATTTTTATCTTTGTAGTTAACGTTTACGCGCCTGTCCTTCACACGACCAGCTCGGTATTTGTGGCCATTGGCGGCAGCCAGGTACTGAACACTTCCGTTCTCAGCGTCTATGATGCTGACACACCCAGCGTGAACCTCCTCCTCCACATCGTCAACCCTCCTGACAATGGGAAACTCGTTCGGAAGCACGAGGGGAAAGAGATCCACCTTCGGAAAGGAGACACCTTCACCGTCCCCGAGTTAAAGAAACACAGCATCCACTTTATTCATGATAAAGACAAATCCAGGTTAGTGACGTTGCGGAAGCTGCTCCCTTCATTATCCAGTGGATCTCTGACCTACAGGCATTGGGAGTTCTTAACATGGATGCCTCCCACTGGTAACCAAACCCTTTAAGGAACTGCTAATTGTAGTTGTAAAATTTCAAAACTTTTTAAACCTTCCATCTGAGAGCCAAAACTTGAGGAGCAATGCAGAGCACAATATGAATTTGCAAGCTTGATCTAATTACATCAACTTGCTTTGAAATAGAACTAAAGCGTATGGAAAAACAAAATTTCAGAAGTATTTGTATCATAATTGATTTTATAGACATAGACATAGACATAGATGAGGGCATTGCTGCATTAATAATGTATTTGAAGAGAAGAAACATACGTGATGCATTTATAAATGAGGAGGCCAGATGTTTTCAGATCAGGAGCTCAGTATAAAATGTGTGCTGTCTCTTGATGATGAGGTGTATGATTAGGGCATTTTCATTTTAAAGGATAATCAGCAATGTAAGCAGTTTTTCCTCGAAGTATAGTCCATGATCATATTGAATGGCGGTGCAGGCTCGAAGGGCAGAATGGCCTACTCCTGCACCTATTTTCTATGTTCCTATACTTTCTCTGTGCCTGTTCACTTACAATGCCAAACATATTGTTTGGCCCCTCATGTCCATGGTAGCTTCGAGGACAGTAATCCCAATCAGTCCCATTCCCCCTCTCCTTGTTTCTCTGTAGCAATGCAGCTCATCCTCTTTCACATCCTCTCTCACATCGATTCTTTGGCTATTAACCTACACTGAGGGGTAATAACCCTCAGTAGGCAATTGTCCTGTCAGCATGTTTTGGGGATGTGAGAGGAAACTGGAGCACCCGGTGGAAACCATGCAATCATGAGGAGAATTTGCTAATTCCGCACTTAGAGCACTGGAGATCCCAGTTCATCCCAATTAATTGACATCTGAGGCTTAAGTCCTGAGGTTCTTGTAATGAGTGCTCTCCTGTCAATGAAAAATCTTGTGTTAATGAGCCAGGTATAGCACTTTGTCCACGTGTGCCAATGGGAAAGATCACCTGCAATTGAACAAAGTCTATGATGCAAAGGTTAACAGTTGATAAGGAAGATCGTATTAATCATGTGCCCAATGTGAGCATTTTGCCCGCAGCTGTTCACTGAACTCTTCACATCTTTGCTATCATTACCACCAGAAAAATACAAGACAAATTTAACCCTGTAATTTTGACACATTCACGGAGCATTGACCACAAACCTAACAGTTCCTGAAATATTTAGAGAGGCTGAGCAATCATTTCTGGATCAAAATAATGAAAATTTCATTCCACATATTTATTAAATATCTCTCAAAATCCTCCTTTTCGTGGAAAGAGGTAGCAGTTTCTGATTCAGTAGGCTCATGAATTATAAATACATAATTTTATTCAATATACTGCAGTTATTAGATTCTGCAGGGTTTCTTGCAGTCTTTTGTTGTATCTTAAAAATGAAACCATATAACCATATAACAATTACAGCACGGAAACAGGCCATCTCGGCCCTACAAGTCCGTGCCGAACAATTATTTTTCCTTAATCCCACCTGCCTGCACTCATACCACAACCCTCCATTCCCTTCTCATCCATATGCCTATCCAATTTATTTTTAAATGACACCAACGAACCTGCCTCCACCACTTCCACTGGAAGCTCATTCCACACCACTACCACTCTCTGAGTAAAGAAGTTCCCCCTCATGTTACCCCTAAACATCTGTCCCTTAATTCTGAAGTCATGTCCTCTTGTTTGAATCTTCCCTATTCTCAAAGGGAAAAGCTTGTCCACATCAACTCTGTCTATCCCTCTCATCATTTTAAAGACCTCTATCAAGTCCCCCCTTAACCTTCTGCACTCCAGATAATAAAGACCTAACTTATTCAACCTTTCTCTGTAACTTAGTTGTTGAAACCCAGACAACATTCTAGTAAATCTCCTCTGTACTCTCTCTATTTTGTTGACATCCTTCCTATAATTGGGTGACCAAAATTGTACACCATACTCCAGATTTGGTCTCACCAATGCCTTGTACAATTTTAACATTACATCCCAGCTTCTATACTCAGTGGGGTCTCCAGACAGACAGCAAACACAAGCAATAACACAAACCTACCTCATCTCCCGGTGGCTCCCTTTCCCATTCCCAATCTGACCTTTCTTTCCTGGGCCTCTTCCATTGTCAGAGTGAGGTCCAGCGCAAATTGGAGGAACAGCACATCATATTTCACTTGGGTAATTTACACCTCAGCGGTATGAACATTGACTTCTCTAACTTCAGATAACCCTTGCTTTCTCTCTCCATCCCCTTCCCAGTTCTCCCGCTAGTCTTACTGTCTCTGACACCATTCTATCTTTGTCCCGCCCCCTCCCCTGACATCAGTCTGAAGAAGGGCATTGACCCGAAACGTCGCCCATGCCTTCTCTCCAGAGATGCTGCCTGACCTGCTGAGTTACTCCAGCATTTTGTGTATATCTTCAACAAAAAATAACCACCTTTCCCACTTTATAGGAGAGATTCTACTGACTTAACCTTAGGAAACCAAAAGATCTTGAATGAAATATCATGGACTTTGTTTGAAAATTGTCTAAACATTTGGTCATTACAAGCTCTGTTTCTTTAATAACAGCAGAAAATGTTGGAACAGTGAACAAATCAAATGGCAGCTGTGAAAAAAAGAAAGTTAAAGTTTCAGGCTGTGGACCATTGAGTGTTTTCAGCCATTTCTGTTTATGTTTTAGATCCCCAGCATAAGATCATGTGATAGGAGTAGAATTAGGCCATTCGGCCCATCAAGCCTACTCCGCCATTCAATCATGGCTGATCAATCTCTCCCTTCTAACCCCATTCACCTGCCTTCTTCCTATTTCCAGTATTTTGATATTCAGCTACATTCATGTTTCTTGTTGCAGTTTCTATTTTAGTACAATTGCATTATAATGAAATGCAAATTGCAACAAGAAAGATTGCAGTCATTGTGTGAATATAGCATATGAATGTATTCATATATATATTTATGCATTTGTTGCTCTTTTACATGGGCTAAACTGTACATATCAAAAATCAAATTGATTTTGTATGCTAACTTGTTTTCCATTCGGATACATACTTTATTTTTCAATTTACTTTCAAATACATTTTCAAATGTTCATTCAGGATTTCATTGAGAATATTATTTTCTGGAAGGAGAAAATGCATAATTACATTGCATTACATTAGCGACGCAGTTTCTGACGGGCACAGTGACGGATGCATGGTGATCTCCGTCCTCCATGCAGCCGGCAGGCTCCTCTTTTGTCTCTACACATGCATCTTCCGTCAACGTCTGCAGCATCGTCTTGATTGGCCGTCCCGGGTCACGTCTTCCATGGGTGGGTTCCCACAGCACAATCCTGTTTGCTGGCATTTCTGGGTGGCAGTGACCAGCAACCCTCATCCTTCTCCACCTGATCTTCATGGTCAGGGGTGGAATCTCCCCATAGTTCAAGTTCACATTTATTTGTCACAAGCACCAATTAAGGTACAGTGAAATTGAGTTACCATGCAGCCATATAATCAAAAAGAACACAATACACAATAGAATTTAACATAAACATCCACCACAGTGGAATCAACATTCTTCACTGTGATGGAAGACAATAACATTCAGTCAAATTTCCTCCTTTGTTCACCCGTGGTCGGGGCCATGAACCCTCCATAGTTGCCGCTACGGACGGTCCAATGTACAAGCCCTCTTGTTGGGATAATCGAAACTCCGACGTCAGGACAGATCAGAACACTTGGAGTTTCCAAATCGGCCACTTTCTCACCGGAGACCACGGCTTCATGATGTATTAGGCCACAGGCTGGCGATCGGAGCACTTCTTCTGGCGATCCCCGGCAAGGGATCGCCCCGCTCCGCAATGGTAAGTCCGCTGCGCCTGCTACTGAAGCTCTGGGCCGGTCTCCGAGGAAAGCCGCACCAAGCCAGTTGTTAAGCCGTGAGGGGGGTGCAGATGCGACAAAAGAGAAAAGTTGCATCTCCGTCGATGTAAAACGGGCCCCCCCTATTCTCCCCCACCACCCCCCACAATAAAACATACATAGACATACTATAAAGTCTACAAAGACATACATAGACATACTAAAAAGTCTACATACTATAAAGTAGAAAGGACGAACACACTGCTGGTGAGGCAGCCGCTCGCGGCACCATCCGATGACATAGATCTGGGCGTTGGTGATGTGGTTCCCCCCCAAAGCATAATCAAGCTATTAAATCAATGCTGAATAATATATACTTCATATGTCAAAACCTTAATATATTTGAAAAGATGCAGCAGGACATGATAAATGACTCCATCAGAATTGACAGAATTGTGTGGGCTGCAGAAACAAAGTTGAAGAGAATCAGGTGGATTGAAGACCACAAAAACATGCTATTGGGTCCAACTGGATCAAAGGCACAGGAACTGGATCTAAAATGGTTTAACTGTTGATCTAAATCTTTTGGCACTATACTATTTCTATTCCCTGCATGCATGTTAGAAACATAGAAATTAGGTGCAGGAGTAGGCCATTCGGCCCTTCGAGCCTGCACCGCCATTCAATATGATCATGGCTGATCATCCAACTCAGTATCCCGTACCTGCCTTCTCTCCATACCCTCTGATCCCCTTAGCCACAAGGGCCACATCTAACTCCCTCTTAAATATAGCCAATGAACTGGCCTCGACTACCCTCTGTGGCAGGGAGTTCCAGAGATTCACCACTCTCTGTGTGAAAAAAGTTCTTCTCATCTCGGTTTTAAAGGATTTCCCCCTTATCCTTAAGCTGTGACCCCTTGTCCTGGACTTCCCCAACATCGGGAGCAATCTTCCTGCATCTAGCCTGTCCAACCCCTTAAGAATTTTGTAAGTTTCTATAAGATCCCCTCTCAATCTCCTAAATTCGAGAGAGTATAAACCAAGTCTATCCAGTCTTTCTTCATAAGACAGTCCTGACATCCCAGGAATCAGTCAAATTCCTGGGATCCTGGGATTCCTGGGATTCTTCATAAGACAGTCCTGACATCCCAGAATGTTGCCAAATCCAAGATTCATGCAAGAAGGCATAAGGTTCAAATCTGATGGCTACTGTTCACCAACACTTTTCTGACTGCAATAATATTGAGGGTTAGCAATGGTGTTAAAATCCCTCAGGCCCTCGAGCAGCCCACAAACTACTGAGAATAATGTCTCCACTGATATGAATGGAAAGACACAGCCGTGGGAAACATTCATATTGGTAAATTAGTTCATGTTAAATAATTGATTTTGTAAGTGTTGTAACTGTTTAAATGTGCTTTGAATGTTTTTAAAGCATTTTTTCCGTAGACTTATTTTTGTAATGGTTTTGCGCATTCAGAATGCCTCTGAATATTCCAACCATTTGGAAGCTTTCAGTGTCCCAGACAGGTGAGGCGGCTGTCTGAGCCGGGAACCATGGCTTCATCACATTTTGCTTTCCAGCTGTTTTGCTGGAGGGCTTGTTCCACATGTCAGCATGAGATCAGGTGGCAGCTCTTTGTTCTTTTGGATTGGAATAGCTATGGGCTGCAAGTTCCCACTGAGAGATCTGGAAATTATATTCTGCACTCCAGTTTTTCCCTCGATTCTACCTATTGTACTTGAATTTGGCTTAATTGTATTTATGTAGCGTGTTATCTGATTTGAATGGATAACATGCAAACCAAAGCTTATCACTACACCTCGGTGTAAATGACAACCGAAAACATAATCCAAAATTCTATGATGTTACGACTTACCACTGCTTTAGGCTTGAGGTCTGGCTTATGTGTGTGACCGCAAGTACAATGAATGACATGAATATTTTGTGCTTCCTTGTATTGCTGCCATTCTATTATTGGAAGCTCATGTACATTATGTGTTTCATTTGGCTATCAAATAGTGGGAACCGTTTGCACACCTTGAAAGTTGCAGAGCTCAATGAGACCTCATTTTCTATACAAATTTATAAAATCAGCTAAGTATTGCCATAATTTTAAAATTATTCGTAATTTCTTTTTGATCTTAATATATTTTTTTGTCTTTTACTTTTTTTTGCCAGGAAGGGGAAATTTACCCTGAAAGCCAGTGACCACCAACTGTTCTCCCTTCCAGATACAATTAACATTCAAGCTCTTTCATTCAAGGTACGAAACTGAAATAAATATTTAGATGCTGTCTCATCCACTGAGTATTTCCAGCATTTTGTCTTTTTATTTCAGATTTTTAGTAACCACAGTAATTTCATTTTGAACTTAAATATTTAAACTTCCAAAGATTTTTTCGGCAAGATTATGTATTCTTTGCATTAATAAATTAAAGAACAAAAAGAGCACATCAACTTTCACATTCCTCTCAGAAGCGATATTGAATCGCTTCTGAGAGGAATGTGAAATTATAATAGAAAGATTAAATGAGAACTTACCGTTTGAAGTTTGATCTTTATTTTATGAGAAGTTGAAGTGAGGGAATACGTGAAGAGCCCGCCAGCCCGCATGCGCGTCAATCTTCAGAGTAACTGTATGAAACCACAGGCCAGTTGCAGAACTTAAACTATAGAGAGACTAGATTTACCGGATGATCTTTTATGAGAATCAGGGTTGGGAGTGGAGGGCACGTATTCCCTCACTTCAACTTCTGATAAAATATAGATCAAACTTCAAACGGTAAGTTCTCGTTTAATCTTTCTATTTTATTTCAAAGTCATGTGAGTGACTACGTGAAGACTTCAAAGCTCTGTGGTTTCATGCAGTAACCCAATCTGTGTGTGAAATACTTAAACAGATAAAACCATAAATGATAAAAAGACATGGGTTATTAACAACATGATGCTGACTTGCATACATGGCCATTTCTCTTAATCAGGCCATAGTCCCAATTGGCTTTTGAGTTAGACAATAACTCATGCCACACTATACATAATTCTTTCTGCAATCATTCAAACATAGTCAACCAAAATGTTATAACTTCTGAAAGTGCACTATGTAAACCTCCTGCTGTTGCAAGAAGATGGACAAATGGTAATATCCATTCTATTGGCTGCTAATGAGCCACCAACAATCTCTTGAAACTATTAATTAACAATGAAGAAAGTATCCTTCAACGCATAGATACCCACAAGCTCAGTGTACCTGTATACATAATAACACCCCCAATCTCCGATCTGGTGGATATGCTGGCAACTCTAACTTGTACCCAACCATGCCTGTTTAGCTTTATGAGATCATTCTCATAAGAAGCTACCCTAAGTCAGTTATGACCCAGAGACCGAGCCAGAGATTGAGTAAAGGGTATGTTCTTTGTGCTGAATCAGCTGCTAAGGCATAATCAACTTAAAAAATTCTGCTCCCTTGAGGAAAACAGTAGATGAATATCTGCATAATAATCTAGTGATATACATTCCACACTACTATGAGTCTAGGCTTTAGCGCAGTCATATAAAAGACACCTTGCTTGATGTTAGTCAACAATGGGAGAATAACCAATCATTAACTGTCCCACTTATGGCACTATAAAGAATGACAAAGCAGCTCAAACAGTGTCAATTGTAGTATAACATAATCGATTCTCTGAGTACAAACTGAGAGATGAGACCCATTTTTTGACTTGCAAAAGTCCGTAATGACTCCAGAGCGGATATTGGACTTGCCTATATATAATCACTGGGATATCTCAACAAATAGAATAGACGTATGGAACATCGAAAAACACTGGCAGATTATGTGGACTGCATATGTCCCGGATACTTTTAGCCAGATCTTCCTCCAGTGAATCCCCTATCCCCAAAGGGATGGCAAATATGTGACAAGAGCTGGTAGCTCCCACATATCATTGATAAATCATGGGATTCAGATATCCTGTTAATATTCTCATAATCGGTGTCACATCTGTAATATTCTACAATACTCCCCTCATCAGAGTGGGAGGAATACTGCAACCCTGAACCAGGAGTTGCCACAGGCATGTGGCTGGAGCCGCCTGTTAATGTCTCCGGTGCCCGGAGCATATTTTGTTCACATGATTAAAATGAAGCATATCTCCCATTAGTTCAGGGATTCGATTGCTTTATCGATATCCACATAGTTGGAGTAATTTAAGAAAGAATCTCCAACAGTCCCCTCTACAGAGTGGAATTTATAATGACACAACCCTGAACCAGGCGTTGCTCCCACATGTGTCTGACAGACACAGCTCAAAAAGCTTCCTACGCCAGGAGCTCCTTGCTCCCTTCTGGAGCCTCAACGGAGTTTCTTAGGGGAGGAAATAGAACGCGACCCTGAACCAGGTGTTGCCTCCTCAGGCCTCAGGCTGACTCCCTCTTGGAGCATCAATCTGTACAGGCATTGCCCGTAAGATGCTCCGAACAGCCGCCTGCTCCAGTGGAGCCCCATGCCACGTTAGTCGCAAATGTGACCTAGCGGCAACCGCTATTAAAAACTGCCAGCTCTATTTATAGCTGCCCTATAAATAGAGCATACTCCATACGTTGCTCTACGGTGTATGCTGAACCGACCTCAGCCGGCAGCAGCTATTTTTTTTAATTGCTAGGTGCTGCGGAAAACCCCCCACAGCGAATACTGACCCGGCAGCTGAGCTTTCATGGCGGTCGCTGTCCTGGCCGCAGTTATTTAAAAAAACCCCGGCTGCTGCTAATCCTTTGCAGCGGTCGCTGACCTGGCCGCGCCGGCAGCCACAATTATGTAACCCGCCAGCTCATTACGGAGCCTCCACGGCGGCCTCCAAATCTGGCCGCCTGCTTCCGTTCGGAGCTCCAACGGCGGCAGCTGCACAGGCTGCGCCCGTCAGCTACTCGGGGCCCGCTGTACCGCAGCGGCCCGTTCCTGAAAACAAAATTGGCTTACCTGCCAGAGCAGTTTCGAACTGCTCCGATTCCCGCGCCATGCGTCGACGTACTGATGCGCATGCGGGCTGGCGGGCTTTTCACCTAGTTACTCACGTGACTTCGAAATAAAATCTCCAGTCGTATCCTCCTGGATATTGATTTCAGTTATTGAGAATGTCAGATTAACCTAAGAACAACTAAGAACGTGGAAACTTCCAGTAGTTAAACAAAGAATTCTAGACAAGTGCTAATGTATGCGCTGTTTCATTCTGAGGAAAAAAATGCAAGCAAGAAAATTTGAGTGTCTTGTGTGTATGTTCCTTGCTTGAAAAGCATGTATGCATTGGTACATCAGTATCTATTAAGTTGCTCAACTGGAAGTGTTCACAATAGGAGCTTTTCGTCTTCTGCAATGTTCTCTTGACTCTAAAGCACTATCACAGTAAAATGCAATTTCCATTACTCTTGGATCAATTTTCTACTATAGGGTGAGCTGCAGTATGAGGCATCAACTTCCCGATGCCTAGAGTATAGCATTAATACTTTATATCTCATCAGGAGCAAAACGGCTTTCACAGTTCAAAAAACAAACTGCTGGAGGAGCCTAGCAAGTCAGCTAACATCTGTGGTGATTCACAGCTGGAGGATCTCAACAGATGCTGCCTGATCATTAGGTTCTTCTGTCACTCTTTTTTGCTTTAGATTACAGCATCTGCAGTCTCATTTGTTTACATTTCACAGTGCAAATGCCAGTTTAAATTGAAAGGCAGATTGATTGTTTGTGCTGTGGAAAGAAAACCAAATAAATTACGTAAAGGGTGAGCAAGAAAAAGTTATGTGGTTTCTTGGCCAGAGATTGGATTTGAAAAAATATTTCAATTTGTTGCAATTTTATTGGGCATTGTTTTTGAAACTTCACTTGGAATATTTTCTAAATTGGGAGAAAATCCAGAAATCGGAGGTGCAAAGGGACAGGGCAGTGCTGGTGCAGGATTCCCAAAAAGTTAATCTGCAAGTCGAATCGGTAGTAAAGAAAGCAAAACGCAATGCTAGCATTTATATCAAGAGGGCTTGTATACAAAAACAGGAATGTAATGCTGAGGCTCTATAAGGCTCTGGTCAGGCCGCATTTGGAATATTGTGAACAATTTTGGGCACCTTATCTGAGGAAGGATATGCTGGTTCTGGAGAGGGTCCAGAGGAGGTTTACAGAATGATCCCAGAAATTAGTGGGTTAACATATAATGAACGTTTGACAGAACTGGGCCTGTACTCGCTGCAGTTGAGAAGAATGAGGGGGCACCTCATTGAAATGTAATGAATAGTGAAATGCTTTGAAAAAGTGGATGTGGAGAGGATATTTCCACTGGTGGGAGAGTCTAGGACTAGGTCACAGCCTCAGAATTAAAGGACATTCCTTTAGGAAGGAGATGAGGAAGAATGTCTTTAATCGGAGGGTGGTGAATCAGTGGAATTCTTTGCCACAGAAGGCAGTGGAAGCCATAGTCAATAGACATTTTAAGGCAGAGATAGATAGATTCTTGATTAGTATGGGTGTCGGAGGTTATGGGGAGAAGACAGAGGAAGGGGTTTGGAGGGAGAGATAGATCAGCCATGATTGTATGGCGGAGTAGACTTGATGGACCAAATGACCTAATTGAGCTCCTATCACTTATGACCTTATGAATTCTGCTTACAGTTTTCATCTCCATACCAAAAAAAAATCATAGTAGCATTGGAGGCGGTACAAAGGAGATTCACCAGGCTAATATTTGGGACGGAAAAGGTCTTGATTTTGTGCCTGTCATTGCTTGGAATTTAGAAGAATGAGTACTGACTATATTCAAACTTTTAAGATCCTAAGGGTACTTGACAGGGCAAGAGTTGGGATGTTTCAGTAGTGGAAGGGTCTTAAACATGTGAACATAATAGCCAGGTATGGAGCCAGTCACTTAGAACAGGTAGGCAGTCATTTCTTCTCACAAAAGGTGGTAAATCTCTATAATTCTCCGCACTGGCGGTGGTGGAAGCCAGATCAATAGAAATATTCCAAATGGAAATGAATAAATATTTGAACGATCGATGAATAGAGGGATTTTGAGAAATTACACAGAAGAAGAGTTGAAGCCAGCATGGACCAGCCTTAATCATATTAAATGGCAGGTAGATTTGAAATGCCCAATGGCTTACTCCTGCTCCTATTTTCTTGTGTTCATGTGTCATGATATGCTTGAAGCCAGAACTAATCTTCTTGTGCAGGTCATATCCTAAAAAACAATACTGAGGTCTAATTGCATTGGTTTCACTCACAGCATTAATGTCACTCATCCTGATGAAAACAAAGATAAATCCACAAATGAATTGAGTGCCATTGCTTTTCACTACCGTCGATGTGAACCTGCAATACTACAAACTTTGCACTAAAGCCTCACATCAAAACTTCACGCTAAAGTATTTCAGAACATTTAACATCCATGTGATGCATTTTGATTTGCGTGATCAAGAATACTAAAGGCTTAGCAAGCAATAAGCAGCTGAATGAGAATGAATGCTTGTTGGATGCTGGACATCACCTATTCATTCTCCTAAATGTTTGATTATGTTTCAGAATTTCACTCTCCTATATTTAATTTTATTCTTCCTTCTGTTCCCAGAAAGTTTGGAGAAAATCCCACCCACAACTTATCTTCTTGCTGTACAGCTGCTTAAACATTGTCCATGCCATTCTGCCCTGCTGCCTCTTTCCATCTGTTTCGAACCAGCAATGTGTAGATAGGGAGTAGAAATGAAACTGACTGAGGCTGAAGTCACCAAGGCCAGTAATGTTTGGTGATCATCTTATAGCTCGCTTACTTTGCTGTACCACCTTACCCAGTTAAATTGCCCCTTGATAGATCATCTTAACGAAGGGAGCAGACTCAAGGAAAAAAAATTAACCACATGAAGAAGCTACTTAGGGTAGGATCTTTTTGATGCACCCCATGAATTGCGTGAACTCAAAACATCGGGCTTAACGCCAAAACTCGGGATGAAGTTTTCGAGTTTGATTCTACCTCTTTGAAATCCTTGTCAGTTTGCTTTCAGTGAAACTCCTCTACATTTTATTGTTGCTTAGAAGCACGGAATCATTTAAGTGAAAAGATAAGAGCTCTAATTGCTTTGTGTACTCAATAAAACAAACTTTCACACATTATGAATAACACAGAAATTGCGAGTGAGTTAGCTGAACGAGACAGGAAAGAATCAAGCCCACAACAAGACATTGCAAGTAATTTGATATCCCATAGTCATTCATTCTTGTTGGTTTTCTCAAAGGGGCAGTGCAGACATTTTTTTAAGTCATCCCTGTCAAGGCCAACAGTTGTGTTGAGTCATTAGATGATACGTGGGGGTATGAAATGGACCTGTCCCGGATTTGGAGGAGAAGGCTACTGAGACGGTTGAGCTCAGTATAACCATGGTAGTTCTGCCCCTTTCTTTAGTATCTATGGAATCATCTGTAATAGGTCAGACCTTTCAAGTAAATCATTGCTGAATAATTAATAAGCTGAGCAATTAACTTCCAGGCTGACACTAAGCTATTTTTCTATTCTGCTTTTGTCGCATAGATTTACATACGACATTATTATGCCAATCTGTCTTGTTTAGGTATTTTAATGAAAGGTAAATTAAGTTGATGGCAATTAATAATTCAGAATAACATTTATTCTGGAAATCAAACTTCATTAGGGACTAAATAGAAAAATGTTGTGGAAGCTTTTGAAACAGCCTTATCCTTTTCAGGATAAGGACAGCCTGAACAAAAGCATTAATGTTATTTATCAAAGGCCTCAAGACGAATTAGTAAAACATACATATTCAAAATGGTGTAGTGACATAAAATCTGAATAAGAATTAAAATTAGACACTTAAAACAGAGTTTGTTAACTTTGTGCTGAAAATGTTACTTAGAGAGCTCCCCAGGACCATTGCTTTTGTGCGTTCACCCAGAGATCTTGTGTATTTACCATTTTTGGTACTCAGCCACAAAGCACTCTTGATTCATAAGTTCAAGGAGCAGAATGAGGCCATTCAGCCCATCAAACCTACCCCTTCATTCAATCATGGCTGATCTATCTTTCCTTCTCAACCCCATTCTCCTGCCTTCGTCCCATTACCCCTGACACACTTACTAATCAAGAATCTGTCAATCTGCACCATAAAAATATCCATTGGCCTCCACAGCCGTCTGTGGCAATGAATTGGTCTATCCTTATGGATACTCATCATTACCACAATTATAATAATGAATTCTCTGATAAATGGCAGAGATTTTGGTCATGTGTATATGGATTTGTAGATGGGAGCCAAAGTTTGGAAAGCATTTCAATGGCCACATTACAATATTAATGTATACAAGAGGAGTTACCAGCAATGCTCAGCCAGCATCAACAGATTCTGTCACTTTAGACACTAATTCAAAGTGTTCCTTTGAGTGTTCTCAACTCTTCTGTTGCTTATTTCTCTTCCTTTTAATTCACTTCATTTTTTTAAATTTTCCTCTTAAAAATTGATAACATACATAGTCATAAATGCTAACAATATTTTCCTTCCATGTGTCATTTATCATGCGTGGGCAGAAGTAGTCAGCCGTGTCAGGCTATTTGAACATAAGCGACCCTGAGCTTTAGTTATCTACGTATAGCAGGCACTACTAGGTGGTGAACATGGGATGAAATCCTGACTGATTCATTTCCTAGAGAAACTGACAACATGTTTCCTCGGCAATCTCTCCTCCAACTGAAATTAAAGTGCAGGGATCCATTTGTATTGGATTCTGTGGTGCTCATAATGCTTCTCCCAACTCATCTATTTCTGAAACCCAAACTCACACTTGGTAATCTCCAGGCTCGGTCAACATCCTGCTTACTAGCCTGAAAGAGGAATACATTACTTAAAATTGAGACACAAGGAACTGCAGATGCTGGAATCTTGTGCAAAACACAAAGTGCTGGAGGAACTCGGCAGGTCAGGCAGCATCTGTGGACGGAATGGATAGGTGATGTTTCAGGCCCCGAAGAAGGGTCTTGAACCAAAACATCACCTATCCATTCCCTCCACAGATGCTGCCTGGCCCACACTTCAGCACGTTGTTCTTTGTACACTTACTTAAAACATCAATGCATTAATGTTGATATTTTGTGTTATCAAATTGTGTCAGAACGAAATAATTCCATGTAAAATTAAATCAAAGCTTATTTATTTTAAAGAGCTTGTTGAATGTGAACATCTTTCTGTTTTCTAAATTGTTCTTATTACCTGTGAGACTTTGAGGTGCATTACATGGTCCAAAGGAAAGGCAATGGGCGGTTCCACTGCTGCCCAGCCACAACCTATAGATTTTATAATTATTTCTGAATCCGAAAGAAAAGCAAATGAAATGCAATAGACTTTCCAAAAAATATCCACATTCTTTGATGTAACAAATGTACCCAATGTACAAGGTGCACTGTACCCAATTTGCTTGTAAAACAATGAAGACTACCTAGCCCTGTCTTTTCTGAGTGTGGCAATCTCTTGATTTCTAAGCCCTTCCAGAGGTTAATGTATTGAATTCCGACCAGCTAAACCCCTGACATGGAGAAGTGAACAATGATGACAATCAAGTTTTTGATCATAGAAAACAAATCTCTTTGAAGCAAGGGGCAGGATTTGTTGAAAGTCTGATTAATTACAATGCATTGATGTGAATAATACTTTTTGATATGGCTCCCTTTCCTCTATTCAGATCTTTCCCAGTGCATTTGCAATAACACTGTTAAATTTAATGGAAGATTTCTTTATAGTTTAGATCATGTTTGTGTCATACCCAAAAATGTGTGTGTTCTGCAAGATCAGGGATCTGAGGGCTATGTGGGCTGGTGCACAGGTGGATATGAAGCCAGGGGTAGGAGGGTGGGACAAGCTTAAGGGGCTGAGTGGCCTGCTCCAAGTCCCTTTGTAAATGTATGTATGCAGTTGCTTTTATTGGTACCACAAATCTATAATGTTCATGTTCACTGAACTGATAATGATAGATCTCATAACCCAATGGAAGATCTTTTTAAAATAATATTATTGGGTCCTTATTATGTAAAGGAGCAATGAGGTGAAATATTGTGTTCTTATTTAAAATGTTTTCATTATCCAACAAAAAAATGTTAACAGAAGAATTTAATTGAGCCCCTTCAATGTGAATTGTTTTTCATGATTGTTTTCAAAGGAAGTCATCAAGCAAAAGGATAAGTGATTTTTAAATGCTGCCTATTTCATTCCAGGGTCCCTATGTGCTGACTAATAAAGTCTTATTGCTCAGTAGAGGTGAATTGGGTACCATTTCTAATCTGGTTTTGGACATTCAAGATGATGACAATCCCTCGGATGTGGTGCTGAGAGTGTTGGACCCACCGAAACACGGCCACCTCATTTTGCTCCCAACGGATGTAAAGGTGCAGGTGTTCCGACTGGAAGATCTTAAAAGGGGACAGCTCCGTTATGTTCACGATGGAACAAGCAGCCTGCCTGACAAAGTGCTTCTGCAGATAAACGATGGTCACAATGTCCTGAATGTTCTCCTCCTGATCAGCATTATCGAGAAGGTACTTACCAAAACTGCTTTTACAGAGCACACTTCTGAATTTTAGACGAGAGAACTGTGCAGTCTATTAAGTCTGTGTAGAACTATTAAGATTATCAGTACATCGACCTCTATGTTTAGTGACCTGAATAATTCACTTTTGTCACTTCATAAGACAGTGATTAATGGTATATTTTGGCAAATCAATTTACCAAATCAGCAACAACAAAAAAATGCTGGATAAACTCAGTGGGTCAGGCAATATCTCTGGAGGGAATGGACAGCTAATCAGTCTGAAGGTCTCGATCCGGAACGTGATCTCTCCATCTCTCCCCCCCCCCCCCCCCCCCCCCCCCCCCCCCCCCCACCTACCTCGGATGTTGCCAGACCTGCTGGGTTCCTCCATTACTGTGTCCATGTTCAAAATTCCAGTATCTGCAGTTTCTTGTGTCTAGTAAATCAGTTGTTTTTGACGGCATATAATGTACTTCAAGTAGCAAGTAATCTCACATGTTGAACTGCAGGCATATTTTTTTTAAGTAGAAAGTCTAAGGAAGCTTTAAAATTCCAATGCGTTCATTGTTATCAGAATATCTAGCACAGTAGTTGAAGACACAATGCCTCCTGAAAGATGTCTTGAGATATA
Source organism: Amblyraja radiata (assembly GCF_010909765.2). Classification (NCBI taxonomy): domain Eukaryota; kingdom Metazoa; phylum Chordata; class Chondrichthyes; order Rajiformes; family Rajidae; genus Amblyraja; species Amblyraja radiata. Next base: position 69,898,960 of record NC_045956.1, read on the forward strand.
TATCAACTTCATTCTTAGTCTAACGTCGGTAGTGGGGAAACTGCTAGAATCAGTTATTAAAGATGGGATAGCAGCACATTTGGAAAGTGGTGAAATCGTTGGACAAAGTCAGCATGGATTTATGAAAGGTAAATCATGTCTGATGAATCTTATAGAATTTTTCGAGGATGTAACTAGTAGAGTGGATAAGGGAGAACCAATGGATGTGTTATATCTGGACTTTCAGAAGGCTTTCGACAAGGTCCCACATAAGAGATTAGTATACAAACTTAAAGCACACAGTATTGGGGGTTCAGTATTGATGTGGATAGAGAACTGGCTGGCAGGCAGGAAGCAAAGAGTAGGAGTAAATGGGTCCTTTTCACAATGGCAGGCAGTGACTAGTGGGGTACCGCAAGGCTCAGTGCTGGGACCCCAGCTATTTACGATATATATTAATGATTTGGACGAGGGAATTGAATGCAACATCTCCAAGTTTGCGGATGACACAAAGCTGGGGGGCAGTGTTAGCTGTGAGGAGGATGCTAGGAGGCTGCAAGGTGACTTGGATAGGCTGGGTGAGTGGGCAAATGCATGGCAGATGCAGTATAATGTGGATATATGTGAGGTTATACACTTTGGTGGCAAAAACAGGAAAGTAGACTATTATCTGAATGGTGGCCGATTAGGAAAAGGGGAGATGCAACGAGACCTGGGCATCATGGTACACCAGTCATTGAAAGTAGGCATGCAGGTGCAGCAGGCAGTGAAGAAGGCAAATGGTATGTTAGCATTCATAGCAAAAGGATTTGAGTATAGGAGCAGGGAGGATCTACTGCAGTTGTACAGGGTCTTGGTGAGACCACACCTGGAGTATTGCGTACAGTTTTGGTCTCCTAATCTGAGGAAAGACATTCTTGCCGTAGAGGGAGTGCAGAGAAGATTCACCAGACTGATTCCTGGGATGTCAGGACTTTCATATGAAGAAAGACTGGATAGACTCGGTTTGTACTCGCTAGAATTTAGAAGATTGAGGGGGGATCTTATAGAAACTTACAAAATTCATAAGGGGTTGGATAGGCTAGATGCAGGAAGATTGTTCCCGATGTTGGGAAAGTCCAGAACAAGGGGTCACAGTTTAAGGATAAGGGGGAAATCTTTTAGGACCGAGATGAGGAAAACATTTTTCACACAGAGAGTGGTGAATCTCTGGAATTCTCTGCCACAGAAGGTAGTTGAGGCCAGTTCATTGGCTATATTTAAGAGGGAGTTAGATGTGGCCCTTGTGGCTAAAGGGATCATGGGGTATGGAGAGAAGGCAAGGACAGGATACTGAGTTGGATGATCAGCCATGATCATATTGAATGGCGGTGCAGGCTCGAAGGGCCGAATGGCCTACTCCTGCACCTATTTTCTATGTTTCATGCTGATGTCATTTGACTGCTTTTATACACGATCAATGAATGATGATTAAGTGTTATCTGAGTGGCCTGTATATAAACAGCTAAATGATATCAGCATGAAGTTGGTATGTTTTCCAAAAGGTTGATAAGAGCCGTAACATGGCAGAAGAATCTGCTTTCATCTCAAGGTGTGCCAAGGTATAATCCCAGAGAAATCCTGTATCAGTTAATTAAGGTTTGTCAACATTTCAACTCGGTCTTGATGTGTTCAGCGCTGCGAAGGTCCATACTGTGTATGCTGTTGATATTTCTTAAGGTCAGTTGGTAGTATCAATTCTTTTTTTTGTTGAATTTTAGACAATTTACATATTTTATGAACCACTTAAATGTAATAGATGCTATAAGTGCTACAGCTTATAGAAGCATTTATTCCAGAGTGGATTTTCCAAACTATCAGTTATCTAGCCATGAAAACACACCTGCGTGGCATTCCATCAGGCACTCCTGATACATTGGACATCTCGGCATTTAAAGGTGGTTGTCACTTTAGTACGATGTCAAGCAATCTGCAGTAGAGTCTCGTCTACTGTTGTCATCTTGGAGGTGCTTCAACTTTCTCGTAGATCATATAGTCTTCTTCTTGCGTATGGCATGCACAGCCTAAAGTTGTAGACACCAAAACACTTTTCCCTGGTCAATTCGTCCCTTCCCATCCAAACCACCCCCTCCACGAGTACTTTCCCTTGCAACCGCAGGAAATGCTACAGTTGTCGCTTTACCTCCCTCCTCGACTCCATCCAAGGGCCTAAGCAGTCTTTCCAGGTGAGGCAGAGATTCACCTGCACCACCATGATTTGGACGAGGGAATTGAATGCAACATCTCCAAGTTTGCGGATGACACGAAGCTGGGGGGCAGTGTTAGCTGTGAGGAGGATGCTAGGAGGCTGCAAGGTGACTTGGATAGGCTGGGTGAGTGGGCAAATGCATGGCAGATGCAGTATAATGTGGATAAATGTGAGGTTATCCACTTTGGTGGCAAAAACAGGAAAGTAGACTGTTATCTGAATGGTGGCCGATTAGGAAAAGGGGAGATGCAACGAGACCTGGGTGTCATGGTACACCAGTCATTGAAAGTAGGCATGCAGGTGCAGCAGGCAGTGAAGAAAGCGAATGGTATGTTAGCATTCATAGCAAAAGGATTTGAGTATAGGAGCAGGGAGGTTCTACTGCAGTGGTACAGGGTCTTGGTGAGACCACACCTGGAGTATTGCGTACAGTTTTGGTCTCCTAATCTGAGGAAAGACATTCTTGCCATAGAGGGAGTACAGAGAAGGTTCACCAGACTGATTCCTGGGATGTCAGGACTTTCATATGAAGAAAGACTGGATAGACTCGGCTTGTGCTCGCTAGAATTTAGAAGATTGAGGGGGAATCTTATAGAAACTTACAAAATTCTTAAGGGGTTGGACAGGCTAGATGCAGGAAGATTGTTCCCGATGTTGGGGAAGTCCAGAACAAGGGGTCACAGTTTAAGGATAAGGGAGAAATCTTTTAGGACCGAGATGAGAAAAACATTTTTCACACAGAGAGTGGTGAATCTGTGGAATTCTCTGCCACAGAAGGTAGTTGAGGCCAGTTCATTGGCTATATTTAAGAGGGAGTTAGATGTGGCCCTTGTGGCTAAAGGGATCAGGGGGTATGGAGAGAAGGCAGGTACAGGATACTGAGTTGGATGATCAGCCATGATCATATTGAATGGCGGTGCAGGCTCGAAGGGCCGAATGGCATACTCCTGCACCTATTTTCTATGGCTATGTTGCTATGTTTCCTCCAACCTCATCTCCTGCATCCATTGTTCCAGGTGTCAACTTCTCTACATCGGCGAGACAGAACGCAGGCTCGGCAATCGCTTCGCCCAACACCTCCGTACAGTTCGCAATAACCAACCTGATCTCCCGGTGGTTCACCACTTCAACTCCCCCTGCCATTCCGAATCTGACCTTTCTGTCCTGGGCCTCCGCCATTGCCAGAGTAAGGCCCAGCGCAAATTGGAGGAACAGCACCTCATATTTCGCTTAGGTAGTTTACACCCCAGCGGTATGAACATAGATTTCTCCAATTTCAGATAGTCCTAACTTTCTCCCTCCTTCCCCTTCCAGGTCTCCCACAAACCTACTATCCTCCTCTTCCTTTACTTTCCCTCCCCTCCCCCGACATCAGTCTGAAGAAGTGTCTCGACCCGAAACGTCGCCAATTCCCTCTCTCCATAGATGCTGCCTCACCCGCTGAGTTCCTCCAGCATTTGCAGTTCTTTCTTAAACAAAACACTACATCTATTTGTTTGTGCATGTCGGGTTGATTGCATTAGTTCGAACAGGGTGGACCACTAGAGGGTTGCACTCTCTCACCCTGAACATATAGTATACATTGGCATCAATCGTTATCACCATGTACATCACAATAAGTTGAAGCGTGGGTGCATCAGAGATACATAATTCTCACAATTGCCAATTTGATCTAAATCTCAAAAGTATTTGATGAATTATTTTTCCTTATTTTAACAAACTTTTTGAATTTTCTAGTAGATGGAATTGATTTTAAAAAAAGAATAAAAAGCACAGGATATCTGAAATAAAAAGTGGAATTAGAGGAAAGGCTCAGTGGGGGCAGCTGAAACATTAACTCTACAGGCTCCTAAGTAATTTCTGATTATTTTTTAAAGTTGTAAATGGAAGTGGTGTCTTCTAGATTCGCTAGAATTTAGAAGATTGAGGGGGGATCTTATAGAAACTTACAAAATTCTTAAGGGGTTGGACAGGCTAGATGCAGGAAGATTGTTCCCGATGTTGGGGAAGTCCAGAACAAGGGGGTCACAGTTTAAGGATAAGGGGGAAATCTTTTAGGACCGAGATGAGAAAAACATTTTTTACACAGAGAGTGGTGAATCTCTGGAATTCTCTGCCACAGAAGGTAGTTGAGGCCAGTTCATTGGCTATATTTAAGAGGGAGTTAGATGTGGCCCTTGCGGCTAAAGGGATCAGGGGGTATGGAGAGAAGGCAGGGATGGGATACTGAGTTGGATGATCAGCCATGATCGTATTGAATGGCGGTGCAGGCTCGAAGTGCCGAATGGCCTACTCCTGCACCTAATTTCTATGTTTCTATGTCTATGCTGCATACTCATCCATTTTTACTCGCAGGCGTATTTGGGCATCCTCGCTGTCCTGGACGCAGTCCCATTAATTCGAGAATCTGCTCCACACTTGGTCACTTTATCTTTTCGGCTCTTCTAAAGTTTCAGTTGAACAAAACCTAAATCATGAAGACTAATTTTGATTCAGCTAACCATTTCTAGCTTGACACGTATCTGACATACTCTTTGTAAATGACTCTAAATTATATATTACTTAGCGCATTTTTCCTGTTAAAGTAAATGTTGATCGACTGGAAGACTGACAGTTTAATTAATACGTTGGTGTGAGCGGAGTGATGCAGTGTGAGCATTTCTAAACAGAATAGTCTCTGTTGTTAAATAATGACACTACCAGTGTTTACAACTCTCAAAAAACATTCTGCAAAGTAACTTTGTCATATTGGCATGATAATCCAGACTATTTGAAGAGTGATAAATGCACCAAATTTCCAATAAACTAAACAGCTCAGTAAAAAATGAAAGGAGGGATTCTGAGTGTGTAAGTGCTGATGTGGATTTTTAAGGAATAAAACATTGCGGGGATGTGTGAGGCTATGATGTTTGTATACATAACCAAGATATTTGTATACATGACCAAGATTAGCTGAACAACAAATGACAATTTAAGCATCTTAAATGTTAGCAACATGGTCTGCTTTGCAAAATCTGATTTCACCACATGTTTGGATTATCAGGGTAGCATGATTTGCTCCTGCTTTCCTCAGTTTCCCCTTGGGTAATGGTTGACGCATTAACCAGGAGAAAACCATTAATCCATCAGGACTCTTGTCTGCAGCTTCTCCAAAGCTCCTGCTGATACCTTTCTAAATCTGACAAATCATCCTGAGTCTCATTGATTTCCACAAACGTGGTTATCCTCATTCTTGATCCACTTCAGCTACTGAGAGCCTGATCCATATAAATCAATTCTTCATTGAACAGAAATCACCTCCATTCGTTGTGAAATCTGTTTTTTTAAATGAGACCCTCCATACACAGTTCAATACATAGAAGACAAACAAACTAAGATTCCTACCTCGACAAGAAACTTGACCCTCTGCATTTCGCTTACCGCCACAACAGGTCAACGGTGGATGCGATATCACTGGCTCTCCACTTCGCTCTGGATCACTTGGACAATAAAAACTCGTATGTCAGGCTGTTGTTCATAGACTACAGCTCGGCGCTTAATACCATCATTCCCTCCCAGCTGGTTACCAAGCTCACGGAACTGGGGCTCTGCGCATCCCTCTGCAATTGGATCCCCGACTTCCTCATCCACAGACCACAGTCTGTCCGTATTCTTGAAACGTTTCATCCTCGGTAACAATCAGCACGGGAGCACCTTAAGGCTGCGTGCTCAGCCCCCTGCTGTACTCACTCTATACTCATGACTGTGTAGCCAGACATAGTGCGAATTCCATCATCAAGTTCGCCGACGACACCACTGTTGTGGGATGAATCACTGATGGTGATGAGTCAGAGTATAGAAGTGAGATCGACCGATTGACCAAATGGTGCCAGCACAACAAACTGGCTCTCAACACCACCAAAACCAAGGAACTGATTGTAGACTTTGGATGGGGTAATATAGGGACCCACAATCCCGTTTATATCAACGGGACGATGGTGGAAAGGGTCAAAAACTTTAAATTCCTGGGCATGCATATTTCTGAAGATGTTTCCTGGTCCCAGCACACTGATAAAGAAGGCACATCAGCGCCTCTACTTCCTGAGAAGATTACGGAAAGTCGGTATGTCAAGGAGGACTCTCTTGAACTTCTACAGGTGCACAGTAGAAAGCATACTGACCGGTTGCATCGTGGCTTGGTACGGAACCTGAGCATCCAGGAGCGGAAAAATTGCAGAAGGTTGTGACCACTGCCCAGTCCATCATCGGCTCTGACCTCCCCACCTGCGATAGAAGGGATCTATCGCAGTCGCTGCTTCAAAAAGGCTGCCAACATCATCAAAGACTCACACCATCCTGGCCACATCTCTCTGTTACCATCAGGAAGAAGGTACAGGAGCTTGAAATCTGGAACATCCAGATTCAGGAAAAGCTTCTTTTCCACAGTCTTCAGGCTATTAAACACAACATCAAACAAGCTCTGAACTATAACAGTCTATTATTACTATTGCACTTTATCTGTTTATTTATTTATATGGTCTATGGTATATAGACACACTGAACTTTTATCTCCTGTTCTGTATTATATTTGCATATTCTGGTGTGCAGCAGCAAGCAAGAATTTCATTGTCCTATCTGGAACACATGACAATAAAACTCTTGACTCTTTGGTCCAAACCCATCATAAACATGTATAGGGAGGAACTGCAGATGCTGGTTTAAACCGAAGACAGACACAAAATGCTAGAGTAGCTCAGCAGGTCAGGCAGCATCTCTGGAGAAAAGGAGTAGGTGACGTTTCGAGTCGAGGCCCTTCATCAGATAGAGAGTCCGGGGAAAGGGAAACGAGTGTTATAACGGTACTTAGGACAAATGAATGGAAGATATGCAGAAAGCAACAGTAATCAAGGAAATGTGGAACCCACAATGGTCCATTGTTATCTGTGGGATAGGTGGTAATGAACTAAAAAGACAATGGAGCTCAACAGGACGGTAGTGAAACTAGTACAACGACTAGGGTGGGGGAGAACGGAGAGAGAGGGGATGTAAGGATTACTTGAAGTTGTCCTGTTGAGTTCCACTGTCTAACTTGTTGTCGACTCGTACCGTCGATATCTATCGTTTCCCTTTCCCCTGACTCTCAGTCTAAAGAAGGGTCTTGACTCGAAATGTCAGCTATTCCTTTTCTCCAGAGATGCTGGATACCTCAGCTTTTTATGTCTGTCCCATCATCAACATAACTTGTTCTGCTGAACCCACCTGTTTTGTTAGGGAGAATAAATGTCTTCAATCAGCTCCCACTAACAAGTCCATCTCCATACTGCAGCAGCCTGTGCAAAGTGAATTAATGAGGGGATTATACCAGATGAGGTAACTTGGCCAGAAATTTTCCCTGATATTTATTTTATATGAAATTAGTATATTTACTTTTAGTAAATTCTACTTGCTTACATCTGAAAGTACACCATCGATTTACATGTTAGCTTTAAGGGAAGAGCAGTTGACAAATTACATTCTGCATACTTCAATTATATTGATCAACTTCCACTACAGACTATATAACCAAGCTCCTAATCAGTCAAGGCTAGTTTGGCAATACTTTTTACAACAGAATTTACTTTAGAATAGATAGTTTACGAAGTAAAACATTCAAGCTCTCGTGATTCTATGGGCATTTTGAGAATCCCAATGTGTCAATAATATTTGCTGTATGCTGATTTATGAACACTTGATGAGTAATGAGTACAAACAGTACTGGTCCTATGGTGAGTGCAATGAGTTTTATTTTCGTGTAGCCAATGATGGAAATACTGATGAAATACTGGGAAAGCTTTGAGTCTCCAATGTGAAATTATGACACAGTACCGGGAGAGCATTGCAGTGCCAGTAGGCAGTGTTGCAGTGCTCATTTTTTAGGTGCCGGAGCTGTCAAACAGGGGCGTCATTTCAGGTTTTGCTTGGGAGGGGTGGGGGGGGGGGGGGGGTGGGGGGCAAGCTAGTCTCCCAAGAGGGTCAAACAAGATTATAGCCTATCACTACATCCCAGTGTATAACTAGTACAATACAACATATAATACTCAATTTAATAATATGACAAAATATTGCACGGTTGCACTCACTAATTATCGTGAAATATAATTATAAAGCAAGTAAAGAAAGACGATAATCATGTATTTTCACTGAGTTGCCGGCCCGGCACTAACTCGCCCTGACTCTCCCGCAGCTCTGGGCCTTCACACACACACACCCACCAACTCACTCATTCACTCACTCACCCACCACTCATTCACCCACCCACTTACTCACTCACCTACTCACCCACTCACACCCTCATCAAACGCTTCTTCGCCTACCTGGACACAAGCTTGCCTGTCTCCAGACCGTTCCTTCCACTGACACTCCTTGGAGCTCCACCGCTGAACCGCAGCGCCGCCTGCCCGACCACCACAAGGCTGTGATGGCCACGAGGAGCAGCAACAACATCCACCACCTCTCCGAACCTCACCGCCTTCCCGGCCAAACCCTGGCCCGGACCACCGAAACTGCCGCGGCTGCTGGCTCTAACCCTGGGGTCACTGTCACCGACCTTCATTGTCTCCCCGGGGCCACCGATGCTGCTGTCACCAACCTGTATCTCTACTCCAGCCCCCCACTTTTACAAGTGCATCGGATCTGTGGTGCTGTGAAACAGCAGATCTACCAGCTGCGCCTCTCTGCCGCCCTATAAGTTCCAGACTATTTAATGAGTCTCGAACTTGCACTGTATCCATCAGTTATCCCTCAACAAAAAATAAATTGACGGGTCATTCTTGGCAATTGCTGTACATTTGCAATACAAAAGTAGGACCCCCCCCACCAGTCATGTCATACATCACCTTGTGGAGCGCCTTGGTAATCTGCAAATTCGCTGTTGCATTTCCCGCTTTTACAAGTGCATTGGAGATAAATTATTTAGAATTCCCTGAGATTGGATATGCAGTCAAAAATGTAGTTTCTTTAGAAATGCTATCATGTTGATATGCAATTTGCACCCATTGACTGGTGTCCCCTTCAAAGTACTGGTTCAAGCTGGAGAAAAAACAATGGATTTTCACAAACAGGCACTCACCGAGAGTGACACTTGCCTCTTGCACATCCCAGGGAATTCTCACATGAGAATTCTCTCATTCCTAGGATGGATTCAAAAACAGCAACTAAAGCTTGTCTAAACTATCATAAGAGAGACTGTGTACTTTGTTTCAGTCCTGGGCCGTGCAAAGCAGCATGGTTCATCGGCTCATTAGTATAATTTGCATTTATATGCTGCCATGTAAAATTTTGCAAGGTTCTTCACAAGAACAAGCTGTTCCAGATTTGACACCTCTGCGCAGCTGGGGTAGAGGGCCAGATGTGGTTCAGAGGCGGGTTTCAAGGGACATTTCATAGGGAGAAAAGGGAGCATCAGTTTGTCAAGGGAATTTGGGACCCAAGGCATTAATGCTAATGTTGGAGTGATTAATCAAAGGATGTGCGCATGGACAGAATTGAAGCAAGAAATCTTGGAGTGCAAGGTTGGGAAAGCAAGGTCATGGAGGGACTAGGCATGGATGAGAATTTGGCCATGATGGTTTGGAGCCACTATGGGCGAGATAGAGCTGAGATAATGGGTGAAGCTTACAAGATGAAAAGCTGAAAGGGAATTTATGCTTGGAGACAGAAGTGGGTGAGGTGCTAAATCACTTTATTTTGCTATTCACCAAGGAGAATGATATGGAAGATTCGACAGGGCTATGCTGATATGTAATGGCAAGGGTTCCCAACCTGGGGTAAATTTCACCTACCCAGGGGGTAAAATTTGTTGATTCGGGATTTGTACATTTTTTTTCTCATTGACTGACTGTGTTTGGTTCTGGTATACCGGTATCTGTTCATCATTAGTTGTTCATAAATAATAACATTGTTATGTGCTCTTAAAGTTGCCAGGGGTAAACAGGGCGAAAAAGGTTGGGATGATTCCTATGGCATGTTGAAATTAAGAAGGAGGAAGTGTTGGTGTTCAGGGAGGACATTATGGTGAATAAGTCCCAAGACCTGATGGGATCTATCCCAGGTTATTAAGAGTTGACATTACTGGGACATTGGCAGAGATCGTTGTATCTTCTGTCATCACTGACGAGGTCCCAGAGGTCTGGGGTTTAGCTAGTGTTGTTTCTCTGTTTATAAAAGACAATAGGGGTAAACCAAGAAACAACAGGTCAGTGGAATTATTTTGAATTTGCATCTTGGTCAACATGAAGATTGAGGGCTGAATGGCCTGTTTCTGTGTTGTGCTGTACTATGGTGGCCATGGGGAAAACACTGGAATGAATGAATGAAGACTTCATGTGCCATCCTTTCTATTTAACCTCTGAGCAGTGGATACTTGTGTGTTCAGCCCTGGTGATAACGAGAAAAGATATTATAAATTAAATTATTCATTCACTCCACGATTTTTCTTATAGTGGATGTTTGTTTTTTGCATTGTGGGAGTCGGTACAGCAGTATTGCATCTTGGAAATTATGATGATATGGGATATGGTCATTATATTCCAGTTGAAAATTGTAGTTATTCTTTCTCTCATTTTATAACCTCAATTCTTCTCCCTCGTTATGTTCTTCAGGAAAATCAATGCAAAGCAATAGGCGTAGCACACAAATAAAAGCATCCTTACATGTGGCACTCCAGATTCTGTTGAGAGGTTTCACACACTGCATGGCCTCAAGCTTCATGCACACATTGCCTGAATGATGAATGTGCCTATTGACAATAGATAATAGGTGCAGGAGTAGGCCAGTGGCCCTTCGAGCCGGCACTGCCGTTCAATGCGATCATGGCTGATCATCCCCAATCAGTACCCCGTTCCTGCCTTCTCCCCATATCCCCTGACTCCACTATCTTTAAGAGCCCTATCTAGCTCTCTCTTGAAAGTATCCAGAGAACTGGCCTCCACTGCCCGCTGAGGCAGAGAATTCCACAGACTCACAACTCTCTGGTGTGAAAAACCAGAAGGCTGCAGCAAAAAACGATTAAAAAATGAGTTTACACCGCTGAACCATTGTCTTGTTCAAATTGCTGTTTAATTGAAATCAATTTTCAAGCTCCTCTTGTTTGCCAACACCACTTTAACATCTGAATTTAAAAGATTAATGTTTGTTCAGGTATTCCTTTCTCTTGTAGACTTATCTTTGGACGGTATAGACTTGCCCTCAAAGGTACAAAGGAGATTAAAACTTCTGTTCAGAAAAATGAGATCGTAAACAAGTGCTTGGATTTGGATTTAGCTCACTGTTATTGCCTGTGTGTATTGACACAAGATTGTGCATTCGTACAGTGTCTTTAACTTAGAAAGTCATCATGCTGGAACTTTTTCTGTCCCTGTTTGAGCCACAGCAGGAATATTGTGGCTATGTCTTGTTAAATCATGTGGATGCATTGAAGAGCAGGTAGTGCAGAGGGCATAGAGGGTTACCCATTCTATCCTCGCACCTGATGAAGAAGCACTTACCTTGTACCAGACTGATTCAGTATTTCACGTGAACCACATCATCCAGTGGTCGTGTGGATCCAGACATGTTCACCCCCTCATCCAAACGTACCCCCATGAGGCAAAATGAGAATGCCTCCCTTGACAACAAGGATCCCTGATGAAGCTCATGTCAGTGGGTATCAAGAGACACATACCCTGAAGGCCGGGGTTGCACTTTGCACTGTGGAAAATGGTGTGGTTGTTGGAGGTCAAGCCCCAGGTCATCACACTAGGAATTCTTCAGGGCAGTGTCCTAGGTCTCACTATGTCACATCAGTGGCTTTCTTACTGTTGTCACAAGTGGGGTTGTTGCTGACAATTGCACGACACTCAATTCCATTTTCAGCTCCTCAGTTGAATGAGCCTGTGTGCAGCAAGAGCTGGACAACATTCGGGTGTGACTGATAACATTCACATTACAACAGCATCTGATACTTACCATCCACAGCAGAGAGTCTCACCATCTCCCCTTGCCACCACTAGATACTCCACCGTCATCATCCTGGGAATCAGCACAGCGTAGAAACACAACTGGGCCTGACTCATTAATACCAGAAGTTTAGTTAGTTTAGTTTATTGTTACATGTACTGAGGTACAGTGAACAGCTTTTGTTGCATGCTAAACAGCCAGCAGAAAGCCAATACATGATTACAATCGAGCCATTCGCAGTGTACAGATACATGATATGGGAATAACGTTTAGTGCAAGGAAGGGCCAGCAAAGCCCGATCAAAGATAGTCCAATAGGATCTTTGATCGGACTTTACCTTGCATATGCCAGTGTAGTGTATTAGAGCAGGTCAGAGGCTGGGTATCCTGTGATGAGTAACTTTACTGAAACCTAAAGGCTTGCCACGATCTTCAAGGAACAAGCCAGCCTGATAGGGTTCAGGAGCCAAACAGGAATAGTTTCCTGGCCCGTGAAACCTATGCCTTTTGAAAAGATCACGGCTTCTTCTTTCGTGTGGCGTGCACAGCCTAAAATTGTTGGACAACTTGTTCTATTTGATCTTCCGTTTGTGCACGTCGAGTTGATTGAATTAGTCGAAACAGGGCAGACCACGTGAAGGTTGCAATCTTCCACCCCAGCTCACGGCTGAACTGATTGCAACTAACTCTACATTCCCGTCTATCCACAGTAATCTTTCAATCAGGCTGAGGTTTAGGTTTATTATGGATATGTGTACTGGGTACAATGAAAGGCTTTGTTTTGCATACCATCCAAACAGATCTGATATTCTCCACATAAGTACAATCTGGTCAAACTCAAGTACAATATATAGACCAAAGGAGAAGTTACAGAGTTCAGATTATAATTCTCATTATTGCAGCACATCAGTGCCATAGACAAAGTCCACTGTCCCCAATGGGGTAGAGGTGAATCGGACAGTACCCTAGCTTATGGAAGGTCTGTTCAGAAGCCTGATAACAGAGGGGTGGACCTGTTCCTGTGTCTGGTGGTGCATGCTTTCAAGCTTCCGTGCCTCTCCCTCACCCTTCAATTCTCCTGCCCATAACGCTTGATTTTAAGTATCAACTGTAAAAATTCTACAACGACTCTTTGTGAAAGATTGTTCCAAATTCAGGCAGCCCTCTGAGTGAGAAAAATAAATCATCCCCGTCTCTTTCATAATTAAAACATCCTTTATTTTTATACAGTGACTCTAGTTCTAGATTCTCTCGCAAGAGGAAATGTCCCCTCCGCATCCATCCTTTCAAGTCCCCTCAGGGCTCTTTATTCCCTATTCAATCTGCAGATGACCATAGGACATGTTCACCAAACACTTTTGCGTGGTCTGCCAAGGCCTGCTGGATCTCCCAGTTTGTAACTATTTTAATTCCCCTTCCCATTCCCATACTGACCTTTCTGGCCCGAGCCTCCTCCATTGCCAGAGTGAGGCCACATGCAAATTGGTGGAACATAACCTCATATTCCGTTCAGGTAGCTTTTAACCTAACGGTATCAACATTGAATTCTTCAATTTTAGATAAATTACCTACAAACAACGCCTTTCCCTCTCCACCTCGCCTCCCCCCCCCCCCCTCCCTTTCCCTGCATCCCACCTGGACTTGCACCCATTTCTCCCCTTCCACCTCTCCTTCCACCTCTGTTTATTCCTTCCACAAGCTTCACAATTCTCTACGACAACCATCTGCCTATCAAAACCTCCCTCACCTGTATTCACCTATTAATTGACAGGCTTTGGCCTGCCCCGCCTCTCTTCTAGCCTTCCCCCCCTCTTACCACCCCCCCCCTAACCAGAATCAGTCTGAAGAAGGGACCCGGCCTGAAACATCAGCTACCCATGCTCTCGAGAGATGCTGCCTGACCCGCTGAATTATTCCAGAACTTTGTTTCTTTTTTGGGGGGGAAAACCAGCACCTGCAGTTCCTTGTGTCCACAGGAAACACAATAGATCGCCATCATGTGGTAAAATTGTGGTTTCAGTGTTGGTGCATTGAAAAGGCTTCAAATGCTTCACAACATTTTTTATTCATCTCATGAGATTTATTTACTTTGGGTTTGAAGCCACTTACAAAGGGATCAGAGTGATCATTGGATTGTTAGCCAAGTGCACATGAGATAGTGGCTAAATTACTGGATTTGCAGTCAGAGGTCAAAATTTATGATCCAGAGACATGAGTTTGAATTCCCACAACAGCAGCTTAGACTTTAAATTCAGATAATGAATAATTTTGGAAATTTAAAAAAAAAACTATTCTTGGTAACTATGAAGCCACTTTGTGTAAAAGTTGCCTGGCTCAGTACTGTGTTTAACGGAAGGAAATCCATGTTCCTAACTGGTTTGGATTGTTCATGACTCCATGTAAACCTATACAGTTAATTGTTAACTATATCTGAGTTAGTTTGGGACAGTTTTATGACTTTGAAAACGTTTTTGTAGTTTTTGTGAACTGTGTAAATTGTAGTCCGTTGTCATTTATCTTTGCTGTAATGTAATATAACGTGCCATGCTGAATATTGTTAAATTACTGGTGCTATCATTTGGGGCTATAAACTGCAAAGTACATTTTTCTGTCTTTCCCCTGATGAATTTCCAGTTATTCATGTGAAATATGAATATGAATAAGCATGTTTGAAAACTTGCCATAAAGTTGTCTCTGAAGACCTGCCTTCTGCGAAATCAGAGCAAAGACAATTGCAGTATTTCTGCATAAGAAATACAATGACATCTCTGTCAGGGATGCAGCACATTGGACCAGTTTTTACCGGAAAAAACTCCTTCTGCTATTTCTTACCTGTGCAATCTCAGTCTCAGAGATGGGTTTGTTTAGTTTATTATCGAGAAACAGCACGGAAACAGGACTTTCGAACCACCGAGTCCACGCCGACTAGCGATCCCCGCACACTACCACTATCCTACACACTAGGAACAATTTTTATTTTTACCAAGCCAATTAACCTACAAGCCTGTTTGTCTTTGAGGTGTGGGAAGAAACTGGAACTCTCCTGAGAAAACCCACGCAAGTCACGGGAAAGCATACAAACTTCGTACAGACAGCCGCCGTGGTCAGGATCGAACCCTGGTCTCTGGCGCTGTCAGGCAGTAACTCTACTGCTGTGTCACCGTGCCGCTGCACCAGAAGAGGGAAATTTTACATGTGACTCCAGAAGCGATGCAGCCAAGATATTTCTGGTGGCCGGGGGGTTCTGTTGATGAATTTTAAATCATCGCAGAGAATAAAGAAATGGAATAGAGGAAATGTCTTTACCTTGTTGGGGGATGGTTAGCAGGCTGGTGGGTGCAGGAGAGGCGGAGGTAGACATTAAATACTTTGCAGAACAAAGCACAGATAATATTGGAGAATATTGGATTGACATTTGAAATAGAGAAAAATGCAGCATTGTGGGTAAAATATGGGGTAGTGGGATAGAATGTGGTAGCAGATATATCTGGGCCGAATGGGTTCCATTGTTTTGAATGGTACATGTATCAAAAAAACATTTTTGTCTTCAAACTTATTTCACATAGGACTCTTACAATTGACAAATGACAAATATTATTCAATGAGTGCAAGAGTGTGCTGATCCAATGGGCCACCCAATCTGCTGAATGTGTTGTACTTTAACTAATGTCATTTATTTTCTAGAAGAATGGCAAAGGACCACATCTTTTGAAAAACTTGCCAGGATGGGTCCCAGAAGGTGGATTACTGAAGATTACCAACAAACTACTGAAGGCAGAAGACAAAGATGCCGATGATTCTGAAATTGTCTTCAATCTGATAGATGCAAAGGAAACCCCCAAATATGGTAGATAATGATTTATCTTATGAACACCATCAAATAACCATTTGATTCTTCCACACTTGTGTTCAGCATTGTTGCCTGATTCTTGATTCAGTCCCCAATGAACAATTTAATTTGGACATTTTTGGGTCAACTCATTGTGACAGGCGGTGTCATGAAAACTTAACAAAATTGTCTTGGCATTCTCATCAGTTGAATGGAAAAGCCTACTTCTTTTCTCCAAAGCCTTTGATTTCTCTTTTACCTCAAATACTTTCCTATTTCCCTGATAAGAACTAAAATTAGTTTTTTTCTTGATCCTTGTTTTGCATCAGGCATTCCTACCCTTCCTTTGTACATGAAATAATTAACGTTGATTTCTGCCTCTTCGCTAATGATTTGCCAATATTTTTTTTTTGCTATTTATCTTACTGAAATCACCTCATCACTTTGAAAGCATAAGGTATTTTGCATTTTTATCTAATGTAAAAAGCCCTCTAGGTTATTTTGCAAATTTTTTCAGGTCATAGAAAGTAAAACCAAAGGAAATAAAAAGGAAAATATGAAAATGCAGGCCAGGCTGCATCGGTAGAGAGAGAAACAGAGTTTCGGCATTTCAGCTCTGATAGGTTATTGAACAAAAACATTAACTTTTCTTTCTTCAGAGAGTTTTTCTGACCTGCTGTGTATTAATTGCATTTTCCCTTTTAATTTCAATCTTCCTGCATGCACATTTTTGCTTCTTGCATTTTTTTCCTTTTATATTTTATGCACCTCCCACTAAACAGTTTCTGATTCCTGAATCACCAGTCTCCTAACTTGGGGAAGATCCTTCTTAATTCTTTGAGAGCATCACCTTTTTCTAATTCTGGACTGTGCACTATTTTTTTACTGTTATCTATATCCCTTTCATTATCTATCCATTTGTTTGTTTCAGTGATGGAATATGAGTGCGATTGTGATATAATCCAGAGGCATTTGTAGCTTGTCCAGAACAAATTCTATGGGTTTATAGTATCGCAGATACCAATTTGAAGAAGAAAATGACTGGCTTTAATACCAGCCTCTTTGTTGCCAGCTGGATGGTTTGCTAAATTTCACTTCATGGTGTCAGGGAGTGGATCAGAATTAAGAGTTTTTTGCACGTTAGAAATTTATGTTAGAAGTTAAGAGCGTTAGAAGTTATTAAACCATGCAATTCAGTCCTGCAGGTACCATCCAGTTAGAATTTGTTGCTTTTTTTCCACTCTTTGTTTTCAGTAGCACTGACATGCTTCATCTTGCTACACTTCATTTATTAATCACTTTAATCCTCACCAGGTGATGTGATCATCTTGGTACCAATGTCAGCTGATGACCCAGCAGATGGGTGGCAAAGGCTGCCGGAGGGGAAAACAGCTACTGCTATAAGCTCCTTTACACAGCAGGATCTTAATGACGGTGCAGTGTGGTACCGACATTCAGGAGTAATTTCTACTGAGGATTCGTTCAAGTTTCAGGTATTGTCAGGGTGGATTGAAAATGGTTGTATTTAAACTGCTATTTCTGCTTGTATTTCTGGTTTCCAAACCCTTTGTTTCACATTATTCAGGCCTATGCCAGTCTAGTGTAGACACAAGGAATTGCAGATACTTGTTTACCAAATAAATACACAAAGAGCAGGAGTAACTCATTGTGTCAAACAGCATCTCTGGAAAACATGGATGGATGACGTTTTAGGTCGGGACTCTGAGACATTGTAGTAGTGGGGGAGAAAGCCAGAAGAGAGGCTGCTTCCTCAGACGGGTGCTCTGTGGGACTCTCTTTAACTGACCCCCCTCTATGAATACTGCTGATCTCCTGCTCATTGACCATGTTCTGCACTTGCCAAGTTTTGTCCTATTATACCTCTCTTCTAGCTTTCTCCCCTCCACTACAATCAGTCTGGCGAAGAGTCCTAACCTGAAACATCACCTATCCATGTTCTCTAGAGATGCTGCCTGACCCGCTGAGTTACTCCAGCATTTTGTACCTTTTTTTGTAAACGAGTATCTGCAATTCCTTGTGCCTACTACACCAGATCGGTCTAAGTTTGCTGATTTGCTAAGTGTGGTTTGGATGTCCAGATTAACCCTGTCAGGATTTCCACAGTTCCATAAATCTATTATTTGGGATGCAACAATTTGACTGGCAAATTAATTAAGTTAAAAAATGTCAGGAAAATTCTTGTGAAATTATTCCAAATACCAATAAGGAAAAAATGGAAATGGTTAGAAATGCAAATTGATCAGCATTGAAACAAGATATTCAGGTTTAAACACTTGTTGGAAATTATATGATTTGGTTATTTGTTAATAAGACTAGCGGGGAGAAGGACAAGTCCAGGAATGCTCCACAACTATTAATGTTTCCCATTAAATTTTTTAAGACTGTCTTAAAAAATTTATTTTTTAAATAACACCAGTATTTTAACCTTTTTACTCAAATCTGGGACCTATTTTATTTAGGGAATTAGTCCTTGATTTCATTATGAGCTTTGTTGAAGCTGAAATAGCCGACCATTCCCTCTACATGAATCACCAGCTTCATACATATCATGAAACAACAAAGAGCATTTGAAAATTAACCAAACATGTTTCCTTTTCATCTTTTATGGAACACATCTGCAGCTGCTACAACATGAGGAAGACTGAAATTTTGTGCACATTTCTATGCATCTTGCCATTTGCTGCAACATTTGACTCCTGACTTTTCAGCAGGATTGTGGTTAGCTGTGATAATGATATTTCTAGCAGAGTAACCAGCAAAATTATTCTGTGATGGGATTATCAACCTCAGAGGTCTGCAAAGTGAAAGTTCCTCATCAGTGACAAAGAAGTCCGATTTTCCTGACACCATTCCACTTAAAACCTGCGCTCTTTGTTTGCATGGAGATCTGTGACCCACACGTCTCCCAAATGCCTACTATATTAAACTTCTTAAAAGTGTCTCCACTCTTTCTCTCCCCCCCCCCCTTCTGTCTCCCTTCTGTCTCCCTTCTCTCCCCTCTCTCCCCCCGTGCTCTCTATAGGACTTACGGTACGGTGTGGCAGCCGTTTACCTTCCTCTTTATCGCGCAGACAGTGCTCCTACGCTGTCCCTGGCCCCCACCTTCATGGTGTGTGTGTGTGTGTGTGTGTGTGTGTGTGTGTGTGTGTGGTCGGTCGGTAGATGAAGCTCGCGGTTTCAACGCAGCCGGTCGATCCAGCTCGAGGCTTTCCAGGCGAGTGCCCTCGAGCTTAAAAGTCGAAGACACTCTTCTGGATTCGCAGATTAGATCGCCTAAGTGGGACAGGCCCTTAACTGCCTCACTCAAAAGCTAAACTCCTAACGGGGGGGGGGGGGGGTAATTGGGTCATTTTAACTACCTTTCATTCAGCAGAAAGCAGACGTAGGTATTTCCTCCAGAGTGTGGACGTTCGTAAATGGCAATTGTGTCTTTACTGTCACATCCATTAGAACATCCTGATAGGAGCCACTGATGTTGTTTCGAAGGGTCTTTGTGACTCCCATGAATAATGGATATGCCTCCTGGGGGCACAGCTTAGACTAGACAGGACCAGCTGCTTCAGTTTTTGGAACCCACAGCAACTTTATTATTTTACGTGAAATGATCTTGCAATCCAATCTCACTAGCAACAGGTTTCAGGCAGCTGTTCATACTTTGGACCAGAAACTTCACTGCAAAAAAACCACAGGGTTTCCAATCAGCTATGAGGACCTCAGCTGTCTGGGGATGACAAAACCTCTTTTATAAATAATTATGTGAAGAATCGCTATTACTTGGTCAACCTAACGAAATAGAATTTCTATTTTGTTGCAAAACAAATGCAACTTGGCAACAAAGTACAAAGCCATTACAGGTGAGTCATAAAACTGATTATTTGTATCTTTGCGAGGTGGAGAGGTACCCTGAACCAACATCTCAAAACTGGGGAAGAGAATCTGTTGAACGCAGCGGCAGACAAGTGGGCACGCAGAAAGGAGCGCAGCAACTTCAACAAACCAGAGGCCACACACAAATGTGACCATTGCGACAGAGACTGTCACTCCCGCATTGGTCTCTTCAGCCACAAGCGACGCTGCTCTAGCGAGGTTTGGAGCAAGCAGCCAACAACTAGGAAGCATCACCCATGGTCAGTCATGACCGAGGGGGGCCTACGATAATGCTTTGAAACGATGGCTATTTTTTATAAAATCAAATGATCTATTATGACAAATTATCTGTTTGGTGTTTGATTCTGTGAAAGTATTCTGACACATGGAAGTGGTATAAACTGCTCAAATAATTCACAACAGGCACATATTGTGCAGTTTGTATAATGGAAAGATGGCCAGTACTTAACAGTGCGTGGAAGGGTTAGACGTACTGGTTGTTGATAAGTGTAATCAGATTTGCGGGGGAGGGAATGAAATGTTGATGGAGGCTGGTGGGAGAGTGGTAGGGGGGGACATTGAGGCAGAGGCTGGTAGGTGATGGATGGAAATAGATAATGGATAAAGGTAAACCACACCCATTCCCAATCTCCCAGGGGCTCTCTTCTTTGTTCACCTTTTCTATCCCCCCCCCCCCCTCCCCTCGCCACCAAGACTCGTTACCCTCCTCCATCTAGTTCCAGGGTAGACACAAAATGCTGGAGTAACTCAGAGGGTGATTTGGCATCTATGGAGAGAAGGAATGGGCGACGTTTCCGGTCGAGACCCTCTTCAGACTGAGGGTCAGGGTCTCGACCTGAAACGTTGCCCATTTCTTCTCCCCATAGATGCTGCCTCACCCGCTGAGTTACTCCAGTATTTTGTGTCTCTTCCTTTGATTTTACCAGCATCTGCAGTTCTTTCTTACACACTCCATCTAGTTCCATCTCCGTGTCATTCACATATTTAACCACCTGGGTTTCTTCTGCTTTGGTTCACCTTTCCATCTCCTTCCCCACCTAATTACACATGGCCATCATCCCACATTTATCTCATTCCGCCTTCCACGTCAGTCTCTACCCTCCCCTCCCCAACCCGGTGTCCTTTGCCGAATTGTTTTTCCCCTTAACTCGATGGCTTCATGTTCCTAGGTCCCCATTTCATTTCCACTTATCGACCAGCCTCTGCCTCCACATTGCCCTCTTCCCTTGCCCCACCTGCCTACATCCACCCATCATTTGCTCTAACCTGGATCCACCTGTCATGTACTAGCATCTATTCCTTTCACTTCCCTGTACTGGCAATCTTCCCTCTGCACCCTCCGCCCTGTGCAGGTCTCAACCCAAAATGCTGGCTATATTTTTGCCTCCACAGGTTTGGTTTAATTTATTGTCACATGTACTGAGGTATCATGAATAGCTTATGTTGCATGCTAATTAATATGCAGGTTACTGCGCCAATTTAAATTGGAAACGTCAAACTAATCTCTATTGTGGATACTGCATGCAATGTGTATGTATAAAATAACAGTGAAAAGTAGCAATGGCTCTGAATTGTTTTTTAAACTTTGTGATGTCGTCACAGGGATTAAATGAGTGTATTTTTCTTTTCCGACATAAACTTCAATAATCCACTGTCTGGTTTGTCAGGGATTCCAATGGTGTGCCATCTGATCCTATTTCCACATCTCTCGGGGCCCCATTCCCACAATCCCTTTCAACACACTTGAGTTCTGAATTCCACATTCCCCTTCAACACACTAGCTTCCCACATTTCCTTTGAACTCGCCATCATCCGCACTCTGAATTCACTGGACCCCATCCTGAACTCTATTTAAAACCACTAGGGTCCTATTTCCAGTGATCCCTTTAAACTCACCAGGACTCCATTTCCTCTGCTTGCTTTAAACTCACAGGAACCCTATTTCCCAAGCTTGCTTTAAACTCACTGGTGCTGATATATTAACAGGAGTGATATGTAATGGTCCGGAAAATCTGCAAGTTCCGCACCATCAAAGTCCAAAAGGCGGCAGATTATCAGAATTTTGCTATTCTAGTTATTAAAATTCCAAACAGGATCCATGTTTACACCACTCTGTTCTTTCTGTTGGTTCTGCTGTAAACTAAGTATCACAACCGCATTCCATAAATGTGGGTATAAACCTGCTTTGGAGGAGGTTAGAGTTTGTGACCACAGATGGAAGGAATGAGAAAGCATTGCTGGGAACAATTTATAGCAGTTTAGGAAATTGAGACATTGCACTCTTCCCATCGACGATTACAGTCGCATTCTGCTGTAATGTTTGTTTGACTTTGTTTGACTTTGTTACAACTTTGTTCACAGAACACACAAAAAAAAACAATCAGGCAGATATTGATTTTCTTTTGGTTGAATATTAAACTAAGCCGAATTCCATGGAGAAAATGTGTTTTTTTTAAAACCCTTTTATATAAACATGGCAATATCATTTTTTGAAAGAGTAACTCACCAGTGTTTATTTATTGCAGGTTACAAATGATGCCAGGACTCGTATTGAAGATGAAAGCCATATATTTCAAATTGGAATTCTGCAGGAAAGCAAGGACGCTCCGCAGCTCGCACCTGGTGTTATTACCCCTCTACAAGTCACCGTAAGAATCCCCTACGTCTGCTTGAGTTAAATTTAGAAAATTCTCTGCAGGACACTCTCACCCAGGGAAGGTGAACAAGCCCATTTACTGTGGAAAACAATGCATGGGGAGAAAGTGGAGTTAATAAATTCAAGACTGATGACTTCAGAATCCGTTGGGTAATTTTTGGCTCTGCCATGCAGGCAGAAAGCTGACAAATCCCCAGTTTAATAACAGCAATTAAGCAGTTTCTGCAGAGGACTGGTGACCAGCTCAGGTGGCAAGATTGAAAGTGACCTCTACGCTGCTTATAATCACTGCAGAATGCAGGCTCTGTTTTTGAAATAAGCATGAGATTTTCTTAAGCTCAGTTTTAATGGCCTTATGATTGTGTGCAAGCCATGGCCAGCTTTAATTGTAATTATAGTTTCTAATATAAATCAAATTCCAATGCATTTTGGGTTTAATCAATACTGGTTTTTTAACTCCAAGCATTATTCATATCTATTTTGATTTTGGATATTTATCACTGAAACGTGATCATCGTATTTGTTGAAAATAATATATATGTGGAACATGTACACAGCAAAATACTTGTGGTTGACTAGCTCTTTTTTTTATCAGGCACTAGAAGACAGAGTTACAGTAATCCAGGCTGCACAGTTGTCCTTTGTAGACAGAGACACACCAAGCCAGGATTTAATCTACAATATCACGGTTCCGCTGCTCCCTGAACATGGCAAGTATTAATAATACCCGCGGTGATGAAAAACTTCCCCCTATTTTTCATTTACAAATTGATGTACAGTTTTGCAGCACAGAGTACACAAATGAAATCTTCCCCGCTTGTGTTGCTGATGGTCATTAATTTGTTTATTGATTATGATGGTGAAGGATCAGAACAGAAATTTTGATGAAACAAAATGTCAATGATTTCCCCCCCATCCCCCTTCCCAGCCAAAGCTCGATCCTGCCATCAGAGTATCTAGTTGAATTCAGTGGACCACTCTTGTATTTTTTTTTTAAACTCTGGTTGTGAAGAGTGTTTACAAAAAAGTACAATCCATTTTGAGGTCTTCTGGGAATGCAACAGGGTGGCCATTTCCCACAGGAATAGAGAGTATGTTCTCACAATAGACTCCTACATATTGGCGAGAATAAGCACAGACTGGGTGATTGTCTCACTGAACACCTATGCTCAGAACGCCTTGGGCCACACGATCTCCCGGTTGCCAAATATTTTAACTCCCATTCCCATACAGACCTTTCTGTCCTGGGACTCCTCCACTGTCTCAGTGAGGCCTAAAGCTAATTGGAGGAACCGCCTTATATTTCACTTGAGTAGCTTTCAACCCAGCAGTATGAATATTGATTTCGCTAATTTCAAGTAACCATTCCTTGCATTCCCCCTCTCTTGTTAGTTTCACTTTTCTTATCCTTAATTTTCACCTCTTCCTCAGCCAACAATGGACCATTGTGGGCTCTCTGGCCTTTGGTACCATCTGCTTTGTTTTGTACCTTTTCATACCTCTAGTTTCCCTCTCCCCTAACTCAGTCTGAGGAAGGGTCTCAACCCGAAACGTCATGTATTTCTTTACTCCAGAGATGCTGCCTGACCCGCTAAGTTCCTCCATCATTTTGTGTCTAGATTTCCATTGGGATTGCTTGCTTGTATATCAGAATGTCTGCTGGACGACAAAAGCAGCTCCAGGGTGAAGATTAAACAATGCTTGCATTCTATTTCCTGTTTTTTGTCCAATTCCCATCAGAGTACGACCTGTTGAACCTTTACATCATGTGAAAATTTGCTACTTAAAAATCAATCGTGTGATATGGAGTGATACTGTGAGCTAGAATGAGTAGCAAATGGCAGGTTTCTCTCCCTAACGGATCTTAATGAACCGGTCAGGCTTTTTAACAATCAGAAGAATCTGGAGAAGTACCCCAACTCGAAACATCACCTATCCATTCTGTCCACAGATGCTAGCTGACCTGCTGAGTTCCTCCAGCACTTCATGTTTTGCTTATCATTATCAAGCTGTGTTCGTAGTTTTTTAAATATATTATTTACTTTGTTGTACTCAAGTAATGTGACCAAAATTACCACAAAAAAAGGCTAACAGCCCATAAAATAAAGTGTACTGAGAAGGTAGGTAGACAGGCCGTTAAAAGTGCAGCGGATTCACTTTTACCCAACAAATGTTATCACCTTAATCTTTCAGTTTCTGGTTAATGGGGCTTATTTTCTTTTTAAACATTTTCTCCAAATTTGAAAATACTGGAAATATATATATATTTTTTAAATCTGGAGAAAATTCAGCAGGTCAAATAGCACCTGTAGGGGGAAAAAGGGTTTTCAGTGACCTGACATGAGCAGTGTGTGGAGTTTATTCAAGCACGGCTGAACCAGGAAATCAATCCACCAATTCCACACTGGCATAAGGCATTCCATTAGACCAGTCCCATTTCATTCTCACCACAATTTTGCAATCATCTCCAGCCTGACCTTCAGATATTGGTAATCTCATGATTACGTCAACTATTCATAAACTATTCTTGATGTTAAAACAGCCCTAAATCATTGCACTTGGATCCATGAAGTGTAAGAGAATTGTAATGGTATACAATGCATTATTGCTGTTTATAGACAATAGACAATAGGTACAGGAGTAGGCCATTCGGCCCTTCGAGTCAGCACCACCATACAATGAGATCATGGCTGATCATCCACAATCAGTACCCCGTTCCTGCCTTCTCCCCATATCCCTTGACCGCTATCTTTAAGAGCTCTGACTAGCTCTCTCGGAGGCAGAGAATTCCACAGACTCACAAATCTCTGTGTGAAAAAGTTTTTCCTCGTCTCCGTTTTAAATAGCTTACTAATTATTCTTAAACTGTGGCCCCTAGTTCTGGACTCCCCCAACATCGGCAACATGTTTCCTGCCTCTAGCATGTCCAAACCCTTAATAATCTTATATGTTTCAATACAATTCCCTCTCATCCTTCTAAACTCCAGAGTATACAAGCCCAGCCGCTCCATTCTCTCAGCATGGGACAGTCCCGCCATCCTGGGAATTAACCTTGTAAACCTATGCTGCACTCCCTCAATAGCAAGAATGTCCTTTCTCAAATTAGGGGACCAAAACTGCACACAATACGCCAGGTGTGGTCTCACTTGGGCCCTGTACAACTGCAGAAGGACCTCTTTGCTGCTATACTCAACTCTTGTTATGAAGGCCAACATGCCATTCGCTTTCTTCACTGCCTGCTGTACCTGCATGCTTACTTTCATTGACTGATGAACACGGATCCCCAGATCCCGTTGTACTTCCCCTTTTCCCCAAGTTGACACCGTTTAGATAATAATCTGCCTTCCTGTTTTTGCTACCAAAGTGGATAACCTCACATTTAGCCACATTAAACTTCATCTGCCATGCATCTGCCCACTCGCCCAACCTGTCCAAGTCACCCTGCATTCTCATAGCATCCTCCTCACAGTTCATACTATCACCCAGCCTTGTGTCATCTGCGAATTTGCTAATGTTACCTTGAATCCCTTCATCTAAATAATTGATGTATATTGTAAATAGCTGCAGTCCCAGCACCGAGCCTTTTGGTACCCCACTAGTCATTGCCTGCCATTCTGAAAGGGACCCGTTAATCCCTACCCTTTGTTTCCTGTCTGCCAACCAATTTTCTATCCATGTCAGCACTCTACCCCCAATAACATGTGTCCTAATTTTACCCACTAATCTCCTATGTGGGACTTTATCAAATGCTTTCTGAAAGTCCAGGTACACTACATCCACTGGCTCTCCCTTGACCATTTTCCTAGTTACATCCTCAAAAAATTCAAGAAGATTGGTCAAGCATCGTAAATCCATGCTGACTCTGACCGATCCTGTTACTGCTATCCAAATGTGCTGCTATTTCATCTTTTATGATTGACTCCAGCATCTTCCCCACCACCGATGTCAGGCTAACTGGTCTATAATTCCCTGTTTTCTCTCTCCCACCTTTCTTAAAAAGTGGGATAACATTAGCTCCAATGAACAGGAACTGATCCTGAATCTATATAATATTGGAAAATAATCACCAATGCGTCCACCATTTCTTGAGCCACTTCCTTAAGTACACTGGGATGCATTACAATTTTAATCAATGCAAAATCCACAAAGAAAGTTAACTTGGCAAATAAGCCTTGGGTTGGAACGGGGAATTGTAAGAGGGAAATCCGGCACCCAGTGGTCAAGGTCATGGGAGAGGTTCACCTTTGAGCATCGGCTCCTTGGGCTTATTGGATTTGGCCTGTGAGAGGATTCATGCCATGCCAGGGGCTAAGGTTAAGCTCCCGTACAGGTTTAAGTTTATTATTGTCACGTGTTCTGAGGCACACGGAAAAGCTTTGTTTTGCCGACTATCCAATCTAATCAGGTAATAATATGTAAATACAACCAAGCCAAATTCAAGTACAATAGATGGAACAAAGGGAAAGATACAGTGCAGAATATAGTTCTCAGCATTGTAGCGCACCAGTTCCAGAGACAAAGTTCAATTACCTCATCATGGTAGAGGTGAATTGGACAGTGCCATAGCTTATGAAAGGACAATTCGGAACCCCGATAAAAGAGGGGAAGAAGTTATTGCTGAGTCTGGTAATGAGTGACAAGTTTCTGTATCTCCTGCATAACGGTCATAGGAAGAAGAAGGAATGATCTGGTGGGACAAATCCTTGGTTGCTTTTCCGAAGCAGCGTGAAGTGTAGATGGAGTCAACGGTAGGGAGTCTGGTCTGTAGATGTGGTCTGGTCAAGGTAGATGTTGTGATATTTTCACTAATAAGAGAGCTATGAACAAAGGGGACAACGCTACAAAATAAGGGACCAGTCATTTAAAACTGATGTGCAACGCAATTTATTCTCTCATAGTGTGTTGAATCTCTGAGATTCTCTGCCCTTGAGGATGTGGAGATCAGGTCAGGAGAAATATTTAGGGTAGAGATAGATAAATATTTGAAAGATTGGGAACTGACATAGAAGAGGAGTTGAGCCAGCACAGATCATGTTAAATGTTGATGACTTGAGGTCTGGTGGACTACTCTTGCTGGTATTGTCCTGAGTTCTTGAGTAGACATCAATATATATGTGTACCACCTCAGAAAAAAATATTTTTCATACACCACTGAAAACACAGCCATGCCCATCCAAAACTTTAGTTCATTGAATTATAAAATGGTAATAATTATTTCTGAAAGAAAGTGTGATTATGATATTTTGATTTTTAACAACATCTCCTTGTAAGCTGCAACTTATTATTTGTGTGGTGTCAAATATATTATTAAAAACTGCACTCTTTATTTCCTGGTGTATTATCTGTGAATATTCTTCAGTTTAATTGGCTGTTCTGTCTGCTTGATGATATTGCCGTTGCTGGGTAACAGAGAGCCACTGGGACTGATACCAGCGTCTGAAAAATGTATTCCATATCTCGGAAATCTCAAGAGCCTCTGAGTCAGCTACCTTTCAGGTTAACATTGTCACTTTATTGCAGACCAACTTACACCGCTATTAGGAAAATACCTTAAAAAAATGTTTAAGTAAAACAATATATTTACAATGCACGGCCACATTACTGTATTAGAATTGGCTCATGGATTTCAAGATGCAAAAGTGTTCGTAAATGTTCTTTTCTACACCGTTGATTGTGTTCTAATTTTTCACGATGCTCCCTTCTTATAAACCACAGCTTAGAAATTCATAGATACGGTTGAATTTTTCAAGAACAAAACATAGTAACAAATATTTCCAGTTCATACTGTAAGTGCCTTGTTGATCATGCATGGGCGACATTACTCCCCAAGCAATCAATGCTCATTTTGGTAAATATACAGTAAGTCCTTCCGGGAGCCACTGATTAGATTAAGTTGAAAGAGGAACCGCAGTTTCGATCACTCCTGACCTTGCCTTCTTCAGTGATTCATAATATGTGTAGCTCTTCAATGAATTCACATGGAGACACATAAGAATCTAAATCAGGTTCAATAAATGAGACTTTATAATTTTATGCCAAATATCATGTCCAGCAAGTGAAATAAAGGAGGAAATATGTGAATAAGAGAGACATTTGATGGAAAGAAAAGGTGAACAAAAAGTTTTTTTAAATCTTCAACATTTAACATTTGAAGAGTGACAGTAGACATTAGGTGCAGGAGTAGGCTATTCGGCCCTTCGATCCAGCACCACCATTCACTGAGATCATGGCTGATCATCCACAGTCAGTACCCGTTCCTGCCTTCTCCCCATATCCCTTGACTCCACTATCGTTAAGAACTCTATCCAACTCTCTCTTGAAAGCATCCAGAGAATTGGCCTCCACAGCCTTCTGAGGCAGAGAATTCCACAGATTCACAACTCTCTGGGTGAAACTCCACATTTGTAAAAATAAAAATTTACAGACCAGAGAAGTGGTCAGGCAGCATATCATACCATTAAACTTTCATTTATACTTGAATAGATGGGTTATTTTGCTGGACATTTAGAGCTTGGCCAGTTGGCAAATGTCATAAAACCCCTCCCCTCTTATGTTTCGACCTGAAGCCATTGCTTGTTTATTGGTGTTGTAAAGCTTACAGAGAAGCAGGCAAATAGGGTGATAATCTACAACATGTTTTACTGCACATCAGCAGATGCTAGATGTTGTTCCCAGTTTACTCTTAAGACGTCTCACCATTGTGCCTTCATCTGAATTCAGGCCCACAGCACATCTGCTGTGATATTGTGTGGGTGGTGGAATGTTTTGTTTCATTGTTCTATAAACGATGTGTTGCTTTAATTCAGGTACACTTGAACACTCTGACAGCTCATTCTTCCCAGTTACGTTCTTCACTCAGTCTGACATTGACAGTGGGAAGATTCTGTATCGGCCCCCAGAAGCATTGTTGCATGTGCAAGGATTATTCAAGTTCTCTTTCACTGGTAAGGAACATTGTTCCATTTGTGTTGCAAAAATGTTCAAGCACACATAGATATTGCTGTTTATTCTGTGAGTTGCTGCAGGCTTTTACCCCATAAAATCAATATTTCACACATTTTGAACAAAGATATGATTTGCACACTGAAAGTAAATATCAGTTGGAATTAGATGGTCTTAGAATTTTGACTGTGGTCATTAAAGTAAATTAAGCTTCTTATTTGTGAAGGAAAGCTATTTGCTGTGTGACAGAATGCTACTTTACTGTTGTTAGTTTAAAAAAAAAATTCAAGCCATTAAACATGAACAGGCTTCACCATGTTTTACCACGGTCACATTTTCAGTTCCATTAATAACTGAAAGAATGCATATCTCATTAAAGCCACTTTTTACTATAGAAGGAAACATTTTTACCTGTTACGATGCCTAGGCATCCAGGATCAATGAGAAGGTGCATCTGAAAACTAGATGTGTAAATTCTCATTCCATCCAATTAAGTAGAGACCATCTAATTAACTGGGCAGAAACTTGTGTGCACCTGATTCAAAGAGCAGAGTTCCTCTCCTGCTAATTAGCATGCATTGTGTCTGGGTAATCATTACACCCAATCATGCACATCATCAATCTCATGCAAAAAGATGCTACATACAGCATGGACTTTGCACCAATCAAGTTTGAAAATCCTATTATTATGAGTTAATTGCTCCAAAGCAAGGCATCTGCAACAGTAGACTAAACAAGGATAAACAACGTATGTATAATTCATTCATCATACAGGAATACATTGACAGATACTACAGCTTTGTCCAAATTTATACAGATGCATCAAAAGATTCAGTAGATAAAGTAGGAGTAGCATTTATTGTACCAGAATTTCACATCAAAGTAGGGAAGAGGATCAATAATGAAGTCTCAGTATACACAGGTGAAATGATTGCGATATTGTTAGCGGTACAGTGGGTCGAGGATACCAGGCCTTTAAGGACAGTTATTTGTTCAGATTCAAGTTTAGCAATAAAGAGTTTACAGCACAGCCATTCAGACAGTAGACCAGACATTTTGATTGAAATACAACAAACACTATTCAGAATTCAAATGATGGGGCTTACAGTCATATTTTTATGGGTACCAGAACACATTGGCATTAGAGGAAACGAAAGGGCAGATAAGGTAGCAAAAGAGGCAACAAAAATAAGTAAGATTGATTTAAGTATTAACATAGGTAAAACTGAAATCGAATACATTATTAAGCAAAGACTGAAGGAAAGATGGCAAAAGCAATGGGAGGAAGAGCGGAAAGGACGGTGGTTCTACAGAGTCCAGAGGAAAGTGGGAGAAATGAGATGTGCAGGAAAAAACAGAAAAGAGGAGACAGTAATTTCAAGAATCAGATTTGGACACACTGGTCTGAACAGTACACTTTTTATAATAGGCAAGCATAATACAGGCAGATGTGAATACTGTGGGCAAGAAGAGACAATAGAGCATGTCATTATACATTGTGAGAGGTATGAGGAAGAAAGAAGACAAATGAGTGAACGATTCAGAAAAGAAAAAGTACAATTTGATTTAATAGATATTTTACAAAAGAATTCATATAAGTGCTATCAAATCCTATTGCTTTTTCTCAGGGTAACCAATTTGTTCGGAAAGATATAGGTTATTAGTATATGAGTTATAATGTTATTTGATCCACACTCCATACCAGTTGGTGGCGGTAATGCACTAAAAAGTTGTTTGCCAACCGCCAAAAAAACAAACGACATAGAAGATAGAAGAAGAAAGCAAGGCATCCTTGCTTCAGCCTTATTAGGAGTCATTTCACTTTCAGATTCCCACATCAGCAATCATTATAATACTCTGAGCGGTCTGACATACTGGTTTAGAAGAAGGACGAGATTGTCCAAGTTAATGATCGCTTGTAAGGGTGAAAATTATTATCAGTCTCACGCAATGGTGCACAACCTTTTACTGGTGTGAGGGCCAGATTTGCAATCCAAACCCCTACACCTGTCGGGCCACTCATGTTTTATTTCAACCATGCTTAGCCACTTACTGATGTTTTTAGTCATACATAAAGACATGAATGCCATTATTTTGTTGCTCCACTTACCGCCTCCTCGCGATTTCCCTCACTACTTCCCCTCAGCTCCTTCACCACAACTGCTCTACTCCCTCACAACCGCCTTACAGCACCCTCACCCTCTCCTCACTGCTCCCTCACAACAACCCTGTTGCTCCACGCCCCTCCAGCAACCTGCACTCTCAGTATGTCCCTGAAGTTCCTTGCACACAACTCACAACGTGCACACAATTTTTGAAAGCACTTGAGTTATCTTCCATATGTTGTGGTCAAGGATGTCTATATGAATGGCCCACTCAATGAAGCCCCTGAAATATGCCGTGCACCACAGTTTCATAAGATTGGACCATCCACATAAAAGCTTAATCTTAAACAGTCAAGATGAGAATGCCAACAGCAAATCTTGCAGAGGTGGCTGGCATGGTGAAAAATGAAGGGTGGGGTAGCAGTCCCTGGGCAGATTGGGTAGGTCGAAAATGTGTGGGCAAGAATGAGTATAACAAGGCCTGGCCAGGCCAGCCTGGACCATCCCAAGGTCAGATGTGGCCCATTAGGCTGGAATTGTGAAGCACTGGTCCAAGTAGGATCATTAGCCAAATCCAAAAGGTGAAACGCAATTGTTTGACTCACTGGATGATAAGGTCACCACCGTTTAAATCCAGAATGTTTATTTATTTGTTAAATGTGTACAGTTCAGATCATTAAAGTACCCAGAACTGTGAACCGTTGTTTGTACTGTGGTATGGTCGCATTTGTTTAACCCATTTCCGACAGTGGGCGTCTCTAAGCGATGTAACGTGAGCCTGGTTTTATTCTCCTAGGTCTGCCCGAATCGGTGAACTTCTTTTTCACAGGTACACAGTTCCCTAATGTCCACTTTTAACAGATTGGCTCATGAATGGATTTCTAACATCCTCAGCCAAATCTGTCGTAGTGGCTACGAGTCCTGCCCATAACCTTTCACAACTGATGTAACAGTATCATCTCCGTCTTGTGCCTGCAAGAAATCTGGAGCGATGGTTATCGGATAAACTGCACAGGGAATCTGCAGACTTTCAGGGATTTTCATGCTTGCCTGTCTCCTAATACCTCATCCTCTCACTCATATTTAACGTTAACGGTGGAATGGTCATCTTATAGTTGAAGAACTTAATATTCTTTCAAAATTTGATTAGCTGGCAAATCAAGGAATCGCTGCAGTTAGCATGTCTCTTAATCCTCTGATAATTAATCCAGAAGTAATGGCTGCTTTGGGTGCAATCGGGGCTAATATACAAGCACATCATTCTTTGGGTTTTCTAATAACATCTTTGCATGGGTGTATAAATTAGGATTCAAGTAGAACCAATGTAGCAAAAGCTTTTCAAATCTCTTTATTTCAGTATTACCTGTTCTCCCTGTCATTAAATGCTGAATTTGTTTGGGCACTGCATTTGCATTTTGAAACG
This sequence comes from Amblyraja radiata, assembly GCF_010909765.2. Lineage (NCBI taxonomy): Eukaryota > Metazoa > Chordata > Chondrichthyes > Rajiformes > Rajidae > Amblyraja > Amblyraja radiata. Next base: position 69,932,004 of record NC_045956.1, read on the forward strand.
AAAGAGAAAAAAAAAATCATGCTTAAATAAGTGAAATGGTTGACATAATTATCTCAGGTAAAATCAGTGCATTTCATTCAGGTGAATGACATAATTATTTCTGTCATAAAATAGTTACATTGCCTCTTATTTTGTGTCCCATCCACTTAATTAAGAAAGTCAATGAGGCCTAGTTAAGCCAATACTAGCACCAGTTGATGACTGGTGTTGACCTGTACAGAGGTGCTTTGTATGGCAAGCAATCTTGCTTACTATTTGAAATCACGAGCTATGTTTGTAGTGAGAATCACATCCTCTCCCTCCACTGCCAGCATACAGAATGTCTGGAACATCATAAATGCAATTATCTGCTTTGTTATCATTTAATAAATTGTAAATTCCCACTTCACTTTGCTAAATAAGAAACTTACGAAATCACACCGCTGGATCATTTAGCACTTCGCATCCAAATGAATTGTTAGTCAAATCTGACAGACAGAAAAAACAGAAAATTGGAACACCTGTTTTCAGTAGTGTATGTAGGAAGGAACTGTACATGTTAGCATGAGAGTACTGGAAGGGATTATAACATAATAATTGCCCTGAGTCATGTCTGCCTGAGGTTGACTTGAGTTAACTTGCAATCTTACAATGTTTTGTTCATTCTTCCACAGTTTCTGATGGAGAACACATCTCCCCCGAAATGGAATTTATCATACATTTGTTGTCTACCAATCAACAGCCTCCCATATTTCAAATATCTGAACCTTTCATTGAGGTCAGCCAAGGAGGTAGAGCAGCTGTAGGTAAGACATGCCCTAATCTGGCCTACACTATTTACTTGCTTTTTATCTGTCTAAAGTCCAGAATATTCCATAGCTAAATTCTGGGCCTGCAACTCTTGCTGAACCTCTGTAATAGAAGGTGAACAACACTCAATCAACACTCAACGACAGGCAGGTGACCCTGCGTCATAGTGGTTTGGGTTACAGAAATTCTCCCTGATGGAATTCCCGAATCATAACCCCAAAAGATCTGAGCAACAGAATAAAATTCTCACTTAAGGAATTTATGTTGGGTGAAACTAAAACACCAAAACCTGAAAGAAACAACAAATGTTATCAGTTGTTTTCAACTCTTACCTCTTGATGCTTGCACAGATAATAAGGTTTCTAAGCACGATAGGTTCATTTTGGTGCCGAGTAGGTTTTTTTTTTTATCCGCTGAGAGATTTCAAGAGTCAAGAGTGTTTAATTGTCTATTGTACCGAAAACGGAAGAATTAAATTATACTTGCAGCAACATAACAAGTCTGTAAACACAGTACTCATAGATAGTGCAATAAACAAAAGAAAGATCAATCAATTAAAAAATAAACAATATTAGTGCAAAACAAAAACCCCTAGCGCAACCAGTAGTTTAGTTGGTGTTTGTGGTGTTTAATAGCCTGATGGTTAATGGGAAGAAGCTGTTCTGGAACCTGGAGATCACAGTTTTCAAACTCCTATGCCTTATTTCCAATGGTAAGAGTGAAATGAGAGTGTGGTCAGAGTGGTGAGGATCCTTGATGATGCTTTCTGCCTTTTTGAGGAAGCACTCCAATAAATCCAATAGGGAGGCCAGTACCCATGATGGACCGGGCAGCATTTACTGCTTCGTGTAATCTCCTTTGTTCCAAGATGTTCCACTTGCTGTAACCAGTCAATATGCTCTCTATCGTACACATGCAGAAGTTCAAGAGAGGATTCATTGATGGACTGAATCTCCTCAATCTCCTAAGGAAGTAGAGGCATTGATGGGCTTTCTTTATGATTGTGTCAATGTGTTGGGTCCAGGACAGATCTTCAGAGATGTGCACATCTAGAAACTTGGAAGTTGTTGACTCTCCCCACCACTAACCCGTCGATGAAAACAGATTTGTGGATCCTTAGCCTTCCTCTTCCAAAGTCAATAATCTGCTTCTTGATTTTACTGATATTGAGAACAAGGCTGATGTTCTGGCTCCATTCAATCAGATAATTGATCATCCTCCTATATTATCAGTAATTCGTCCAACAACAGCTGTGACATCGGCAAATTTAAAGATGCAGTTGGAACTGTGTCCGGCTACACAGTCATCGGTATAGAGTGAGTAGAGCATGGAACTGAACACTTGAGGCACTGCTGTGTTGATGGTTATTGAGGAAGAAGTGTTGAAGCCAATTTGTACCTATTGTGTTCTGTTGATGAGGAAGTCAAGGATAAAGTTACAAAGGGATGCACAGAGACCCGGTTCCCTGAGCTTAGTAATAAGTTTGGGGGGGATGATAATGTTGAACGCCGAGTTGTAGTCTATGAACAATAGTCTGACATATGTGTTGTTATTGTCCAAATGATCCAGTGTAAACTGGAGAGCCAATGAGATTGCATCCCCTAGCGGTAGACAAATTGTAGTGGGCCCAGTTTCTTGCTTAGGTAAGAGTTGATATGCGCCATAACCAACCTCTCAAAGCACTTCATTACCATGGACGTGATCTGCAGTCTCTTGAGTTTCCAAGTATAAAACATTAATTTGTCATTTAATGTAACCCAGTATTAACCTAATCTATACAACGCTCACCGTCACCACATGTGATAAAATGATTAGAGTGAAAAATTCCTTTTGTGCATTCCCGATTCAAAGCTTCAGTGCTTATTAATTAATCTGTTTGCTTAGCATTTGACCTCTGGTGTTCAGACATTACATTTCAGAACATTGTCTGATGATCTTTTGTATGAGAAGAGTTGGACTATTGTTGGTATGATTTTTGATGCAGAGGTATAGTATGTGTAAAAGCCTCCATGTTTATTTCAAAAACATTTTTTTTTAATATAAGCTTCAGTCATGGTAGTAAATTAACATAGCAGATTGGCCACCTATTGTACAGCTTGAGAAAAGTAAACAAAGGGGCCCATGTTAAATGAGGTTTATATTACTTCCTCTTTGTGATAATATCAAAGATGCATCCCCAATAACTTTCAAATTGAATTTCCTGTAATTTAGTCATTTTAACTAGAAACATCATTGCCAGAGTGATAGTAAAGTGCCTTCTTCTCATAAAGGCATTTTTCATCTAGATCAATAATGAGCAAGTCAATGATTTCTTAATATGAGCCATCACTCTCTTTTTTGCCTGTGTTTTGAAATGAAATGGAGTCATACAGTACAGAAAGAGATCCTTCAGCCCGACTGGTCCATGCCGACCGAGATTTCCCATCTTAGCTAGTCCCATATCCTGCATTTGATCAATTTCCCTTTAAATATTTCCGAGGCATGTACTTGTCCAAATGTCTTTTAATGTTATTTACCTGGCTCAGCTACTTCCTCTGGTAGCTCGTTCCCTATATATACCACCCTCTGTGTGAAAAGATTGCCCCTCACATTCCAATTACATCTCTCCCCGCTCACCTTAAAACTAAGCCATCCAGTTCTTGATTCCCCAGCCTTGGGGGGAAAACACTGTACAATCACTATATCTATTCTCCTCATAATTTTCTAGGATCTGTAGGATAACCACTCAATCTCCAAGGATTGAAGGTTCTCGCCTGCCCAAACTCCTTAAATCTCAGTCCCTCGAGTCCTGGCTTAATTCTTGTGAATCTTTTCTGCACTCTTTCCAGCTTAATGCCATCATTCCTATTGCCGGGTGACCAAAACTGAACACAATATGCCAAATGTAGCCTCACCAACTTCTTGTATAACTGCAACATTACATCCCAATTTCTATACTCAATGCTCCTACTGATGAAGGCCAGTGTGCCAAAAAAACGTTATCACCACTCTGCTTACCTGTGGCACCATTTCAGGGAACCATGCACTTGTATTTCAAGGTCCCTCTGTTCTACAACACTCCCCAGGGCCCTACTGTTCACTGTGAATGTCCTACCCTGGTTTGACTTCCAAAAACGCGACACCTCGCACATATCTGAATTAATCTCCATGTGCTATTCCTCGGCCCACTTGTCCAGCTGATCAAGATCCCGTTATAATTCTTGATAACCATCTTCATTGTCTGTGACAGTACTTATTTTAGTGTAATCTGCAAGATTACTAACCACGCCATGTACATTCTCAACAAGTTGTGAATATAGGTGTCAAACGACAATGGACCCAGTTCCAATATTTAAGGCATACACAGACTTTAAGGAAGTCACAGACTTCCAAATAACAATCTTCCACCATCAACTTCTGCTAACTACCATCACACCAATTACAGTATGTATCCCATTTGGAAATCAGTTAAGGCCCTGTCCCACTTTCCCGAGTTACTCACAAACTCTCCTGAGTTTTCCCCAAGTCGCCACTTTACAGGAAAGATGTGGATAGGGTGCAGAAGAGGTTTACCAGGATGTTCAAAAAGGAACTGCAGATGCTGGAATATCGAAGGTACACAAAATTGCTGGGGAAACTCAGCGGGTGCAGCAGCATCTATGGAGCGAAGGAAATAGGCGACGTTTCGGGCCGAAACCCTCTTCAGACCAGGTTTACCAGGATGTTCTGTGGATTACAAAGCATTAGTTATCAGCTGTGGTTGGACAAGCATGCATTGTTTACTCTGGAGGCTGACGAGTGGCCTGATAGAACTTTATAACATTAAGAGAGTCAGAGATAGAATACATAGTCAGTCTTTTTGCCAGGGTGATACTGTCAAATACTGGAGGGTATAGCCTTATGGTGACAAGGGGAAAGTTTAAAGGAGATTTATGAGATACGTTTTCCACACAGAGATTGGTAGATGCCTGGGATAGGTTGCCAGGAAAAGTGGTGCAAAAAAATATGACAGCAAAGTTGAAGATATACTGTATGTTGTCAGGCATCTTAACAGGCAGAGAATACAGGCAGATGGGATTAAAATTGACATCATGGTCAGCACAGACATCGTGGCTGAAGGTTCTCATTGTGTTCTGTGCTGTGTTCTATTATCTAACTGCATGTCCCTGTTACTCTGCTAAGGTTTGAGCCAGCTGGCTGTCCGCGATGCAGACACGTACCCCGACGATCTTCTCTTTGAACTGGTCGAGCCCCCTCACGCTGGAGTGCTGATTAAATCAGATTACAGAGAGGCAGTGGAAATGGTGAAAGGTGAGTTGCAATAACAGCCCTGGATGATGTTCTCTCACTTGGAGGCACTGAGGACGGTTGGATTGACTGTGCTGCTATCCTTGTTGAATGGCATCAACGTGATTAATGTGATCGGCATCCTGGCTGAGAGCATTATTCACATGGGTGGTTTCGAAATAATGTAGTCATTCCCTAGTTTAGGTTAGATGTATATACCAGGATAGGGTAAAAATATTTTTGTGCATTTGTGTGATTTTAGTGTGTAGGAGCAGCAAATTATAGTCATGCAGTGTGAAAACGGGCCCTTTGGCCCAACTTGCCCGCACTGACCAACATGTCTCATCTACACTGCTCCCACTTGCCTGCATTCGGCCAATATCCCTCTAAACCTGTCCTTTCCATGTACCTGTCTAATTGCTTCTTAAACATTGTGATAGTCCCTACCTTCACTACTTCCTCCGGCAGCTCGTTCCATGCACGCACCACCCTTTTTTTTGAAAAAGTTACCCCTCAGAATCCTATAAAATCTTTCTCCCTTCACCTTAAGCCTATGCCCTCTGGTTCCTGATTCCCCTACTATGGGCAAGAGACTCTGTGCATCTACCTGATCTATTCCTCTCATAATTGTATATACCTCTATAAGACCACCTCTCATCCTCCTGCGCTTCAGGGAATAGAGTTCCCATTCACTTCTGTCACATTTCCTCCCCTATTGGAAGTTATTGCTTGAATGTACGATCACATGAGCTCTACATGTGGGAATTCCTTAAGTCATCCATTGCTCTATTGATTAAATGGCACATCACGCTAAATGAATGCAATTTGCAAATCTAATATTGCCCATTCTGCAACAAGATTACTATTTGTGTTGAAGAATTCTTCTCCCTGCAAAAGTTAACACTTCTATATTTCAGTGATAACTTGGCGACATATTGACATCACAAGTAATAGTTTACAACCAGTTCATGAATGGGGGAGTTACAATTATTAATCATATGATTCCTGAATGGTTTTATCATGCGGATCTCAAAAGCTTAATGACGCTCTATGTTGACGTCTCAATTTCTGCAGGAGAAACGTTCATGCATGATGATGTGGTACGAAATATACTTCATTATGTGCATGATGGCAGCCACACCACAGAGGACAGCATGCAGATCTTGGTCACTGATGGAGTTACCACGGCAACAACACAGCTGGAAATTCATGTCTCAGGCACAGATAATGAGGGACCTCAACTTGCACCGGGGTCTTTGCTAACTATTTCCGTGCCAGAGAAAAGCTCTGAAACTATAACAAGATCTCATCTGGCATACATTGTAAGTATATCACTCTTTTCTGATGGATAACCAGTTCTTCTTCAGCTTACTGCTCTGTACTACACATCCATCTTCAACTTTTTTACAAAAACCTAAATTAATTATTTGTATATATTTGTTTGTCAAAATATTGTTCTGATTTTCTGTAAGGTAACAAGAATGATAGTTAATTTTTCGTGGCTGTAAAACTTCTTTGAGTCCTAATTACTAAAAGTCCCTTTTTTTCCCGTCTGTGTGCTGCTTCCAATGTCTCACCTCTCTCATCTTGTCTTTCCTTTCCAAGTTCCTAACTTAGTCTCTTTCTATTTGTATCTTTTATGCAGCAGCTTTCACATACTTTTCTAGTATTTTTCAGTTATTCTCCATTAGTATTAATTGTGTATTATTACAATGTTACCTCTATATGTTTGCCATAAAAATGAAATGTCCATTTACAGCAAAACTGTCCTGGAAAATAGTAGTAAAATAGCAGTAAAGCCCACAATTGGTATCTTGCCTTGTACTCACACCCGCGAATCCATCGTTGAATTCTTCACCTAATTCAAGTTGCAATTGACCAAACAAAGTACTACAAACCAATTTCTTTATTGCTTCCCATTTACGAATCTGCACCAAATTTCATTACATCCCTGCACTCAGCAACCTTATGGATCTGGCATGGCAAATTAGCATTTAGATTTCCTTTGCATTCCCAAGAGCAAACTTCTCTGCCCATGGCACTCACTTGGTAATCTGCCCAAGCTCATTCATTGCTCAGGAAAGTCACTAATGGAATTCCACCTCGCACCGTATTACAATCTCAGCATTAGGGTGCCACCTCACCTGAAATAATTCCATGTGATCCCATGCTGAATGCATCTGCAGCTGTAACTGTTGATTTAATATTTTCAGGTTTTCTGGAATTATAAACATTGCTGAAACAATCAAATAATACGAAGTGATGTAAAACAATAGAATAACTAAAGGAACTGAATGTAATTTAGATTCACGGTACCCGCAATGATTTGGTAGTTTACATTCCAAACTGGTTTACCCTGCGAGGACAGAGGGAGTGGTGGAAGGGTGTCATTTTGGCTGGAACCTCTGTTGTATGTATAATAGATAAATGACTTGGAGAAAATCAAGATGGTTTGGTTAGGTAGTTTGCAGATGACAGGAGTTGCGGGCAGTGAAGAAGACCGTCGAGAGGATGCAGCAGATTATAGATTAGGTAAAGATATGGGTGGAGAAATGGCAGATTGCATTTAATCCAGTCAAGGGTAACGTTGCACTTTGTGGGTCAAATGGTAAAGGGAAAGCATACATTTAATGACTGGTCTCTTAACAGCATTGATGTACAAAGGGATCTGGGTGTCTGGGTCCAGAGCTCCCTGTAAGTAGCAACATAAGATAATGGTAAAAAAGATGTACTGTATATTTATCTTCATTGATTGGAGCATTGAATAGAAAAATCAGGAAGTCACATTGCTGCTTTATAAATATTTGGGGTGGCTGCATTTGGAGTATTGTGTCACCCCTTTAAAGAAAGGATGAGGTGGCTTTGGAGATGGCATAGCAGAGGTTTACCAGAATGTTGGCCGCCCGCGTTAGATAGCATTAGCTTTAGGGAGAAACTTGGCTTTCTTTTTTTTATATAATTTCAAAAGATTAGGGAAAATGGAAAGAAGGTTATGAAAATTATGACATAAATAGGGTATTCAGTCAGGATATTTTTTCCAGGATGCAAATGACAAATACTGGAGGGCCTAGCTTTAAGATGAAAGGGGGAAAGTTTAGAGGAGATGTGGAGGGTGGTGTGTGTGGGGTAGGGGGGCGGCGGGCATGTATTTTTTACACAGTGTTAAGTGCCTGGAACTTACCACCTGGGGTACTTGTGGAAGCAGAAATCATAGTGGTGTAAAGACCTTTCAATAGGTACATGAAAATGCTGGGAATGAAGAGAGGTGGATGATGTCCAGGCAGAAGGGATTAGTTTAATTTGGTATTATGTTCAGCATACACATTGCGGGCTGAAGGGCCTGCTCCTGCGCTATGTTCTATATTCTACGTAACCATGTTCCTGTCCCCCTCTAGGATAATAATTCAGCTGAGAGTAAAATCCGGATTCAGTTGATCTCGCTGCCCATGTATGGTGTCCTCACCAATCGGCACATGGAGCTGTTGGAATTTTCAACATTTACAATGGAAGATATCGATAACCAAAGAATTAGGTAAAATGTTCAGTTTATAAGCCACATGCCAGTTCTCTTCATTCAATAAAAAAGAGCTTCATGTTGCCCTCATTTTAATATCCCTTTGATAAACTCTAAAATGAAACAGATTAATGGTTATTATTTCTATGATGGTTATGTTGGTTCAAATTTAAATCACATCCTTGTCTTATTGCAGAATTTGTTGGCAGATTCCCCAGTCGTAATGTGAACGACCTTTGTGCTGAGCTTACAAGTGATCTAAATAAATATGAAGCCGCAGTATTAATTGTGAGTGGAGCTAATGGTGTGAATATGACCTGAGAGTGGGCTGTTGGGGTGGGAAACTAGATATGACTGGAGAAGGCTGGAAAACAAGAGAGGTCAAGATATATTTTTGGATTAAAGTAAGAGACTTTTAAAGTTACCAATAGGTAGGTTAAACCTGGAGGTTGGAATGATGCTTGAATTTGGTAAACGATGACCAAGGAGCCCAATGGAAAACAAAAGGTAGATGCAGCTGGCTATGGACGTAAGATAAGTCAACATTTTTTCAAATAGATAATACAAAAATAAATAGTCTGAAGAACGGTCTCGACCCGAAATGTCACCTACTCCTTTCTCCAGAGATGCTGCCTGAGCTGCTGAGTTACTCCAGCATTATGTGTCTATCTAGGTGTAAGCCAGCATCTGCAGTTCCTCCCTACACACTGAATAGTGATAATAGTGTTTTACAGTAGGCTGCAGGAGAAATGTTTTAATGTTTAACAAAGATACAGCAGCAACACTTAAAGAAGTTTGTTCTTCTGCAGGGAGATACAAAACAATTTGGAAATAGTTACGAATTGAGATTATTGAGAATAAAGGATTTAAAATAAATTAGTATCAGTGAAGAAATAGTACTGTGCTAAATGGCTAAGACTTAACAAGGACAAATCCACTGGTCCCTTTGGCCTCCATGCTTGAAATTAGGAGTGCAACAAAGTGAGATAGAGAATGTATTAGTTTTAATCTCTTGGGCGCAACATGTGGCTTTGGACTTGAATTCAAATCGTTTGATTAAAAATGGATTAATATGTCAACCAAAATGAAAATGAGAAAATCTTTATGAATGTTTGCACGCTGGAATGGTAAAGCACAATGGATGCCAGTGCTTGTTATCGGGATAAGTTGAAGTTTAAAGTCACGGAGTGGACTGTACTAATTGGAGCCTTTGTCCCAATGCTTCAATAATGCTGTTGGTGTTAACTTTTGGTTCATGTGGAATAAAAAGGCTAAAGGATCAGGGAATTTTACTGATGTCTGACAGAACGTATAAATCAGGTCAGAAGTAGGACTGGTGTGATTTGTGCAATGACGCAGTACTGACATGCTGAACGCAACACATTGGAAGTGACTGTACTTTAGGCGCAAGAAGAAAACTGATGACTTCAGATAGCAATCAGGCAGAATATATGGCAGGAAGCCAATCTAGCATTTTCAAATGCACTTCAATTCCCTGATCATGTATCTATACACTATAAATGGATCGATGGTAATCATGTATTGTTTTTCTGCTGACTGATTAGCATGCAACTAAAGCTTTTCACTGTACCTCGGTACATGTAACAATAAACTGAACTGAACAATGACTGAGTTACACCCATTTAACGTAGGTGTGTCAATGTCAGCAGATTGCAAGGTTTGTGCCAAAAACTGTTTTCCCCCCCAAAAAAAACACATCTCTGAAATGTGTCTATAAAATTCAATAACTTACATCACATTTCAGGATATCTCACCTGGTGGAGTATATTCACATTGATTGATATGTACTAAAGTCACAAGACAAACCCCAAATGAGTGAATGAGCAACTTATTTATAAAAATAAAGAACTTTGTACATGAAAAGGGCTAGTTCTGCAGATATTGCTTCAATATGAGTGGAGTTTTCACCAAGGAGGCAGGTCAGAGTTTGCGAGCAACCATCCTCCTGGTGGTTCTCCGCAGCGTGATCCTCATATGGCACCAGTTTACAGCAGTTGGACTTGATGAGCCTGAAGGGACCAGTGAGGTTAAACAGTGTTCCACCTTGATAGCAGAATTGCGCATTGTCCCTCAAACGGCTTGCTTGATGCCAGCCTACAAATCCCATAAAGAGGCATTCATTTATTGAAAATAAATGTTAACGACTTCACTAAAATAACAAATTGCTAATAGATATTTTTGGTGTCCATATTTTTAACTATGAAAATATAACTGATATTTTAAAATCTATGTTTGAACAGTGTTGCTATGAGCTAACGCATTTAAGGGAAAATATATATTTCTCGCCATTCATGGAAAAACTTACCTAGCAGCGGAAAATGCCCAAAATACATTTGAACAGGAACATGGAAAGGAAAGGTTGAGAAGGATATGGGCCAAATGTGGGCAGGTGGGACTAGCATGGACAAGTTGGGCTGAAGGGCCTGTTTCCATGCTGCATGACTCTTTAACTCTACTTATGAATCTATGACCAAATGAACCTTAGGATTTCCAGAAGAACCTTTTGTTTTCTCCAGTTGAGAATCCAGACAGGCTTATTACAGCACTAATATTTTGTACCCTAACTAAGCAATCCGGCTAAACCTCATGTTGCTCCCAGTATGGCAGAAGAATTGGTTGTAGTGCAAATCTCAACATCGTGGTCTCACCATTATCCTAACAGCATTGCCTCTGCTGAAAGGGTAAATCTGCAGAAAGGGTAAATAAACTATCGACATGCTTTTCCAGCATTTTGAAGAGTACATAAAACACAGTGCTTGCATTTGAAATTCACGGTAGTCATCTCTGCTGGAGAAATTAAAAACTCCAGCAGGTGGGGCTGCCCCACCACTGGTGAAGATTTTTTCTGGTTAAGCTATATAAACTTCTTACTGTTGTAAACATGACTTGGGCCACGTACAATTCAGTGCACACTATGTCCCATACTCATTTATTTTATCTCGGGTCCACTAAATAGAAGTAATTGGTGGGGCTTTACAATCAAGGATATAATAGTACCTGACGTTAATCTTTTCTATGGCACCACTGAACCTAATGTAGAACGGTGGCCTTTAAGTTGACCTCTGGCATTGCTCCTATTGAATTCTTAGAGTTTATCTTATTCCATGCAGCACATCTCTTCCTCACCTTTACTTCTTCCACCAAAACATCCATTGTAGCATCAGAAAACCTTGGAGTCCATCTTTTAAAAGCTGCAAGTTCATAAGGTCATGAATGATAGTAGAATTAGGCCATTCAGCCCATCAGGTCTACTTCACCATTCCATCATGGCTGATCTATCTCTCCCTCATAACCCCATTCTCCTGCCTCTCCCCATAACCTCTGACACCTCTGCTAATCAACAATCTATCTATCTCTGCCTTAAAAATGTTCACTGACTTGGCCTCCACAGCCTTCTGTGGCAAAGAATTCCATAGATTCACCACCCTCTGACTAAAGAAATGTCTCCTCATCTCCTTGCTAATGAACGTCCTTTAATTCTGAGGCTCTGACCTATAGTCCTAGACTCTCCCACTAGTGGAAACATCCTCTCCACATCCACACTCTCTAAGGTTTTCACTATTCTGTATGTTTCAATGAGGTCTCCGCTCATTTTGTAAACTCCAGCAAGTAGAGGCTCAGAGCCGACAAATGCTCATCATAGCTTAACCCACTCATTCTTTGGATCATTCTTGTAAACCTCCTCTGGACCCTCTCCAGAACCAGCACATCCTTCCTGAGATATGATGCCCAGGATTACTCACAATATTCCAAATGCGGCCTGACCAGCGCCTTATAGAGCCTCAGCATTACATCCCTGTTTCTGTATACAAGACCTCTTAAAATAAATACTAGCATTGAGTTTGCTTTCTTCACTACCGATTCGACTAGCAGATGAACCTTTTGGGAATCCTGCACCAGCACACCCAAATCCTGAGTTGGCTTCAAGAAGATCCGGCCAGTATTAAGTGGTGCCTGTACTCATGATGTAGTGTTGCCTCCACTCTTGATGCAGCATGCAGAACTCAGCTGTGGAGACCACTGGCTGCAATCATATTAGTTGCCTGGAAGGTTAGAATATGTGCAGTTCAATCCCAAATTTCCAGGCATGATTAAATTGAAATCCCAATGATTCGTTATTTGCATTAGGTTTTTAAAATGCTCTAAAAAAAGGAGTGGCGTTTCCAATTGCTTGGGCTTAAGATGTTTCTATGAACTTTTGTTTCTATTGCAAATGACTGCCCAAGGTACATTTCTTAGCAGTAAAATGGTGTTGAAACAAGGGATTATTAAATATCGACCAATGGTTTCAAGCAAAAATTACTGACAATATTCCAAATGCGGCCTGGCCAGTGCCTTATAGAGCCTCAGTATTACATCCCTGTTTTTGTATGCAAGCCCTCTTAAAATAAATACTAGATGCATTAATTATGATTAGGCGATATATAGAATATATCTGTAGCATGCCAAGTTATATATTTATAATATGTACAGGAAAAACAATTTGATCATAAAGCATTATTGTTTCTTCCAAATCTTAAACAGGAATGTTTTCTCAAATTTATTATCATAACTTATGATTAATCTGAACAGATACACAACTGACTTTGATACCAGCAATCAACCTGTCACTGATATTTTCCATTACACCGTCTACGATGTTGATAACTACCGTCTGGACAACCAAATGTTTACCATCACCATTACTGGTAGCCAGGACCACTCACCTCTAGTTAATGTCAAAGATGAAGTTACTGTGAGTATGAACACAAGCTAAGGTAGATAATGCTAGTGAAGCGATTCATAACAAGACATTTATTTACCTTTTGTTCATTTTTTGTGAGAATAGATCATAACTGTGAAGAGCACTACATTTTGTTCATCCATAACTGTCCTTGCGGTGAGCTGTGTCCTTGAACTGCTGCCATATATCTTGTTAATGTGCTCTTACAATGCCCTTTGCAGGTACAGCAGGCAATGAAGAAAGCTAATGGCATGTTGGCCTTCATTGCGAGAGGATTTGAGTATACAGTAGGAGCAAGGAGGTCCTATTGTAGTTGTGCAGGGCCCTGATGAGACTGCACCTGGAGTATTGTGTGCAGTTTTGGTCTCCTAATTTGAGGATGGACATTCTTGCTATTGAGGGAGTGCAGCGTAGGTTCATCAGGTTACTTCCCGGGATGGAGGGACTGACATATAATGAAAGAATGGATCGACTGGGCGTATATTCACTGGAATTTAAAAGGGTGAGAGGGGATCTTATAGAAACATATAAAATTCTTAAGGGATTGAACAGGCTAAATGCAGGAAAAATGGTTCCATGTTGGGGGAGTCCAGAACCAGGGGTAGGAATAAGGGGTAGGCCATTTAGGACCAAGATGAGGAAACATTTTCACCCAGAGAGTTGTGAGTCTGTGGAATTCTGTGCCACAGAAGGTAGTGGCCGATTCACTGGATGTATTCAAGAGAGAGATAGATATAGCTCTTAGGGCTAATGGAATCAAGGAATATGGGGAGAAAGCAGGAACAGGGTACTGATTCTGGATGATCTGCCATGATCGTATTGAATGATGGTGCTAGCTCGAAGGGCCAAATGGCCTCCTCCTGCACCGATTTTCTCTGTTAGGGAGAGACATAGGTCCATTTGTAATGAACGATCATTCATGTCTCTGCAAATCGGCACACTGCATCTTGGAAGGGATGCTGTGGTTGGTGGTGTTACAATGTGCCTGCTGTCCCTGTTCTTCCTGGTGTCACACGTTTTTCAGCTGAGTAATGGCTATGTATTTTGTAGATAGTACACTGTGCACCTGTGGTTGAGGAAATTAGTGTTTAATCTGATGAGTACTAGTCCAGTGGACACAAAATGCTGGAGTAACTCAGCGGATCAGGTCATGTTTTGGGTCGAGTCCCTTCTTCAGTCTCAAGAAGGGTCTCGACCCAAAATATCACCTATTCCTTTTCTCCAGAGATGCTGCCTGGCCCTCTGAGGTACTCCAACATTTTGTGTTTATCTTTGGTGTAAACCAGCATCTGCACTTCCTTCCTGTACACTAGACAAGTGGATTGTTTTGTTCCTGATGGTGCTGAATCGGGCAAAGAATTGGAGCTGCACCAACCAAGGCATGTGGTAAGTGGGCAAAGGAATGGCAGGTGGAATTTATCTCTAACAAGTGTGAGGTGTTGCAGTTTGGGTATGTTAAACCAGGCAGGACTTGCATTGTAAATGGTAGAGAACTGGGGAGTGTAGCTGAACTGAGAGCAGTGGGAGTACAGGTTCCCTGAAAATGGCGTGCCAGGTGGAAAGCATGGAGAAGAAGTTTGGTATAGTTGGCTTTATTGGGAAGGGTATTGAATATAAAAGTTGGGGCATCTGATGTAGCTCTACAAGTCTTTGGTGAGATCACACTTGGAGTACTCTTGTGTTTTGGTTGCCCAGCTACAGGAATAATGTCATTAAGTTGGAAATGCTGCAGAAAAGATTCACCATGTTGTTACCAGGGCTTGCAGGGTTGAGTTATAGGGATAGGTTGGATAGGCTAAGATTCTCTTTGGAGTGTAGAGGCCAAACGGCGACCTTATTGAGGTGTACAATGTCATGAGGGGCAAGATAAAGTGAACATTCTGCCTTTTTCTAAGAGTAGAGGATTCAAAACCTAGAGGACATATTATTATGGTGAGTCTATATCTGGATTGCAAGTGACAGAAACGATACAATTACGACTTTAAAATACATTTGGACAGATACATATGGATAGGAAGCATTTAGAGGTTGAATGCAGGCAAATGGGACTCGCCCAGTATGCCAACAAGTTCACCATGAAAGAAGGTGAGCTGAAAGATCTGTTTCTGTACTGCATGATACTACTGTATTACTATCTCAGCACACTCCTCACCTGTGCCTTATCGATGGTGGAAAGGGCCTTGGGTATCAGGTGAATTGCTTCCCCAGCCTCCGATCTATTTGCCCTCACAGTATTTGTGTTGTCATCTTGAGTTTCTGGTCAGCGGTGACCCAGGATATTGATAGTTGGAGACTCAGCGTTGATAATGTGAATAAATGTGTCAACGAGTGGTTAGACTTTCTTGCTGAAAATTGACATGTTACTAGCAACTGATCAGCTTATGCCTTAATGATATCCAGGTCAACAGCATAATTTCACATGCAATTCCCTTATCTGAGGTTATCTGCCTTTGTGTCTTCCAATGTGAAGCTCAAGGAACTGCAGCTGATTGACACTGAATCATAGTACTCAAATTAAAAAAATGTTTCACCGCTAAGCTCTTCCAGATCCAAGCTTACTCCCTGTTAGCGCAAGCATGAATTTTCACTCAATTGTTGCCCCTTAAGTCTTTGTGGGAAATATTGCAGCTTTATTGCCAGTTTTTTCCAAGGCTAAAGGTGTCCAAATGTCAGGTGCCTTTATTCCCTGCCTTGAAATGCAGTGTTGATCTGAAACGCACCTTCCCAACCTGCTGGTATGCTTCTCCCCAAGGGTCAGCACATTGCTGACTTGTATGTGGAGGTCAGATGCCAGCACATCCGACTCCGTGCATAGCTGCTGGTATCAGTGCTGAATCCAAGACCAAAGCAAAATCATCCTGAACTGAGCGGTCAAATGCAAAATGCATCAGGCTGTTCACCTTTGCATTTGCAATGATCGAGGTAACTTTGTGACCCCATTTGAATGGGATCACCGACTCAAGAGGTAATGATAAGTTGTTTTTTTAATTGTAACTGGTATTGATATTTCAATTAACTGCAAGTGAATATAATTTTGGTAGTTGTAGTATACTATACCCTTTACATCTTGTCTGTTTCAACCATGTGTGAATCGCTTTTGTTTCTCATTGATATTTAAAAATGGTTGCAAAGGCCATTATCAGCATGAGCTGTCAAAGGCCATCAGGATTATTTAAATGAAAAGGTGACGTTTCGGATCAAGACCCTCTTCAGACTGAGAGTGAGGGGAGAAGAAAACAAGAAATATGAAAAGGTACACAACAAATCAGAACCGGCACCCAAGATCAAAGAGCCCACAATGGTCCACCGTTGACTGTGGAGGAGTTAATAACGAGGAGATTCAAACTAGTTTTACTGTTCGTATCCCCTTGTTATCACCTCCACAGCCAACAATGGACCATTGTGGGCAATTGGCCACATGGTGCCGGCTCTAATTTGTTCTGCACCTTTTCTATTTCCAGTTTCCCTCTCCCCTGACGAAGGGTCTCAAACCGAAACATCACCTATTCCTTTACTCCAGAGATGGTGCCTGACCAGCAAAGTTATTCCAGCATTTTGTGTCTATCTTTGGTGCAAACCAGCATCTGCAGTTCCTTCGTACACAGGATGATTTGCGCTTTATTTTTCCACTTCCAGGCCCTTCACTTTGCAATGCCTTGCATTCATTTAGTCTCACAAAGTGTTACTGCAGCTGCAGAAGGAGCACAGGCTCCCGTTGATCTGGGTATTTTGTTTTGAATTTGTGATAATTGGGTTTCCTTTATAGTCAAGTTAATAGGGTCGTGAAATCCTTTATGTAAAACAATGGGGCACAACTTCTGTTTACAGCATGTTCTGAAAGTTGCTAAAACCAGAGAGAATCTTATGCACATTTTGTGCATTTGTTATATTGTGAAGGAACAATTCACTGAATGCAACATTTACAACATAGAAAACACCAATTTGGTTAGGGATTGTCTCAGGGCAATGTTTTCAAAATCAATTATTAAAGGAGTTTGTGAAGAGAATTGTATTAAATTATTAAGTGCAACTCTTATGTTTGGGTTCAGCTGTTCACTCGATGTGAAAGCTTGGATGATGTTCGGATTCTCTGAAGGAGGAAATCCTGAGAATCGGGTTCCCCACTGTGGGAGCTGCTGGATGGAAAGGGAAGTGCAGTGTCCGATGTCAGGCCACACGAGGTCTTCTTTAAGCACCTGATGACAGCTCCGTAAAACGTGACGTCTGTGATCGGGTTGCAGGATGAAAAGCTGATACCACTCAGCCCATCTGAAAGATAGTATGAAGTGGTGGTCTATAATGAAGCAGTCTGAAGAAGGATTAAACCCGAAATGTCACCCATCCTTTTCCCCCAGAAATGCTGCCTGATCTGCTGAAGTTACTCCAGCACTCTGTGTCGATCTTCGGTATAAACCAGCATCGGCAGTTCCTTCCTACACAGTATGAAGTGGTGTCGATTTTGCTGTCCATTTCAACATTTGTATTCTTATTTTGGCCATAGGTGGAAGAGGGAGGAAGGTTATTGCTGTCGTCGCACAGTATTTTGGCAACAGATTCGGACACACCAAAGAAGGACGTGTTAATAAAGATAACAAGAGCACCCGAGTTTGGATACATTGAAAATCTGAGAGGTATTTGCACACATGCTTTATCATCATATGTTTAAACAAGAGAATTATAGAAAGCTAAAGAAGAAACGCAGAGTGCTGGAAATACTTGCAGGCGGTTAGCTTTTATGGAGAGAGCCTGTACGGAGTTTGTACATTCTCCCCGTGACCTGCGCAGGTTTTCGCCGGGATCTCCAGGGCAGTGGTGGAGAAAAACATAGGGATTTGGGACACTTTATGGAAATGTCTTGAGGACAGTTCATATTACGGTCAAGGAGGGGCTGGACATCCTAAGGCAATTGAAGGCAGATCTAATCAGCTATATCCAAGGACACTAGGGAAGCTAGATGAGAAAGTGCAGTTGACTTGGCCGAGAAATAGGAATCATCATTAGACACGGTGAGGTGCTGTGAGAAACACTGTGACATCCATGGATGGTGTGAAAGTCGGTTCCAACAGGTTTCTCAGAGTAACCTGCCTGGATTAAAGGTGTAAGGCAGAAACATGGCAAACAAAATATGGAACATGGAACAGTACAGCACTGGAACAGAACCTTCAGCCAACGATGTCTGTGCAGACATGATGCCAAGATAGACCAATCTCCTCTGCACATTAGCCACATCCCTCCTTACCCAAAATGTGTAAATTAATTTGGCAATTCTACAGCAAGATGCTAGTTTTATGTTACGCAGAAATTCAAAAAATGTTGAAAGTTGGATTCAGACCCCCTTCTCAGGGAAATTTATTTTAGAGTCATAGTGATACAGTGTGGAAACAGGCCCGTCAGCCCAACTTGCCCACACCGGCCCACAATATCCCAGCTACACTAGTCCCACTTGCCTGCGCTTGGTCCATATCCCTTCAAACTTGTCCTATCCATGTACCTGTCTAACTGTTTCTTAAACGATGGGGTAGTCCCAGCCTCAAATACCTCTTCTGGCAGCTTGTTCCACCCACCACTCTTTGTACCCCTCGAATTCCTATTAAATCTTTTCCCCTTCACCTTGAACATATGTCCTCTAGTCCTCGATTCTCCTACTCTGGGCAAGAGATTCTGTACAATCTATCCGATCTATTTCTCTCATGGTTTTGTACACCTCTATAAGATCACCCCTCAACCTTCTGCGCTCCATGGAATAGAGACCCAGCCTACTCAACCTCTCCATATTGCTCACACCCTCTAGTCCTGGCAATCTATATTACTAAAAGTCTGATCTTGACCGCTTTTGGCCCACTATGCTGCGATTTCCGAGAGAACGCCGCCACCTCGCTCAGAGCCCACGTCTGCCTTCCTGGACCAGAGGATTTTTCCCATCGATGAAAAATCAGAGAGATATTAATGTTTTTTTTAAAATCACCATTCTCTCTGCTGCCCCTGCTGGAGAGAGGGGGAGGGACTATAAACCCAGGAAGTGGTGTGCCTCACTCAGTCTCTGCAAGATGGAGGTCACGTGCTCTCTGAGCTCTGAATAACACTGAACACATGTCTACTCAACTGTGAATGCCATTAATGTGATTTGAAAATGAAAATATGGTTGGTTTGAAGTAAAAAGGCACTGCCTGCAAATGGTTGTTTGGGGGGTTTGGGTTGAAGTAAAAAGGCACTCTCTCTCTCTCCCCTCCTCTCTCTCCCCTCCTCTCACTCCCCTCCTCTCTCTCTCCCCCATCTCTCTCCCTTTCTCTCTCTCTCCCCCCACTCTCTCTCCCCTCCTCTCTCTCTCTCTCTCCCCTCCTCTCTCTCTCTCCACCTCTCTCTCCTCCCTCGCCTCTCTCCCCCTCGCTCTCCCCCCCCCTCTCTCTCTCCCCCTCTCTCTCTCCCCTCTCTCTCTCCCCCCTCCCCCCTTCTCTCCCCTCTCTCTCTCTCCCCCTCTCTTTCTCCCCCCTTTCTCACATATCTCTCTCCCTCCCCTCTCTCTCCCCTCTCTCTCTCCCCCCCTCTCTCTCTCCCCTCCCCCACTCTCCCTCTCTCCCCTCCCCCACTCTCCCTCTCTCCCCTCTTTCTCTCCCCCTCCTCCCCTCCCCCACCCTCCCCCACCCTCCCTCCCCTAAACCCCCCTCCCCTTCACACCCCCCTACCCCCTTCGCTCCACCCCCCTCCCCTCCCTCCCCCTCCCTGCTCCCCACCTCTCCCCCTCCCCTCACCCCCCTCTCAGCCCGCCCTCTCTCTCCCCCCTCTCCTCCCCTCCCCTCCCCCTCTCTCTCCTCCCTTCCCTCTCTCCCCTCCTCCCCCACCTTTCCCCCCTCACCCACCCTCCCTCTTCTCCTCCCCTCCACCCCCCTCTCCCTCTTGCCCCCCTCTCTCTGTCTCTGCCTCTCTCTCTGTCTCTGCCCCTTCACTCTCTGCCCTCATTCTCTACCCTCGCCTCCCCCCTCTCTAGATGCGACTGCAAGTTGGGGGTTAGTAGATAGGTTGGTAATGGGGTAAAATGAGCAAATTAATTATATTAATATAATATCAAGGGGGGTAATTAGCACGTGTGCGGGGGGGGGGCGGGATAGTTAGTGTGTGTGACGCTGCATGCTGCCTCCCCCGGCCCCCCCCCCCCAACACAACCGCACGTTGGGGGAACAGACCCAACGGGTCTGCACTTGGTCTAGTATCCTCGTAACTCTTTCTGAACCCTTTCAAGCATGAAAATATTTTGCCTATAACATGGTGCCCAGAACTGAACACAATATTCTAAATGCGGTCTCACCAACGTCTGATACAACAGCAACATGACCTCCCAACTTCCATATTCAATACTCTGACTGATGAAGGCCAAAGTGCCAAAAGCCTTTTTGACCACCTTATCTACCCGCGACCTTCAAGGAACCATGCACCTGTACTCCTAGATCTGTGTGCTCTACAACACTACCCAGAGGCCTACCATTTACTGTGCAGTTCCTGCCCTTGTCCCAAAATGCAACACCTGACACTCTCTGTATTAAATTCCATCAACTCTTCCTCCACCCACCTGGCCAATCGATCCAGATCCTGCTGCAATCTTTCACAGATATCTTCACTATCTGCAAAACCGCTCACTTTTGTATCATCAGAAAACTTGCTAATCTTGCCCTGTATGTTCTCATCAAAATCATTAATGTGGATGACAAACAGTAATGGTGAAATAGATCTTCACTGCTTGATTTCTGCCGTTAACTAATGCAAAATCCAAAGCTCTGTGAATCTCTAAGCTGATACTCTGGAATTCTGAGGTGAAGCATGATTTTGATGACAAAACCTGATGATATGGATGCAAACATCTTGCTAAACCATTTGCAGAAAATACCTGTTTCTGAAGTTTGCTATTTTAAACTTGAAATGAAATGAGGTGAAATTGAGAGTATTTATTATTTTTAAATGAGTATTGCTTGCATTGTGACATGGCTTGGTATCTGGGATCATGACTGCTGTTGATGTGTGCCACATGTGAAATGTCGATGAATTCATTTGATTCTCATTGGAATCTAAAGTGATTTCATGCAGTTAACACTTGATTTGAAAGAAGCAGCTTTGGAACAGGTCCTTTGGGCCTGTGAGACCAAGCTGACTATTCACACCAATTATATGTTCTCCCACATTCGCATTCACTCCCTAAACGCGAAGGCAATTTGCAGAGGTCAATTAACCTACAAGATTGCACTGCTTGGGAAGTGGGAGGAAACCGGAGCACACGGAAGAAACCCACATGGTCAAACGTGCAAATTCCACACAGACAGCAGCTGAGGTCAGGATCGAACCCACGTCTCCAGCGCTGTGAGGCAGCAGCTCTACCAGCCACGCCATTATGCTGCCCCTATATAGGACCAATTAGTTGATCCTTGAAAATGGGCATTGGAGATGCAGAAGAATAGCAGGCAAGATTAACCCATCTTGGAGGAGAAAATGATTTAAAACCAACTAATATGAAAAACATCTCCTAAAACCTAATCAAGTTGATTTTTTTTTCTATTAATAGAAGGAAGAAGTGATCAAGTTGTCATCATCAGCCCTGATGTTCCCTTCTCAGTGCAGGATATTCTCGACAATAATATTTACTATGTGCAGAGTGTCCATCGCGGCAGTGAACCGGTTTCAGACGGCTTTGACTTCTACGTGACCGATGGTGTCACTCAGTCTCCAATGCACCACTTCAACATTATTATTCAGGTAAATGCCTTCCAGTATTTGGATCTTGAAAGCAAATTATAAATGAGACAAATTGCTGTTTCTTTAGTTTAGTTTAGTGGTACAGCGTGGAAACAGGCACTTTGGCTCACCGAGCCCATGCCGACCAGTGATCCCCGCACACTAACGCTATCCTACACACATTGGGGACAATTTGCAATTTCACCAAGCTAATTAACCTACAAACTTGTATGGCTGTGGAGTTTTTCTTGATGTAAATGCTGAAACTAGTTACTGAAGTGGTTGAACCTCAAATTTGGAGTAATTGAAGGAATTTTTAACTGGAACTAAAGTGGGGTTGGTGCAGATGTGGTGCTGAGGTAAGAATCAGCCATGATCTTAGTGAATGCGGGGGCAGGCACGAGGGGCGTTATATGGACCATTCTTGCTTCTATTTCTTTGTTACAATGCAAGAATGAGTTGTGTTTGCCTTGGGCTCTTAATTTGGATCTCCTTGTATGGAAGTGTTTGTGACAAAACCAGGAAGTTGTTCCTTCCTTTCATATATGAGACCTACTTTCGTGTTTCTTCAAGGAGCCTGTCTCAGCACATCCTGAGCCCTCGGAGGATATGGCTTGGAATTCAGTTTGGGTTGGTTCTTACATAGAAACATAGAAACATAGAAAGTAGGTGCGAGAGTAGACCACCAGGTCCGTCGAGCCCGCACCGCCATTCGCTCATGGCTGAACACTAAACAGACACACTTACCCACAAACAGTAGACACAAGACACAGAACACAAGACACTACCCTCCCCTTTATACCGCTATCACCCCTCTCCACCCCAAAAACCTCGTGATCTCCTGGGGGAGGCAAAAAAACGGATAAAAACCCAGGTCCAATTCGGGAAAAAAATCCGGGAAATTCCTCTCCGACCCCAATCTAGGCGATCGACACTTGTCCAGGAGATCACTCAGGTCTTACTATACTAACCATACCTAGGTCCATATCCCTGCCCTCTCCCCGTAGCCCCTTATCCCCTTGGCAGCTAAAAAACCATCTATTTTAGTCTTAAATATATTTAAAGTTTCTGCTTCCACTGCTCCCTGGGGCAGTGAATTCCATAAATTAACCACCCTCTGGGTGAAGAAGTTCTTCCTCATCTCAGTTTTAAAAGAGCCCCCCCTTATTCTGCAACTATGTCCCCTAGTTCTAGTTTCCCCGATCATTGGGAACATCCTCGGTGCATCCACCCGATCAAGGCCCCTCACGATCTTATATGTTTCAATGAGATCGCCTCTCATTCTTCTAAACTCCAAAGAGTAGAGTTCCAGCCTACTTAACCTTTCCTCATATGTCAATCCCCTCATTGCAGGAATTAATCTTGTAAACCTTCGCTGCACTGCCTCCAGGGCTAGTACATCCTTTCTTAAGTATGGACCCCAGAACTGTACACAGTATTCCAAATGTGGTCTCACTAATACTGTGTACAGCTGCAGCAAGACCTCCGTGTTTTTATACTCAATCCCCCTAGCAATAAAGGCCAAAACTCCATTGGCCTTCCTGATTGCTTGCTGCACCTGCATACTAACTTTTAGTGATTCATGTACTAATACCCCTAGATCCCTTTGCATTGCATTACAACGCAGCTCCTCCTCATTTAGAAAATAACTTGCCCTATCATTTTTTTTCCCAAAGTGAATGACTTCACATTTATTAGTATTAAACTTCATCTGCCAAGTTGTTGCCCACTCACCTAGCTTATCTATATCCTTTTGCAGACTCTTCCTATCCTCCTCATCCCCTACTTTTCCTCCCATTTTTGTATCGTCCGCAAATTTTGATATATTACACTTGGTTCCCTCCTCCAAATCATTTATATAAATTGTGAACAACTGGGGTCCCAGCACCGACCCTTGCGGAACCCCGCTAGTTACCGGTTGCCATCCCGAGTATGAACCATTTATCCCCACTCTCTGCTTCCTATTTGTTAGCCAATCCTCTACCCATGCTAATATATTACCCCCAATTCCATAATTTTTTATTTTTAGCAATAGTCTCTTATGTGGCACCTTGTCAAAAGCCTTTTGGAAGTCCAAGTATACCACATCCACCGGTTCCCCTTTATCCACCCGGGTTGTTACTTCCTCAAAGAATTCGAGCAAATTCGTTAAACAGGACTTCCCCTTCACAAAACCATGCTGGTTCTGTCCGATGAAGTCATGTTTATCCAAGTGCCCCGTTAGTGTTTCTTTAATAATTGTCTCTAACATTTTACCCACCACCGATGTTAGACTAACCGGTCTATAGTTACCCGCTTTCTGTTTACTTCCTTTTTTAAATATAGGTGTTACATTGGCCATTTTCCAATCCACTGGGACCGTTCCTGCCTCCAGGGAGTTTTGGAAAATTATCACCAATGCATCCACAATCCCCACCGCTATCTCCCTCAAGACCCTTGGATGTAATCCATCAGGCCCAGGGGATTTATCCTCCTTCAGTCTCATTAATTTCCCTAATACCACCTCCTTGGTGATCTTAATAGTATTTAGCTCCTCCATTCCTACCGCCCCCTGTTTATCCAACATTGGAATATTTTTTGTGTCTTCTATGGTGAAGACTGATACAAAATACTCGTTTAATGCCTTTGCCATTTCCATGTTCCCCACCAACAACTCTCCAGTCTCACCCTCCAATGGACCAACGTTCACCTTAGCCACCCTTTTTCTTTTTATATAGCTATAAAAACTCTTACTATTAGTTTTTATGTTGTTTGCTAAATTCCTTTCATAGTCTATTTTCCCCGTCTTAATTAATCTCTTAGTTATTTTTTGCTGACCTTTAAATGCTTCCCAATCCTCTACCCTCCCACTATCTCTGGCTACCTTATATGCCATTGCCTTCAGCCGAATACTATCCTTTATAGTTTTACTGAGCCATGGCTGACTGTTCTTACCCTTACCCCTTTTTTTCTTCATAGGAATAAATTTTTCTTGAAGGTTATACAGTAGACCCTTAAACGTACACCACTGCTCATGTACCGTCTTATTCTTGAGTCTGCTATCCCAGTCAACTTTGATCAGCTCAGTCCTCATACCTTCATAATCCCCCTTATTTAGACTAAGCACCCTAGCCTGAGTTTCAACCTGCTCCCCTTCTATTTGAATATGGAATTCGACCATATTGTGGTCACTTGTTCCCAACGAGTCCCTAACTATGACATTTTTAATTAATCCTGCTTCATTACACAGGACCAGATCCAAGATTGCCTCCCCCCTTGTCGGTTCTGTGACATACTGTTCTAGGAACCCGTCTCTAATACATTCTATAAATTCTTCCTCTAGTCTACCCTGCCCAGTTTGGTTTGCCCAATTAATATGAAAATTGAAGTCCCCCATGATTACAGCAGTTCCCTTTTTACATGCGTCAACTATTTGCAGATTTATGTTCTGACTAACAGCGTCACAGCTATTTGGAGGTCTATAAATTACACCCACTAGTGTTTTTTTCCCCTTGTTATTCTCTATCTGTACCCAAGCTGTTTCACTATCCTGATCCTTCAACGCAATATCCTTCCTCTCTATTGCCGTTATTCCCTCCCTTATTAAAAGGGCCACCCCTCCTCCCTTTCTTTCCTGTCTATCTTTCCTAATTGTCGAGTACCCCTCTATATTTAACTCCCAGTCCTGATCCCCTTGCAGCCATGTCTCTGTAATGGCCACGATATCATAACTATATATACTTAATTGCACCGTTAATTCATTTATCTTATTACGAATACTCCGTGCATTTAGATAAAGCACTTTCAGATGATTTTTACTACCCTTCCTTTCCGTTTTTGCCCCTTTTACATCTAGAGCTTTATCTTCACCCATTATGTCTCCTGTCACATTTTGACTTTCCGCTTCCCCACTGATACCCTGCTCTATTTCCTCTACCCCTGCCGTTATTACCCCCCTTGATACCTCCCCCCCGCTACTTAGTTTAAAGACCTCTCTACTGCCCTAGTTATATGATTTGCCAGGACCCCAGTCCCAGCACCGTTCAGGTGAAGTCCGTCCTTACAGAACAGATCCCCCCTGTCCCAGTACTGGTGCCAGTGGCCCAAGAAACCAAACCCATTATTCCCACACCAGTCTTTGAGCCACGCATTCAGCTTTTTAATTTTACGTACCCTCGCCGATTTGGCCCGTGGCTCAGGTAGCAATCCGGAGATCAGTACCCTCGAGGTTCTGCTTTTTAATTTATTCCCTAACTGCTCAAACTCCTTCAGCAGATCCTCCTTCCTCGTCCTTCCTATGTCATTGGTCCCCACATGGACCACGACCACTGGATCCTCCCCCTCCCACTGCAAATTTCTCTCCAGCATCGCAGAGATATCCTTAACCCTAGCACCGGGTAGGCAACACAGCCTTCGGGACATGTTCTGCTGGCCGCAGAGAACCTTATCTACCCCCCGAATAATACTATCCCCTATCACTACGGCATTTCTTCTAACTCCCCCCTCTTGAATGGTCCCCTGATCCACGGTGCTGCAGCCAGGTTGCTCATCCCTCCCACAGCCCCTGATCCCGTCCTTACATTGAGTAAGAGCCTCGGTCATGCTCGTCAGGGACAAGGGCTGTGGCTCCTGCCGCATCTCCTCCTGGTTCCCCCTACCTGCCTCGCTTATGGCCACACCTTCCTTTCCTTGCTCACTGCCTACTGAATTAGTTAAACTGGTCGGTGTGACCATCCCCTGGCACAAAACATCCAGGTAATACTCCCCCTCCCTGATGTACCGCAGCGTATGAAGTTGGGTCTCCAGCTCATCAATGCGGAGCTGGAGTTCCTCTAGCCTCAAACACTTACTGCAGCTGTAGGGATCTTCTACATCAATGGTGTCGACAAATTCCCACATCTCGCAGTATTGGCACATCTCCTGACCGCCCATCTTATATAAATAATTAACTGGTCCTATTTAAGAATCCCCTACTGTATTGATACACCCCTTATTTATATAATCCTACCTCCTATAAATGGGAAAGTACTCACCCCAGCCGTAAATTACCTACTGGTTTGGCTGTCTAGTGGTAATTCCGTCCGCTCTTCCTGTCTGGTCCACTGCTCCCTTGCAGTGCGTGGCAAACCTCTTTGCCTCTGTTTTATATCTACAGTGCGTGGCAAACCTCTTTGCCAACCTCTTTGCCTCTGTTTTATATCTACAGTGCGTGGCAAACCTCTTTGCCAACCTCTTTGCCTCTGTTTTATATCTACAGTGCGTGGCAAACCTCTTTGCCTCTGTTAGTCTCTGTTAGTCTCTCGAGTCTCTCGAGCCGCGGCTCCGTCCGTCCTCCCTCGGCGACAGCACCTCTCAACATATCAGTTCTTGATCTACATACATCCCCTTTCCCCACTGCCTGCCATCACCCAGCCTGACCAGTACTACATCATTTGATGAAGAGGCTAACCTCTACCCTCAAGCAACCGTGGTCAATTACCATCTAATAGACCCACCAAAGATCCACCTTGGCCAAGGAGTCCTCTCTGTTCTCATTGCTTACTTAGGTGATTTTTATCTAGGGCCGAGCAAACTTCCCTCGAGTTTCCAGCACTTAGCCTTGGAAGCCGACTTGCTATGTCAATGTGAGAGTAATGGCCCCTTCATAATGAATAGAAATAGTTGGCATTTGGGTGAATGTGAAGTAGACTTGGTTGGATTTTATTTAGTTACTTCATTTTTTAGGTTAGAGCACTTTGTGGTACTTTGATCAAAATAAATCTTTAAAAAAATTATTGTAGTACTTCCTCGGTGATTTTGGTGATCTGACTGTCAAAGGCATTTCATTTAAACAAGTAGCATGTTATTCACCTTGGGTGAATGACGTGAAAGGAGCAGAATTAGGCCATTCTGCCATTGTCTACTCTGCCATTCAATCATGGCTGATCTCTCCATCCTAACCCCATTCTCCTGCCTTCTCCCTATAACCCCTGACACCCATACTAATCAAGAATTTATCTATCTCTGCCCATGATATCCATTGACCTGGCCTCCACAGACTTCTGTGGCGCATATACTGGTTCCACAAAGTTCTGATCTCTTTGTAAAAATAAATGTCCTTGACATTTTTACTAAACATATCAGTGGCTTGCTTAAATTTATGACTTATTACTGCATTATCAGAAGAATCTTTACATTACCATCAAACACATTCATAATTTTGACAGCCTTTACATTGTGATCATTCGCCGGCTGACAAAAACTTTCACAAGCAGCTGGCTGCACTTACAGAGGCTCTGTGCTGTTCTGGACCACACTGATCAGCTGGGAGCTAGCCTCGTGGAGAGGATTGTACACAGTGTGGTCCAAGGGCAGGTGACACCCAGTGCACTGCTTATGGAAGAGCCACCCCAATAGAGTGCATGCTTTGTAGGGTAAAACTTTGTGTGATGCAGATAATAATCATGCTTTTATTTACCGAGAGCATTGCCTCGCAAAGGGGGGGGGGGGGGGGGTTACTGAAGTGGAAAAGCACACATAATTAACCAAAAGATCAAAACGTGATAGAAGATGGTGCAAAACGGATTGGTTTACGCGGGTGATATGAGAATTCAGAGGTTGGAACTATCAGGAAAGATTGATGGTTTGAGATGGACATAATATCTCTACAAAGATAAATGTAAAGACTATCAAAGCTACGCATGTATTTGATGGTAATGTGAAGATTCTTCTTACAATGCAGTGATGTCATAATTTAAGCAAGCTCCTAATAAATCTAATAGAAATTTCAGGGGAATTTTATGTTTACACAGGGAGCAGCCCTTTGTGGAATCACCATGAGAAGTACCTGAGATGACTAGTATGAAATGGCAAGCAACCAAGATGAAGGTTGATCAATACCTCAGGGGGAATGGAATAGAAAGATACCTGGTAATATTAGATGAAGAAAGATAGACACAAAAAGCTGGAGTAACTCAATGAATCAGGCAGCATCTCTGGAGAAAAGGAATGGGTCACGTTTCAGGTTGAGACTCTTCTACAGAGTCTAAAGATGGATCTTGACCCGAAACATCACCTATTCCTTTTCTCCAGAGATGTTGCCTGACCCGCTTTGTGTCTATCTTCAGTTTAAACCAGCATCTGTAGTTCCTTCCTTCGCACTGAGATGAAGAAAGTTTGAGAGAGGATTTATGGAGCAGAAATGTCAGCAGTCTTCTCTGTGCTGTAGATTCTCTATAATTCTTCAACACATGATATCTTGAGAGCCACCACGTCCCCCTCCACACACTTTTACCCCATGTTCTTCCATCTCTCTCTCTCTTTGTCTCATATGCACACGCAAGCCTTTGTTTAATTTCAAAGTAGTTCTCTAAATCAAGAAACAAAAAGAACATGCAGAAATTCTGGTCCCTGAGCTAAGGTTTCTGAACAAAATGTTCAATGGAATGTTCGTTATTCTTCGGCCTTGATTTCTCTCATTGTGCGCACAAGCTATTGTTACCAATTATTAAGAAATTATGCATAATTTCATGAGGTCGTATGTGAATTAACTTCTCCCTGGTTTTCTCTCTCTCCAGCGTAAAAATGATGAGCCTCCAAACATGACTGTTGAAGGTGTCCAATTAAAGAAGGGAACAAGTTCAGTGATCAGAAACACCTCACTTAGTCTGATTGACCTGGACACACCTGAAAATGAACTGGTGTTCAAATTGACCAAAATGCCAAGCAATGGTAAGTCAATGGGGATAAAGTTAGGAATGTGTCAGACTCCTAGATTGTTTAACATTTAAACCCCTCTTCCTCATGAGCAATACACAAGGTGCTGGTGTAATGCAGCAGGTCAGGCAGCATTAGACTGAACCAGTCTAAAGAAAGGTCCCAGCCCAAAACGTCGCCCATCCCTTCCCTCTGCAGATGTTGCCTGGCCAGCAGAATAACTCCAGCACTTCATGCATTGCTCAAGAGGAAGAGAGATTTAAATGTTTGGCTCAAGGTTCCATCATCTGCAGTACCTTGTGTCTCTGCCATCGTCCTTTTCTTTGGAGAAGCCTCATTTCCCTGGATCCTACTCCAAGTTTCTGCACTTTAAAGATCTCCTCAAACCCCACCATTTATCTAAGTGATTGGTCACGTCCGTTTTTTTTTATTCTGTCCTGTGGTTGGTTTTTTTCACAGACAAATCCATAAATTAACATGAAATGTTGTTCTGCGTTTAACCTGCTACCCCAGTTGTCTATTAAAAGCTTGATGAGTTACATCTGCACTTTTTACTGTGTGACCTTTGTGCATTGCTCTCCTATTAAATGTGGATACAATTAAGAAATGTTCTACATGAGTAATCTTGGGTATATCACATTTCAATTTGTCACACACTTTCACCAATCAACGGTTTGTAATATAGTAATATTCTTAACTGTCTTTAATTTATGAATCATGTTTTCTTTGAATTGACCTATTAGTTAATCAAATTAAACAGGCAAGTTACGGAAAAGGCAGTTTTATTCAGAGCCTCTGGAAAATGGCCGTATATTGACGCAAGGCTCCTCCTTCACATACCAAGATGTGTTAGACGAGTTAATTGTTTACACCCACGATGGGACCAACACACAGTCGGATGAATTCCGTTTTTCCTTTACGGATGGCCTCTACACGGAAAATGGGAAAATGGAGTTCTTCATTTTAAAACAGAAGAATGAGTCGCCGCGATTATTGATCAACCAAGGCCTACAGTTCTCAGCAGGCAAGAACAAGCGTTCAGGCACGTGGATCATATTTCGGCAGTAACTTTGTGTTGTGGTATCCTGCTTGTCTGCAGTAAAGTCGGTGGGAAATCTCAGGCAGCAGTGCTAACTCTACTTTTCTAGGATGCTTCTTGCTGAGGTTAAGTCCAAAAACTGGAAAACCCCACTACAAAAGTCCACTCCTATTGTTAAAATAGTTGATTATAATATTGGAATAAGCTAGATGTAGTGTGAATGGGTGATTGATGGACAACATGGACACGGTGGGCCACTGGGCCTCTTTCTATGTTGTTGTTTTTTCAATTCGATTCACTTAAGCTTATTTTAAATACGGATTTGCCTGCTAAAGTACAGTACCTTCACCCGCATCTACCGATGCATGTTAGTGGACCATTGCAAGATAAAGAAGGAGGTTTCCATCTAATCTGAGTTGTGTGGAGTTTGCCACTGGTAGATGGACGGGTCAGAGAGGTTGTTTTGAACCTCATCTGGAACCTGAAGATGAACATAGGGTTGTACCCTACTGTCATATCAAGTACCTAACAAACATTGCTCATGGGGCGGCACGGTGGCGCAGAGGTAGAGTTATTGCCTACTGCGCCCGGAGACCTGAGTTCAATCCTGATTACGGGTGCTGTCTGTACAGAGTTTTTACATTCTCCCATGACCTGGTGGGTTTTCTCCAGGTGCTCCAGCTTCCTCCCACACTCCAAAGACGTACAAGCTTCTAAGTTAATTTGGCTTCGGTAGAGATTGTAAATTGGCCTTCATGTGTAGGATAGTGCTAATCTTCATGGATCAATGGTCGGTGTGGACTCGGTGTGCTGAAGGGTCTGTTTCAACGCTATATCTCTACACTAAAGTAAATCTCAATCAATTGGGCAAGGAACTGCCAGGGACGGAAGAATGTAGCCACAATGGTTCAATAGCAATGGTTCAAAGCCCTCAGCAGAGTGTGTTAGCACAGTGTGCCAACAAAAGAACAATTCAATCTCTGAGTCCGAAAGGTGCTGGCACCCCTCACTTTGACTAGGCATCTCCTTTCCGTTATTGATCTGGCCAGACGAACATGGTCCCAAATAGATTTTTATTCATTGCCAGGCACAGGCATGCTATTCAGGAGGCTATTCGACGCATCATGTTTATACTTGTCAAAAAGATCGATTCAACTTAAATGCAACTTTCATGTCTGCAGGTCAGTGTGGAGCAGATGTTGAGGCACATGTTCAGCAATTCTGTCTTTACCACATCTTTAATCAGTGAGTTCTGACCCAAGTACATCCTGTGAGTGGGAAGATTTCTCCTCATCTTCCCTTGAATCATTCGACCAATTAATTTAAATCATTTTCCCTTGGATTTTGACCATTTTCTGAAGGGTATTAGGAACTTCCAGTTTACTGTATCTGGGCCCAGCCTCAATTAAGTCTCCCCGCAGTCTCTTTTGCTCCCAGTCAAACCAGGTCCTACTTTATAGCTAAAAAAAATTCTGGCCTTTGTAACATCATTGTAAATCACGTCGGCACTTTTCGCAGTGTCAGCTCACCTTCCCTGAACACAGTCCTCAAATTGTGGTCAAACTAATGCTGCACCACTCCATCACAATCATTGCACTTATTCTGTAACCTGGTTATAATAGGAAGGCCTTTTTAACCAATCTATAAGAGGAAAACAGATGGAATTTCACCGTATGTTTACATGAGAGCTGGATTACTGCCATGGTTCTGCATCATGTTAATTTTTTTTCTTAAGGGGCTGTCTCAGTCCATGACAGAGCAAAGAGCAAAAAACACTGTTGTGTAGTTTAGAGATACAGCATGGAAACGTGACCTTCAGCCCACTGAGTTCACGCCAACCACAAGTCTCCTGTGCACATGACTCCATTTTCCCATCCAGTCCCGATGCATTTGCGGCAATTTTACAGAAGCCATTTAATCTTCAAACTTGCAGTTCACTGAGATGTGGGAAGAAACCGGAGCTCCTGGGAGGAAACTCCACAGACAGCACCCGACGTCAGCATTGAACCCGATTATCTGGCGCTGTGAGGCAGTGGCTCTACCAGTTGCGCCATTGTGCCACTCTGTTCCCCAAAACAGACAGAGGGACAGGGTTAACTGGAGAAAGCAGAGTATTTTGTTGCATAATACAAACCAGGAGATGAGAAGGCATTCTGCTTATTAACACAGTAATTTCTCTTGCATGTAGGATCTGTTTCAGTAATCACACAGCAGCACCTTAAAGCTACAGATATTGATTCCGATGATGAAAAGCTCAAGTTTGTTCTCACCAAGGACCCCACAGTCGGGCGACTGCAGATGTCTAAAAATGACAATTTGGTTCAAATTTCGATTAGGGGACCAGTTAAAACATTTACCCAAGCTGACATTAACAAAGGTAAGTGGGTGTCACAGACTACACAATTGTTTAAAAAATAATACAGCAACTCAGATCATGAGTGGATGTCTGTCAGAAATTTCTTGTCTAACTGGTAATATTGATGGTAAAATCAGCCATGTGCAGAATAACAGAAAATGTGGGAGGCACTCAGTAGGTTAGGCAACTTCTAATGTTTTGATATGGATTTCCAATATTCACAGTTTTTTGTTCCAGTATAGAGAATAATGTCCGGCATCATTCTGCCTACCCAAAGGAAGAGTTCAAGAACGTGTTGACTAATTGGGGTTCAACCTCTTTTAGTATCATAACATGTAGCGTTCCCCCTAACATTTTCCCCCTAAAATAGCAAAACATGCCAAAATATCATGTAAACCAGAACCATTCCTATTTTGAACTTGAATTCATGCACTAAGAGGGGACCTGGGCCGTTCTTGTCAAGACCTCTATATTGTGCTTGCCAGACCGACCTCAGTAGAGTAAATCCGCCTTGTAAGTACTGAGGCTGCAAAGACGTCCATGGAGGAGAATGGGATAGTGTCTGAAATGCACTGCCCAGGGTGGTGGTTGAGGCAGTTACAATAGTGGTGTTTAAGAAACTTTTAGAATAGCACATAGATATGCAAGGAATTGAGGGATATAGGTTATGTGCAGGCAAATAAGAGTTGATCTTGTAAAATATTAATGAAGGTGGTAGGTTCGCTTGGTCCCCCCCCCCCCCCCCCCCCCCCCCACCCAGGTGGAGGAAACTTGTGGTGCGTGACTCATGGTGCCATGAGCTATGCATCCGACAATGGGCTAGTTGTCAGCCACGCTAAGGTGCATCACATCCAGAGGTGCCTGGACCAATTTGCTCATTAGTGCTAATTGATGCTGAAACGATTGCTTGTGCAACCTAACACACACAAAAAACTTATTTTGTGCACACATTATAGCTGGAAGCAAATTGGTCACATTTTTGGGCAATAGTTTCCATGCTGTCTGAAATACTGAATATATTTTTCCTGATAATGAAGGACTCCTCATGTTTTTCATTCAGCAATTTCATATCATTTTTTATCTCGTGTGATTTACTTAGTCTTAAAAACTAAATAAGTTTAAAAAGAATAGATCCTTGTGAAAGCTCGCATGAATTGAAAATTGCTAGTGGTGAATCTGCTGGTATTATGCAATCTAGCAGCAATTTAATCATGACCTCAGCAAAGAGACCTACACACCCATTTGGAGCACAGATTTTGAATCTGGGTGCAGCAGGATAACTTGACCTTCTGACCATTTAGATAGAATAGTCAAGAAATTGGTTGCAGCACCTACCTGAACTGTGAACAATGTCACCTGCCTGTTTAGGATGTTCATCAGCTACATGCTCTGAACATTCTGTAATAGCTTGCATATAAATGGAAATGTTTGAAAGCTTTCAAGAGAAAGTTTTCAAGAGAGAGTTAGATTTAGCTCTGAGGGCTAACTGAATCAAGTGATATTGGGGGAAAAACAGGAACGGAGTACTGATTTTGGATGATCACATTGAATGGCAGTGCTGGCTCGAAGGGCCGAATTGCCTACTCCTGCATCTATTTTCTATGTTTCTATGTAACAATGCTTCAAAACTGCGGTGGGTCCGTCAGCAGCCGAAAGAGAAACATAGACCTACATTTTGTATCTGTTGATGTCGCTCTTGAAAGTGTAAAGATGTGTGTAATCCTAGACATTTCTAAGTCTATTTGATTATGGGTGATGCGATGTTGAATTGGATTGATGCTCTTACAATGTCTCAAGTTTATTGTTTCACTGAGAATATTTCAGTGTTGATGAGTGGTATTTCAAAGGAAAAACTCTAACCTAGGAAAACAAATTAAACCTAGAAATCTGTACTTTTTGTTGTATTCAACCCGAGCACATTATTAACGACTTTAATCTTTCATTGTAACTTAATTGATAATACTGACAAAATAATAATGGAAAAAACAATTAAAACCATGCAGAAATAAAGATGAGAAATCTTTTTAACATGACTCACTTTTCTCTGTTGCAGGATATATAGAATATCGACATGAAAAGGGGGAGCCTGGTGGAAGTTTTGCTTTCAAATTTGATGTTGTAGATTCAGATGGAAATAAACAAATCGATCAATCTTTCTTCATCACTGTATTGGGTGAGAGTGACTTTATTCTTGTTTTTCTTTCCTCATTAGAAAGTGTTACATCTGAAACTTAACATTTATGTAGTGTATGGGTTGTGTTTTGCCTGCATCACAGTTGTGCTCAAAATAGAATAATTACCAGGGTAGAAAAAGGCCCAAACTACTGAAGTAACTCAATGGGTCAGGCAGCATCTCTGAAGAACATGGATAGGTAACATATCGGGTTGGGCCCTTTCTTCATAAAGGTGAAGAAGGGCCTCGACCCAAAATGGTAAATCAGCATCTGTAGTTCCTTATGTCTCCATAAATACCAGGGTGTTTCCCCCAATCATCTCTGCTACTAATGCCAGTGAAACTTCTCAAATTAGGATTTCCAAAGTAACTTGCCAAGATAACTGGCAATATTATACATATTGCCCATGGTTCTACTCTCAGATCTGTGCTATGAGTTTCACAAGCTTTAGAGGGATTGGGATCACTCTGCATTGAAGTTCATTAAAAGTTTATTTTAACAACAACAACAAAATCTGTTAAATTAGATCTTAATTTGGTTCCACATCTATCAATGGATCGGACATTCATTTGGTGACTTTATCATGGCCCCTTTTAAGACCAAAGATAGCATAGTACTGGATGCAAGGGACTTTCACCGTTTGTGTTCATAGAATCACTTTTAGCAGATGTTAACTTTGCGGAACATCCGACGTTCAGCAAGTCTGATTCCTTCTCCCCTCAGCAGACCATGACTTACATTCCATCAAGGCTGCCATTTGCTGGGGCGCCAGGTAGCAAACCTGCCTATATTTTTATGTTTCATTTGTTGATCTCACAATCTTCACAAAAGTGCTGTGTGAATAAGTATTTAAATAGTAAAATAAATGAAAAGATTCTGTAACAGGAATCACAAAGTAACTCTAAATTGTCAGGTAAGCACATGCTGGATCAGTGAGGGGTTTGCAGAGTAACACAGTGGCCTGTCCCACTGTGGCGACCTAATCCGCGAGTCCAGAAGAGTGCCTTCGACCTTCAAGCTCGAGGGCACTCGCCTGGAAAGCCTCGAGCTGG
This sequence comes from Amblyraja radiata, assembly GCF_010909765.2. NCBI lineage: Eukaryota > Metazoa > Chordata > Chondrichthyes > Rajiformes > Rajidae > Amblyraja > Amblyraja radiata. The sequence goes on from NC_045956.1 coordinate 69,968,330, forward strand.
ATCGACCGGCCGCGTTGAAACCGCGAGCTGGATCGACCGAACCGCGAGCTGCATCTACCGACCGCACACACACACACACACACACAAACACATCGCGAAGGTGGCGGGCAGGGACAGCGGAGGAGCGCTGTCTGCGCGATGAAGATGAAGGCAAACGGCTGCCACAGTAACAGTAAGTCCTTTAGAGAGCACGGGGTGGGGGGGGGGGTAGAGAAGGAGAGAGAAGGGAGACAGAAGGGGAGAGAAGGGGAGAGAAGGGGGGGGGGTGAGAAGGAGTGGAGACACTTTTAAGAAGTATAATAAAGTTTAGCAGGTATTTTACCTATCTGTAGGTCTTCCTAGGTCGTGAAACACCAATGTGCCAATCAAAATGCCTGGTCAGCAAAGAACATTGTCTACGGCTGCCCACGACTACTGTAACTACATAGCGACCCCACTCCACTGAACTACGAGTGAAAAAGACCCATGCTGACCAAATTTTACTCACGGAAAATGTTTCAATATGCTAAAACAGAATTCCGCGGCCTAGCTGAGGCCGCGGGTAGGTGAGAACCTTCTTCGAGCATGAAGGTGAGTTCCAGCCACCTCATACAACCTCCTAGGACCTTGTGTCGACCATGCTGCGAGTTTGAGTCCAGGGCAAACTCTTCTAAACTCGCAGCTTAGTTTGCCCAAGTGGGACAGCCCCTTAAGGGAGGAGGAATGATCAAGACTTGGAACAATCAATCCAACTCATCCCTTCCCACAAGGTGACAAGGTTACAATTTTCAATATCTGTGTATAAAATAAACATCTGTTGATGCTGGTTAGCACACAAAAGGTCACAAAGTGCTGGAGTAACTCGGCAGACCAGGCAGCATCTCTGGAGAACATGGATATGTGATGTTTTGGGTCGAGACCCTTCTTCAGACTGACCAAAATGTAGAAACAAATAACTGCAGATGCTGATTAATACAAAAATGGACACATTTATTTTAAGTTTGGGACCTGACTCGAAATTTCACCTATCCACGTTTTCCAGAGTTGCTGCCTGACCCGCTGAGTTACCCAAGCACTTTGTGTCCTTTTCAATACCTGCAGGCAGGTTATCATTGGTAATTTGTGTTTTTATTTTGCAGAAGATAAATTTCCGCCAACCATTCTAGTTAACAAAGGTTTAGTGCTGGAAGAAAACTCGGTGAAAAAAATCACAACGTTTCAGCTGTCAGCCACTGACCAGGACAGTGAGCCTGGGGAACTGACCTACAGATTAACCAAACAACCTCGGCTGGGCCACATTGAACATGCTGCTTCTCCAGGTAAAAGGGACAAATGTTATTGATCTTCAGCTTCTGCAGATGATTGAAATGCAGTATGATCCCTTAAAGAGATACAGTTTAATAAAACTATTTAAATAATAGGATTAATTTAAAATTATTTTAAAATTAATATTCTGATTGAAAGTCTACCTGCATTCTTTGATTTCATCAATAGAGGCCCAACTTGAACTAAGAATAACCATAGGGTGAAATCTGCAATTTGCACCTTGTTCTTGCCCACCTTTCCCCTTCCTGGCTCTTTCACTTTGAAAATGGGGATTATTTAACAATCAGTAACAATCGGACCAGAAAAACAGTGAAGGACTGTTGCATTTAAGACATGAAAGGATAAGCAAGTGAATATTTTGACCATTATGCTTTCATTCAGGTTAAGTGAATAATTATCTTTCTTGGGAATTATATTGATCACCATTGTACTGATCTTATAATGAGCAGGGATTTTGGCTGCACAAACCTCTCAACTTAAATAGTAAATAGTTTTATAATAATACTTATGATTGTAACAAAACAAATCTTTCCAGAAACATTTTTCCATTTAGTTTTGTAATTTCAAAATATGTTTTGTAAATGATCTACTTATATTTTCTCTTTCTTACCTTGGATTTGTTTTGATTTTAGCCACCTTACAAATCAAAGATTGTATAATACGTCAAAACGGAGTTCACTTTTCGAGCACACTTTGTATGGTAAATCAATATTTAGCAGTGAAAAGTGGAATTCATATTCGTCCCTCTGCCTCAACGTTGAACCAGATTTAATCCATTTGATTCCTGAAGCTGACAATGCCGCAGTTTCAAATGCCGACCTCCTTTCTGGACTAATTTTCATGCACTAAAGGCCAAACCTGAACTGGATATCTTCAAATATGCTGAAAATTATGCTCAGTTCAGGTGGTTATTGGGGGCAGCCTTCAAAATACTTATACATAGAGTCATAGAAATATACAACATGGAAACAGGCCCATCAGCCCAACTCATCCAAGCCAACCAAGATGCTCCAACTAAGTTAGTCTAATTTGCCAATATTTGGCCCAAATGTCTTAAAATCTTTCCTATCCATGTCCAAATGTCTTTTAAATGTTATTATTGCATCTACCCCAACCCTTTCCTCTGGCAGCTTATTCCATATATTGACCCTCTATGTGAAAATGTTCCCCTTCATGTTCCTATTAAACCTTTCCCGTCTCAACTTCAACCTTTGCCTTCTAGTCCTTGACTCCATTACCCTGGGACAAAGACTGTACATTAACCCTATCTGTTGTCCTCATGCACCTTATATGTTCACATTTTAGCCTCCTGTGCTCCAAGGAAAAGATTTCTAACCTGATTAACCTCTTGGAATTTTGAATCCACTTGACTAACTCTCCTTGGATCTCATGCGATCTCACCTTCCAGATTAGCCTACCATGCGGATCAAAGGCTTTGCTGAAGTCCATGTCGACTAAGTCTACATGGACGTCTTCTCAACCTTCTTGGTTAAGCCCCTGTCCCACTTACGTGTCCTTGGCACGCTAATTACTCGACCTCGTGGTCGCGTTGATCCACGACGGTCCCACGAAGGTCGTGCGTGACTTCATTCGACCGCACAGCCATCTGGAGCACGTGACGTCATTTGAAGATGGACACAAAATACAGGAGTAACTCAGCGGGATCGGCAGCATCTCTGGAGAGAAGGAATGGATGATGTTTCGTGTCGAGACCCTTCTTCAGTCTGAAAGAAGGGTCTTGACCCGAAACGTCACCCATTGCTTCTCTCCAGAGATGCTGCCGGTCCCGCTGAGTTACTCCTGCGTCTTGTGTCTATCTTCAATTTTCTTGGCCCTGCTCCGGGAGTAGGAGTGGGGGCGGATCTGGTCCACAACGGCCGTTAGCCCCAGGCCGAGTTAAGCGATCGTTTGCCTGACTGCCATTGCTGCTGTTGGAGGAGAGACGTTGCGTCGTGCCAGGGTCTTGGGCCTGTCCCACTTTGGCCGTCAGTTCCGCGACTGGCCAAGATTTCGCTCGCTAGAAAAATTTCGGAGCCCCACGCGATGTCGCGCACTACTACATACCCTTCCGCGCTTCTCAGTGGGACCGGCCCCGTGCGGCCACACGATGCCCGTGTGCCTCAACGCAATGATGCGGTCGCGTAATTTGCGTGCCAAGGACACGTAGGTGGGACAGGCCCTTTACTTCTTCTTGCAAATTCATGAGACCTGATTTCGCACGCACAAAACCATGCTCTCTCCAGTCTGAAGAAGGGTTTCGGCCCGAAACGTTGCCTATTTCCTTCGCTCCATAGATGCTGCCTCGCCCACAGAATTTCTCCAGCGTTTTTGTCTATCCTCTCTCATCGTTCAATGTTTTTCAAAATTTATTTTTATCTTATCTCATTCTGTCACAATACATTTAAACTGGTAAAGCTGCTGCAAGGGTTGAAGCATTCTGTTCCAGCTACTCATTCCAGATGATTTAGTGATCCATGTTTTATTGTGTTCATGTTTTATTGTTTCCAACAGGAATAAAGACTACCCATTTTACACAGGCTGATCTGGCAGCTCGCAGCATTCAATATGTCCACACAAGCGATGAGGAGAAACATTCCGATGATTTCATCTTTTCAGTGTCTGATGGTCTTAACGAGGTATTGTTAGGGCTAATATTCATGGTTGCAATTAACATGCAAGTGCTGGTTTGAGACTGGAAATTTGCATTTCACAATGGTACTTGTATGCACAGGAAAGAAAATGCATTCAGTGAGGATTTGGATGTGGGTGGTAAAGTGGGGCACTTTGAAACCTTCTAAAGCCAGGTGAAGAGATGGCAAGTTGGAAGGTGCCTCAGAGCATAAGAGATCAACATGGTGCCACAGCAATTAATGCTGTTGATGAGGGGTGAGGGGTCCAGGTGTTCTCCTTGTTTCTCCTAAATTGATAAAATGTATAGCAGTTTTGCAAACCTTAAATGCATCATTTTGATTGGAACGCTGCAAGGGCATTGTAAATAGTATAAATAATGTTGCCAGGGCTTGAAATTAACGGTTGCCCGGGTGCCAATGGCTATCTAAAGTCCCGCCATGCAACCTAAAAGGCGTGTCATTTTGCCCGGCTTGGCAAGCACCCCGGACGGACACCTGCCGTTCAACTCTGAGCGAGCCTCCCTCTCTATCTCTCACCCTGTCACTCTCCGTCTCCGCCCGCCATCCGTGTCCGGGCCGCCGGCTCTCCGCTCTCCGGCCACTCCTGTGGCCCTGCACATGTGCACTGCCACAGCAACTGGTCAGCGCCGGGCACTTTCTCCCTCCCTTTGCATTGTGGGAGATCAGACTGCCATTGCTGTCCAGTCACTGCCTCGTCGTAACCACTGAAAACCAACGCAGAATCACTCCCTGGAGCTGTAGTAACTCCCTGGAGTAACTCTTGCTTCTTGGTTTCCTGGTCCTCCAAAATTATTCCAAATGGAATTTAAACTGGAGGTGTTGGAGGGTCCACCACCAAACTCCAAACTCTGAACAATAACAGCCTATTGCACTTTATCTGTTTATTTATTGTGTATATAAATGGTCTATGGTATATAGACACACTGAACTTTTATCTCCTGTTCTGTATTGTGTTTACAATATTCTGTTGTGCTGCAGCAAATAAGAATTTCAATGTCCTATCTGGAGCACATGACAATAAAACTCTCTTGACTCTTGACTTGGACTTAAGCAAAAAAGGGTTCTTGGGAAAAGAGCAGCTTATAATGGAGCCGACCAGAGAAAAGGCAATTCTGGATTTAGTGTTGTCCAATGAACCAGATATGATAAGAGAACTCAAGGTAGAGGAACCGCTTTGAGGTAGTGATCATAATATGATTAGTTTTAATCAGCAAGGAGAAGGTTAAATCGGAAGTAGCAGTGATGCAGTTGAACAATGGGGACTATGAAGGCATGAGAGGGGAGCTGGCTAAGGTAGACTGGAAAGGGATCCTAGCAGGAATGATGGTGGAACAGCAATGGCAGGAATTTCTGGGCATAATCCGGAAGACGCAGCATCATTTCATTCCAAAAAGGAAGAAAGATTCTAAGGGGAGTAGGAGGCAACCGTGGCTGACAAGAGAAGTTAGGGATAGAATAAAACTAAAAGAAAAGATGTATAACATAGCAAAGAGTAGCCGGAAGCCAGAGGTTTGGGAAACTTTCATAGGACAACAGAGGAAATAAAATGGCAATACGGGCTGAAAAGATGAAGTACGAAGGGAAGCTGGCCAGGAATATTAAGAAGGACAGTAAAAGCTTCTTTAGATATGTTACACACATATGTCAGCAGGTCTGTGCACCTAAGTGAATAAGTCATGTGACAGGAGTAAAATTAGGGCATTCGGCCCATCAAGTCTACTCCGCCATTCAATCGTGGCTGATCTATCTCTCCCTCCTCACCCCATTCTCCTGTCTTCTCCCCATAACCTCTGACACCATAACCTCTGCCATGTTAATTCTGCCAATGCCAGAATGTATATTTCATTCTTAATTGCTCCTGAACCGAGGAAGCAGTTAAAGGTAAACACATGGGTGTCGATTTGTGCCACTGAATTGAATAGCCTATAACTATCTTTGTTGCATTGACTTTACAACAAATTGATTACGAAACTTACATTACCTAAAGTGGCGCCAATCTTTGTCTAAGAACAGCATTGTCACGCTTTCTTTGTTCAATCAGGTGTCTCAAACATTTTACATTACTATTCGGCCTGTGGATGATGCACTGCCTGTGTTACAAATTCCCGGAATGCGAGTGCAAGAGGGAGTGAGAAAGACCATAACCGAATTTGAGCTGAAGGCTACTGATGCAGACACAGAGGTGAGTATTAAATCCGGCAACAAACCAGCGTTATCTCAGCTTGCTTCCTCATTATTGAGGGAAAGCTATACTTCCTGCCTTCTTTTGTTCACAATTTCTCGCTGAGCCAAATATCTTTGCTGCTTTTAGTATGTAAATGTAACAGCAAGGAGGAAATGGAATAGATTCCTGCATTGACTCATTCTTTCATTTGATTTATTTAATGATATCAATGTGTTGAAATTTAAAGGTGTACATCCATAATCACCAGGGCACAACCCCACATTGATTGTTTTCTGTTTTATTCCCACATTAGTAGTATTTAAGATTCTACATTACATAGAAACGCAACCATCAATTTTCCATTCCTTATGTAATTCACATGTTTAATTCCATTGCTATTTTCATTTGATTTATGTTAAATAATTTCAGTGGAGTAGATATGCTGAGAGAAATTAGTTGTAAAAATTATTTGTATAAAACACCTCAGGATGCTTACAGTAAAGAAGTGCTTTTTTGAAGTGCAGTCATGTATAAACATTAAGGGGGCTGAGAGTTTTAGTGGGGCTGCTGTGCTCTCTTTTTAAGCAACAACGTTGTAGATACTCCTTGTGTTAATGCTAAGGTAATATCTTGAGGCTGCATCAGGCTGTGTGTTGAGCCAAAGCATGTGGACAGTACGTGTCACTACCTGTTGAGGTTCTACCTGTCCCTGGTGTTGTGAAGGATGGGCCTGACTCCAACAACTGGACATTGCTTTCCCACCTATCCTTTGCAGAAAAGTTCTTCCAGACTAACACCTTTGACCACAAGTCCTCGGGCAGTGGTCAGCATGGAATATCCTGAAGGCACTGCAGGACAAAGACTCGAAGGATCCTGTGGCGTGGTTCAATGAGCAGACTGCCCAGTTTGTCTGGCGAAATGTCTCATCACCAGAAACTCACCAACAAGCACCAAGCTGGCAGTGAGGGGAGCCCTCCCAGTCTAATCCTTCCTGCATCATAGAAATCTCATTACCAGCCCTCGGGACAGCTGCTACGGAGAAGAGACTTGCTCACCTCTTCGCAGTTGATGGAACTTGGTGACCTTCCAGCAGAGCGAGATGGCCATCAGGAAATGTCGCCGACAGACCCATTCCAAGGGTGCAAGTACATGCTGAAGGACTTGCTGAAGCTTGGTGCAGCTAACGCCAAGGCTCTGTGGGGCAGGGCCACTGTCTAGAGTCATTCTGCAGCTGGATATCGGGGACCAGGGTCTGGTGGAGACGCCCCTCAAAGAAGGGAGGGAATAGCAATCCAGGGGGGCATATGAATGGTAAGAGTGCTTGGTATAAGGATAGTTTGCAAACACTATCCAATATATCAGTAATGAGTATAAACGCTGAGAGGGTCGGAAGAATTTTATTCATTGTTCTTGTTTTGCATGTATAGTTTTTATGCTGAATAAAGTTTATTTTTGGAAAAAAATATGAACTGACCTGAATGACTGCCCATTGCTATGAACTCTGACACACAGGCTGTATCTTTGACCTTTACCATTGTACAACCCCCGCGCCATGGGACCATTGAGCGCACTAATAACGGACATCACTATCGTCAGACCAACACGTTCACAATGGATGACATTTACCAGAATCACATCAGCTACAATCACGATGGCAGCAACTCTTTCAAAGATCGTTTTGCTTTCACTGTGACTGATGGGACCAATCCATTCTTCATCGTCGAAGAGGAGGGAAAAGAGGTCAGTTCTTTCCAAAGACAAGTGGATTAAAAATACACAGTGGATTAGAGAAGGACACAAAGTGCTGGAGTAACTCAGCAGGTCAGGTAACAGCTTTGGAGAACAGAGATCGGGGACAGGTTGGGTCGGGACCCTTCTTCAGACCAACCCAAAACGTCACTTATCCATATTCTCCAGAGATGCTTTCTGACCCACTGAGTTATTCCAGCACTTTGTGTCCCTTTTTGAAACGAGCATCTGCAGTTCCTTGTTTCAACATGGATTCGAGAGTCAAGACAAGATACTGGTTTACAAAAGTACCTTCGATTTTCCAGCATCTGCAGTTCCTTGAACACTGGTTTACAAAATGCTGGATTAACTCAATGGGTCAGGCAGCATCTCTGGAGAACATGGACATGTGACATTTTGGGATGGGACCCTTCTTATGACTGATTGTAGGGGAGGAACGGAATCTGGAAGAGAGGAGGGGCTTCTCCCTTGTGCCCCACCTGGACGCACAACTATTCTTCTCCACCCCTTCCCTTCCACCTACTTACCTTCCTCAAGCTTCACAATTTGCAACTCTTCAAGCCTTTAATCTCACACCTTCTGTCTTTTCATCTCAGGACTTTGTCCACCATCTGCCAATCAAAAAAAACCCTCACCAATATCAATCTATTACTGCCACGCTTTGTCCTGCCTTGCCATCTTTCTCCTCCCCCCCCACCTTTACAATCAGTCTGAAGAAGGGTACCAATCCGAAACATCACTTATCCATCTTCTCCAGAGATGCTGCCTGACCGGCTGAGTTACTCCAACACCGTCTTTTCATGGCTTTATGTAATTTTGTGTTGTTCCTATCACGTCAAGGAATGTGGGAGCTTTAAAAATGTGTGAGAGGCATGTGTTAAATGTGTGGAAGCAAAGAGGGTGGCATGGTGGCGCACCGGTAGAGTTGCTGCCTTGCAGCGTCAGAAACCCGAGTTCAATCCTGACTATGCGTGTTGTCTGTGCGGCGTTTGTACGTTCTCCCCGTGACTGGGTTGGTTTAACCTGGGTGCTTCAGTTTCCTCACACATTCCAAAAATGTACAGGTTTGTAGGTTGATTTGGCTTTCGAAAATAGATTGTAAATTGTCCCCAGGATAGTGCTTGTGTAGGGGTATCGCTGGTCGGCACCGACTGTTTCTGTGCTGTATCTCTAAACTCTAAAGAGGCCTGTGAAATGACAAGGGGAGATTCAGTACCTCCCGGGACTGGAATGGGGAATCAACAGCAGTCCAGGGACATCCAGTCCATCTACCTCTCAGCTAAGGTTGTGAACCATAAAGATCTTGGAATAACTAAAGAGGAAGAAATAACCAAGCAGCTCCACAAAATAACATTAATAACCCATTTGAATTGGAGGATCCGGGATGGTGCAGAATATAGTCAATCTTTTCAAACCTGACAGAAACACAACACAGTTTCCTGCAACAGGGTGCATCTAATATACATTCTCAGTCTTCCTCTCAAGAAATCAGAGGGGAGAGTCTTGGCCTTGATATTGAATAGATAATCTGATAGTTCAGGAGTTTAGAAGTATCACTGGAGGTGGCGGTGAGCTGGAGCTTTGTGTAATTTTGATGTGCTTATCTAAACCGCGGGTGGTAGCATTCTCGTGATTGTACACATATAGAACGCTAACCTAATTCATCCTTTTGTCTTTCTGATTATTTGAAACTAGATTGTGACAGCTGCTCCCCAGAGATTTAAGATTGATATTCTGCCTGTGGATGACGGGACTCCAAGAATTGTTACCAACCTGGGACTGCAGTGGCTGGAGATTATGAATAATAAAGTAATTCCATTTCATGTATTTCCAGTAACTGTAAAGATTCAAATCACCAGTCAGGCAACTGATCAAATCTCTCCTTTGCATTGCAAATTATGAATTTTGTATTAGTTTAATGCAATATTTATCTGCTGAAACAATTAATTGATAGAATCGCTGATTCTGTAAAAGAGTAATTGAGTAGTGGAGAACGCAAGGAACTACAGATGCTGGAATCTTGAACTAAGCACACAGTGCTGGAGGAACTCAGCATGTCAAGCAGTATCTGCAGAGGGAACAGATAGGTGGCCATTCCGGTCAGGACCCTGAGGAAGGGACCTATCCCAAAACATCACCATTTCCTCCACAGATGCTGCCTGACCCAAATAATTGATGAGTCGGGTTAGACTCAGGCCAAGCAACCTCATCACGGATTCATACACCACAGAAAGTGTTCCTTCAGCTCACCAGGTCCATGACAAACCTCTGGTTTACCTGCACTGGTCTATAGCCTTCCATGCCTTGTGGATTCAAGTGCTCCTCTTGAAACTTAGAAACATAGAAAATAGGTGCAGGAGTAGGCCATTCGGCCCTTCGAGCCTGCACCGCCATTCAATATGAGCAGTAAATTAAAACTTATAAATGTTGTGAGAGTCTCTTCCTCCAACATTCCCTCCGATACGTCTTTCAGATTTCGACCACCATTTAGGGGAAGGTAGACAAAAATGCTGGAGAAACTCAGTGGGTGATGCAGGGGAAAGTTCCTTTTTTCCTTCTTCCAACATTCTCTCCAAACCTCTTGCCTTAAACTAAGCCCCCCAATTGTTGTCCTGGAAGTACCCGTGCCGTTACATGTGAACTGGAGGGTTGGGGCAGACACACATCGACTGCTTTACTGCAACGTTCAGGGCTGTCCATACCTCTCGATGCGCAAAGAAAGATAAGACTTGGTGGTGGTTGGGTGAGAGAGGAAAGGACCCATGGATGAGTCCTAAACCGGTTTGGAAAAGGTAGAGGGATCTCTTGGCAGTCAGAGCCTATGGATGGGAGTGTGCCTGCACTCAGAGCTGGATTGTGGCCTAGGCTTCAGGACAGGGTGAGTGAGAGGTAATGCGAAGGATCAGGGTCCATGGGAACAGTTCATAATAGTAAATTATAAAAACTAAATGGCCACTGTCTGGGTCGGGGTCCCAGTCTTAGGATTGAATGTGTTCCAATAGGCATCTTTTAATTAGCAGTAAATTAAGACAGAAAGTTTATTTATGTCTTTATTAATGAGTTTGTGGTTACAAATTATTTTATAAATTATGTAAATTGCACTGTGTAATAACAATATTTAGTAAACAATCTGTTCCTTGCATGGATGCATGGTTCAGGACACAGAGACCTGCAGGTAGGACTGCATGAAGCTGTGGGTATTCCTAAGTGCAAGGGCTGGCAAGTTCCAAACCTGCCAGACGAACTTGACCAATAATTTTCCCTTTGTGTTCTGCTGTTAATGTTTAGGTCATTTATTCTTTGTTTTATCTTTAATATTTCTAATTATTTAATCATGGTTTAAGGAATTGTGGTTAAACCTTTTTTTGGTACGTTATTTTTATTCTTTAATAGTTTTATACGTTTCTATCATGGGAACAGGTAAAAAACAATGTGCTGGAGGAATACCTTGGCGGCTATTTTAATGCAAGCAAGGAATTTCACTGTGACAATAAAGTGTTCAATTCAATTCAACTCACCGGGTCAGGCAACATCAGTGGAGGGAAATGGACAGACGATGTTTGAGGTCAGGACCTTTCGACAGACTGACTGAAGTAGGGTGGAGAAAGAACATTGGGGTGGGACCGTCACTTGCAAGTGATAGGTGGATACGGGTGAGATAAGAATTTAGGGAGATGGGTGGAGATTGTGACAAAGGCTAGAAGTGGAAAGCAATCAAAAGGATGTCAGATAAGGGGAGAAGAGGAGGTGTGAAATGTAAAACTGGAGAAAGGGATATGGTTGGAATGGGACAGGAAGAAGGAGGGGGGGGATAAAAGGGAAATGTGGGACGGCGATTGGGGATCAGAGTGTGAAGGGGGAGAAAGGGGCAATGTGGCTGGAATGCTGGGTGAAATGTGTGTGCACTGGGTTGGTTCCCAGGGATCTTTTTGTCTGTTAGGCTTGGTAATTACCCAATTATATTATTGCTGCCACTCTGCTCCAGGGCCTTGGTAGACACTGAGATTAACTTTCAAGGTCTAGAGGAGTTGGGCTGGTGTTGGATGAGCGGCATGTTCCACTCGGGAAAATCCAGACGATTTTTCACGGAAATCCAGTTATGTGTGGGATAACATTTTAATTTGGCCATTTGTATTAAAATAATTACATGCATAAAAAGAAACATTGCTGGAACCCATGCTAGAAGAGGAAGAAATAAGTACAATTCCCAGATCATTAACAATTGACCAAAAGTTTTGGAGATGAGAGAATCTGCTGACAAACTTTTCCTGCATCGAGCCTGTCCAATCCCTTAAGAATTTTATATGGAGATAACACGATAAAGTTGGAGTAAATAAAACCAGGCTTCTTAAAAGAGGTGAAGTGGAGGAGCACTGACATTTTGGGAGGATTTTAGTCTACAGAAGAGCAAAGGCCGTGAAAGGATTTGAAATTTAAGATAATAATCTTGAAACAGTATATTTCAGCTTCCGTTCTCCGAGGATGTGCCAGTGCTCCTGTTGTCAGTTTGTTAATTTGCCTGTCACATCAAATAAACCATGTGCTCTGATCTGCTGCAGATCAGTAATCAACTCACACATTCATTGTATGTGTGCAGAACACATCCATTCTGATTTTCGGAACACACACTTTGTGTTATTCTCAAATTGCTTTTGATTACTCAATTTGAACTAATATTTATCTTCATGAAAGTGTACAGAGCAGTAAATAGCAACTAACAAGGCAAACTGTACTATGGAAACATGGATACTGTGCCAGGTAGTTTTCTGAAGGATAATAACATTAGCAGTAAAACAAACTTGAATGAGCAATTGCATCAATTAATTTATGTTTCAATCCAAGATTAACATAGATTAGATTTTGATAGAGATGTGTAATGTCATGATGACCCTTTTACAATACGCAAACACTGAAAGTAATACAATTCAGTTTTGATTGCATTATCTTATTTTGCAAAGCTTGTTATAAGAATGATTACTTGACATTAACCTACCAAAGATGGAATGAAAATCAGAAAACAAAACTGTGAGTGCCAGAAATCTGACTATAGATAGACAATGCTGGAAGCCCACAGCAGATCAGGCAGCATGTGTGGATGGAGAAACAGGTTTAATGTTTTAGGCCATGACTTTTGTTTCTCATTTCACAGATGCTGCTTAACCTGCTGAGTGTTTCCAGCAATTTTTGATTTTATATTAAATACGGAATTTTGTGCATTCAGTGTAGTTATTTACAAGGGAATAAATTCCTGTGTTGTTGCGATGTGTATTTATTGATAACTGCTGCCACGTTCTCACGGGAGCTCCTGTCAAAGAGCAACCCCTCTCTACACTGAAAATTATTTGAATTAATAACAGTCCCCTTTAAATTCCCTTACATTTATCCTTTCAATGTATAAATTTAATTTAAAGTCTGATAATCCAGAATTTGCTGGACATTGGCGGTGCAAGTAGATTTGCTAGACTCTTGGATGTTATTTCTATCAATACTCCAGTACACTTCTAATTCACAGTGTGTCAGAAGCAACTGCAGATGCTGGTTTACACCGAAGATAGACACAAAAAGCCAGAGTAACTCAGCGGGTCAGGTAGCATCCCTGGAGTAAAGGAACTTCTAATTCACTTCTTTAAATATTTCACAATAATATAATAAACATTGGTAAGTTTAAAGGGTATGCAGGGAAACAAAGCCGGGCGAGCCACAGGGCTGTAGCCAGAGGCCATTTTCGGAGGACTGGAGAGTAGCTAATGTTGTTTAAGAAGGGAAGTAGGGAGAATCCAGGGAGTTATGGTTTATTTCCATTGGGTGGCGCCGTGTTGGCAGCCTTGCCAACAGTCGGTCTGTCTTTTCGTTTTTTTGTGTGTTTTAAAAGTTTGTGTTAATGTTCTCTGGTTTGTTTTATGTGGGGGAGGGGTGGGGGGGTCGGGGAAGCTTTTTTTTCAATCTCTTACCTTGCCAGAGATGCGATTGTTTTCCGGATCGTATTTCCGGTTGCTCGGCAACCTAACATCATGGAGCTGGCGGCCTTGCTCGGGACTGACTTTGAGCCCCACCACGGGGCCATGGACTTACCATCGGAGCCGATCGCTTGCCTGGGATTGATGCTCCAACCGTGGTCTGCAGACATCACCATCGAGGAGCTCGCAGTCTCGGGCAGTGTCGGGAAGCTCCAAACGACGCAGAAGGTTTCGACCAGCCCCTACCTGGGGTCAGATCATCCGGCGTGGGGCAGCTGAGAATCCCCCCGCCCACCGCAGGATTGCCCCAACGCAAGGGCCCAAACGCCGCCGACAACGGGAGCCATGATCACCCCGTCAACGGAAGGTTCGAGGCCCCCGATCACGGGAGAACAAAGAAGGGATGAGATTGAACTTTTTTTCGCCTTCCTTCACAGTGATGAATGTGGAGGAGTCATTGTGGTGGATGTTCATGTTAAAGTGTGCTTTGTGTGTTTTGTTGCTTTTTATTGGTATGACTGTATGGCCTTCTATACCTTATATGTTGCAAAACATACTTGGCTAATAAAGTATGATTATGATAAGCCAACAAGCCAAACATCAATGATAGGGAAACTTTTGGATAGGATTCTTCGGAATAGGATTTACTCCGACTTGGAAGAAAATGGGCTAATTAGAATAGAATAGAATATAGAATAGAATATTTATTACATGTCATTTGAACCTCAGTGAGGCTCAAACGAAACTTAGTTTCCACAGCCATACAAACAAAGACAATTGCTACAAGACATACACACAATTCAATTTAAACAAACATCCATCACAGTGAATCTCCTCCTCACTGTGATGGAAGGCAAAGTCTTTCTCTCCCCTGCACCTTTTTTCTCCCGATGTTGAAGCCCCAGGCAGGCGATGGTAAGTTCCACGGCCATTTTAGGCCGCGCAGGGCGATGTACGGCCCCGCTCCAGGCTGAAAAGTCACAAGTTGGAGCCCCCGGCGGGCGCTGGAATGTCCCGCGGCCATTGAAGCCGCGCCGGGCGATGTACGGCCCCGCTCCGGGTCGTTCCAACCCCGCGACACGGGCTGGAGAAGTCGCGTTGCGGGAGCTCCTGAAAGCGGTCTCCACTCGGACCCGCGAGCTCCCGATATCCCAGTCCACCGGACCTGCGGCTGCAGCTGGAGCTTCCGAACTCCGGGGTCGGGCCGCAGCAGCGAGTCACCACCACTCCCCACGCTCCGAGGCCGGCCAGCCCCATTATAGTGAGTCCGCAGCGCCGCAGGCTCCGGGACTGGAGCCCCCAGGTTATTCCAGCTGGAGGCCGCTCCACGGTGCTAGGCCCCAACAACAACGGAGACCCGACAGGAAAAAGGTCGGGTCTCCCGTGCAGGGAAGAGATTTTAAAAAGAGGTGTATAGAGAGCAGACAGTCGGAACCTTTTTCCCAGGGTGGAACTGCCAATGATTATTGAGCATAGCTTTAAGGTCAGTGGACATTGTTTAACAAAGATGTGCAGGGAAAGTTTTTTTTGAGTGCCTGGAACGCGCTTCAGGGATGGTGGTGGAGGCAGATACAATAGTTGCATTTAAGAGGCTTTTGGGTAGGCACATAGACACATAGGCACATAGACATGCAGGGAATGTAGGGACTTGGATTAGTTGCAGGCAGTTCAGAGTTTGGCTTGGCATCATGTTCGGCATGGAAATTGTGGGATGAAGGGCCTTTACTGTGCTGTACTGATCTATGTTCGATGTGAGTCTCAAGGGACCACAGGAACAGGGGGCCTGGTGAAACTAAAAAGAGCATGGAAACTGGGTTCCTATGAACCAGGGACCCAATGTGCTTGAAGGGCAAGAAGAAACAGGACCTTGTTTTGTTAAATGGAGCAAGCACGAATCGGCATCTGAACCATGAAAATCTCCAAATAGTTGAAGCAGATTATTGTACTTGTTAGATAATTTTAGCATTGACTACTGACAATAATCTGCTCAGTTACTATTTGGAGACCTTTATGGTTCAGATGCCGATATAACCTTATCTACAGGGATTTTCCCAAATTTCCCTTTATGCTCCAGTAACAGCATGGTGGCAAGTGGTAGAGTTGCTGCATTAGTGCCAGAGACCCGGGTTTGATCCTGACTATGGGTGTTGTCTCTAAAGAGTTTGTACGTTCACCCTGTGGGATGACCTGCGTCCGAGATCTTTGGTTTTCTCCTACACTCCAAAGACGTAGAGGTTTGTAGGTTAATTGGCTTGGTATAAATTGCCCTTAGGATAGTGTTAATGTGCGGAATCGCTGGTCAGTGCAAACTCAGTGGGCCGAAGGGCCTGTTTGTGTGCTGTATCTCTAAAACTAACTTCAGTGCAAATTTTGCAAAAGTCTTGTTCATGTATCTGAACTGCTTTCCTGTGAACCTATACCAGAGTTAAGGCATGAAGAGCACCAAGTAAATAGACTGATGTATGGGGAGAGCTATGACGCACTAGTCTTTCAGGTGTGGTTCTGACCACAGCCTTCCACTGACTGGCTGGCTCCAAGCTTCCGGTGCGTCAGGTAAACCCCCAGGATTGAGTGGGTTAACCTATGATGAGCATTTGTCGGCACTGGACCTGTACTCGCTGGTGTTTAGAAGAATGGGGGGGGACCTCATTGAAACATATAGAATAGTGAAAGGCTTGGATAGAGTGGATGTGGAGTGGATGTTTCCACTCGTGGGAGAGTTTTGGACTAGAGAACTAGCCTCAGAATTAAAGGACATTCTTTTAGGAAGGAGTGACGAGACATTTATTTAGTCAGGGTGATGAATCTGTGGAATTCTTTGCCACAGAAGGCTGTGGAGGCTGTCAGTGGATATTTTTAAGGCAGAGATAGGTACATTCTTGATTAGTACAAGTGTCAGAGGTTATAGGGAGATGGCAGGAGAATGGGGTTAGGAGGGAGGGATAGATCAGCCATGATTGAATGACAGAGTAGACTTGATGGGCCACATGGCCTAATTCTACTCCTACCACTTATGAGCTTATGAAAACTCTGGGCCTCTCCCAGCTCATGTGACTGGTTCTGCTGACAGGAAATGCTTATTGAGCCAACAAAACTCTGCCTTCAGGCTCACCAGCTGTCAAAGCTGAAAGGTAACATGGACGAGGGTAACAAAAGCATTTAGGAAAAAAAGATTTGAAACTCTTAAATATTTGTAACAGTTGACGGACTAAAAGCATGTTCACACTCACACATGCACACGCATACAATCTTATTATATATTATCAAAAATATTTAAATTAACATAATTTAATCAACTGAGAAAATTGCCTTTCTCCTGTGACGGTGAAGGAATGGTGACATATTCCCAGGTCTTGGTGGTG
This sequence comes from Amblyraja radiata, assembly GCF_010909765.2. Classification (NCBI taxonomy): domain Eukaryota; kingdom Metazoa; phylum Chordata; class Chondrichthyes; order Rajiformes; family Rajidae; genus Amblyraja; species Amblyraja radiata. The sequence continues at coordinate 69,985,518 of NC_045956.1, forward strand.
TGTGGCTTGGAGGACACATTCCAGGTTTTGCTGTTCTTGACCTTCTGGATAGTAAAGGTTGTGTTTGGAAGATGCTGTGTCTTGTTGAGTTACTGCAGTGTATCCAATGGATGGAACAAACTGCTGCTACTGTTGGTGTCGGTGGTGGATTTAATCAATGGTTGTGGATGGGTGTCTATCAAATGGGCTTCAATATCTTGTATGGTGTCCAGCTTCTTAATGCTGCATTCATCCAGGTGAGTGGAGGGAATTCCATTACGTTCTTGACTTGAGCTTGTAGATATAGACCCAGGGAACTGCAGATGCTAGTTTACAAAAAGGACTGAAAGTGCTGGGGTAACTCAAGTGGTTGGGCAGCAGCTCTGGAGAAGGGTCCTCGACCCTGAAACATTGCCTCTCCATGTTTTCCATAGAAGCTGCCTGACCCACTAAGTGACTCCAGCACTTTGTGCCTAGTTCTTTGAGCTTGTAGATGTTGGACAGACGTTGGGGTGAATTTCATGCTGCAGGATCCCTGGCCTCTGATCTGCTCTTGTCGCCACAAGAGGAGTCCAACAAAGGAGCATAGGTTTCCTGTGGTCACCTCTCCTGTGGTCCCATGGTCACCTCTCCAACCCAACTGTGGGTGCACAGGGGCCCATAAGGGACTTGACGGAAAACCTCTTCTTCTTGCGTTTGAGGCAGTAGAAGTTATGTAACGCCCTCCGGGGGCTGTTGCCAGTTCAATGTGCTGTATTCAGCTGCAGCTGGGTGATGCCATCCGGATCGACATCTGTAGGTGCACGCCCTAAAAAGGGCGCGTGCTCCGGGTTGGCGCCAAGCAGCGGCGACTGAGGTTGCATTAGGTCTGCAAGCTGTTGTTGTTTGTTCGTTATTATTTCTGCTGCTGTCTCTGTTTGTTGTCATTCGCCTAACTGAGGTCAGTTGACAAGGCTCACCACGGGGAGGTCGACAACATGAGCTCCGAGGGAAACCTGAAATACAAGCTGAAAATGCAGCAAATACTCAGCTAACAGAGCAGTGACAGATGTTCAGGTCAATGATCTTTCATCAGATGCAATTGTTTCTCTCTCCAATGGAAGACCGAAGCTCATTTGTATTTATTGATTTTGTTTTCCTGCACCTACATTAATATCCATATAATTCAGACACCAACTTCAATTCTCATAACAACGTTTCCTTCACATGTCGTAATTCAGTGAAATAATTATGTTTTCCCAATCAGGCCATGAACCTGATCACAAAGAGGGAACTGTTCACCATTGATCCCGACACGGAAGACAAGCAACTGGTTTATGAGATAACCTCGGAGCCAAGCCACGGACACCTGGAGAACAAACTGAGGCCCGGAGCCCCTATATTATCATTCACGCAGGGTGAGTTCTCATCAACTGTCTTGCTGATCTCATGCACTGGTGGCTCTTTCAGATAAAAGCACTCAGATGGAGCAGACAAGTTTAATTGCTTCACATCATGGTTTATGAGAGAGAATTTGGAGCTTTCTTCCTGTCTTTTGTGGGTGCTCTACACACAGGATGGTACCAATGGCCCCGTTATTTAAAGCAACGGGCAGAACTAATTGTGTGCCTTGGATGTTGATCATCCTCCTGCTCAGTTGGATGTGGTTCTGTTAGCCAGAGCAGCCATTCCATACCCAGGAAGGCCTCCTTTGCCAACCCTTCCACCCAACCTCTCCCAGCCCGAGGCCAGACCAAGCAACCTTGCCTGTTTTCTTCTTCAAAAGAAACAACCTCAGCTTCATGTCAGAAAGCTATTGGGGTGACACAGTGGCGCAGCAGTAGAGTTGCTGCCTTACAGCGCCAGAGACCCGGGTACAATCCTGACTATGGGTGCTGCCTGTACGGAGTTTGTACGTTCTGCTTGTAACCATGTGGGGTTTCTCCGGGTGGTCCGGTTTCCTCCCACACTACAAAGACGTACAGGTTTGTAGGTTAACTAGCTTTGGTAAAATTGTAAATTCTCCTTAGTGCGTGTTGGGTAATGCTAGTATACGGGGTGATCGATGTTTGGCGCGGACCCACTGGGCCAAAAGGCCTTTTTCCATGCTGTATCTCTAATGTCTACTGGGCTCTTCATTCCCTCATTTCTCCTGTAGTCTGATCCCTCAGCTTGTTTCAGTCCTGGGCATGTTGTGCCCTTGATGCATGAGGGGCGTGTGATCTTGTCTATGCAACCATGATGACTATCTATGATAATCCCATTTGGCTGCATTAGGTCCCTTTTACTTTGTAAAACACAAAGTGCTGGGGGAACATGGATCGATGCATGTAGGCAGGTCTGGGGAGGGAATGAGCAGGTGTCAGTTCAGGTTGGGACCCTTCTTCAGGCTGTTTCAGAATCCAAATTAATTATTTGTTAGTTTTCTATCTGTAAAGGGCAAGAGCTGAGCTATAGTTATTTTACATACAACAAACTCTCCAAATTTGTTTCCTTGCAGAGGATATTAACTTGGGTTTGGTCAGCTACATTCTAAATGAAGACAAGATTCAAAAGACCATGGACACATTCAAGTTTTTGGTGAAAGATAGCAAGCCCAACATCGTCAGCGATAACGTGTTCCACATCCAGTGGTCACTCATCAGCTTCGAATACACCAGGTAGGAATCGTGAATATGCTGCCGTTTGATTTACGTTCTCTTCTAACATTACTGTAGAAAGTCCACATCAACAGTGCTGCATGAATGACAATATCTTTGGGAGCAGCTGAAAAGGCTCTTTGTAATTATAGATGTATTTTAGTCATTAACATTTAGAAATTGGTTTGACACAGGCTTTCAGTTGATATGCTGTCATAAGGTCATAAGGAATAGGAGTGGAATTAGGCCATTTGGCCCATCAAGTCTACCCCACCAGTCAATCATGGCTGATCTATCTCTCCCTCCTAACCACATTCTCCTGCCTTCTCCTCATAACCTCTGACACCTGTACTAATCAAGAATCTATTTATCTCTGCCTTAAAAATATCTATTGACGGTCTCCACAGCCTTCTGTGGCAAAGAATTCCACTGATTCACCACCCTCTAATTAAAGAAATTTCTCCTCATCTCCTTCCTAAAAGAACGTCCTTTAATTCTGAGGCTCTGCCCTCTAATCCAATACTCTCCCACGACTTGTCCGAAGTAATCTTGTCCTGTTCCCTAGATTAAGACTCATCAGTTTTGCAGTGCCACTGTGAGAGCATGTGATGTTATGTCGGACGATGAGATGATCACTGTAACACCTGAAGACACCAGGAGATGTCTACGACTCGGCCCACGTGGAGGAAAAGGCTCCAAGAAGCCTTTATCCCTCCATTAATCGACACAGACCTTGCTTCTACTACCTCAAAGATGAATATCAGCTTTCTTGAGGCAGACTCTGGGCTCGTGGGTGACAAGAACAACATTTCTGTGTCGATCCTAGTTCTACCTTTCAATTAACATTGGCATGTGGTTAGTGAAAAGGGGTGGCTAGTGATTGTGCTGGCAGAAACTGAGGAAAGGAATGGAATACTTTATTGTCACATGTGACAAGGCACTGTGATATTTTCTACTTGCGCTTGAGTATACACAAAGGAAAATCAAGGTATGCAAATAGCAGCCAACTAAGGCACAGACAAAGTTATAAAGTATGCCGGCTCCTCTTTTGTTTGAGGTATGAATTTCTCATGTTTAATTTTCACTTGACAAATTTGAGAATTTAAAGAGATTTTCCTTTGTGTATACTCAAGCGCAGTGAAGCATTTTGGCACAGGAAATATTAGGAAATCAAATGGGGTGATGAAGTGCGTGCAATTTAGCCATCCGGCCTAATTTTCGATTGCTAATTTAACCACACTTAGCTCTTATAGCCAGCAAGATATAAGAGTTCCCTTCACCTTTGAGGTAGTTACTAACAGAATGATCTAATTTTATGAAATTCATTGCATTCAGAACTGCTGAGCACGAACCAAGAAAATACACTCACACCTTTCCACTCTGTCTTGCTTTCTGTGTTCCAGCTACCACAGCTATGTGTGCTTCATCAGCTATCATGGTCATGCTTTCTTAGTTTAGTTTAGGGATACAGCATGGAAACAGGCCCTTCGGCCCACCGAGTCCGCACCGACCAGCAATCCCGGCACATTAGACTCGGGACAATTTACACTTATACCAAGCCCATTTACCTACATACTTGTATGTCTTTGGAATGTGGGAGGAAACCGAAGATCTCTGAGAAAATCCACGTAGTCACAGGTAGAACGTACAAACTCCATACAGACAGCACCCGCGGTCAGGGCTGAACCCTGGTCTCTGGAGCTGCAAGTGCTGTAAGGCAGCAACTCCACCGCTGCACTGTGGCTTTGGGTGTTGTTACATTGGCCGGGAAGTTACCTGGGACCGCCGCCACTCTGGTGCCATAACTGTGGGGAAAATTTTGTTTGTGCACAAACTCCTCAATGTATAAACCCCTTCAATACGTCAGCTTCTAATCTCTTCATTATTGGATTTCCAATTCCCTTCTTTGGCCTTTTTCCAAGGAATGTGTTATTGATCGTTCTTTGCCCTTAATGATTAAGGGTCCTCGACAACAATTTTTTTGTGATAGAAACAAGCCTGATCTCAGCTCATTTTCTGTTGGCAGTTACAACGTGAGTGAAAAGGCTGGCTCTGTGAGCATCACAGTGAAGAGGACTGGTAACCTCAATCAGTATGCGATTGTACTGTGTCGTTCTGAGCAAGGGTCGGCGACTTCTACATCTGGAGCTGGTTTAAGGCTAAGTCAGCAGGATTACGTGGAGTATGCAGGTCAGGTATGTTCAAGGTCATATTATTATGCGGATGGTGTTACTGTGCTGGGAACTGGACACAAACCTCCCTCGCTCCCTACTCCTGTGGGACACTGTGCCGAGAACATGGAGCAAAATACTGCCCACTGTCAGTCAAGGAGCCACTGCTGTATCTAACGTAAACGTGAAGATCAGGTGTAAAATGTCTATATTCGTAAATTATGCAAAATTTGGAAGTTGAAAACAGTGAGGTAGACAAAAATAGAAGACTGATGAGCAGGCTGGATGATCAGACAATAGGCCAATGAAATTATACACCTTGAGAGAAAGAAGAAACAAAAGTAACATCAAGCCAATGGCACAGATTTAAAGTGTGAAAGAACAGAGAGATCTGGAATTTAGGTGTGTATAAAGGGCCTGTCCCACGAGTATGCGACTGCATGCGGCAAACGCGACCTAACGTGGTCGCTTGAGCCGTACGGCCTCGCGGGGCCGGTCCCACTTCGATCGCCGGAGCCGTATGAAGTTGTGCGGAGCTGGTCCCGACATCGTGCGGGGCTCCGAAAAACTGACAGTGTTCAAAGATTCTGCTCAGCAACGGCCTGCCGGCCCGCAGCCACCTCGACACCATACACACTGCCTCGACGGGTATACGCAGCGTCTCGACGCCGAACGCAGCGTCTTGGCGCCATGCGTCACGCGCGAACTTCCCGCGGACTTTGTTCGAACTTCACGTCACTCACTCGACCTCCGCGCGGCCCCCGCTTCCGGTTTGGTCACGCTCGCCGCATGCAGTCGCATGCTGGTGGGACCGGCCCTGTACGGGGATCACTCGATCTCCGCGCGGCCCCCGCTTCCGGTTTGGTCGCGCTTGCCGCATGCAGTCGCATGCTCGTGGGACAGGCCCTTAATGCTTTGAAAATAGCTGGGCATGTTGGGGGAGTGGTTAACATAGTGTATGGAGTTGCAATTCATAGAGACCGAGAGTATAAAGGAAGTGAAGTGATGTTGAATCTGTGTTCGTAGGTGAGGTCACATTGGGAATATTGAATATAATTATCTCACCACATTTTAGGAAGAATGTGAAGATCCTAGAAATTACTTAACAGAATATTTCCAAACACAAAGGATTTTAGTTGCAACGTTATGGTCATTTTCCTCCAGGCAATGAGGTTTGAGCAGAAATTTAATGAAAGGACAAGATAGTGACTGGTTTAAATAGGATGAATACTGGAGAGCACCCGTTATCAGGTAGTTTGAGGACAGGGTGGGAAGGTGGGGTGGTGGTGAAATAGAGATAGACCTTAATATGTCGATAAAAGGGCCTCACAATCAGCACCTTCAAAAGGAAGTGGATTTCAAAGGTTCAAAGGTCAGTGTATTGTCATGTGTGCCAATTAAGGTACAGGGAAACTCGGATTACCATACAGCCATACAAAAAAGAACAACAAGACACACAACTACATAAAAATTAACATAAACATCCACCACATCGGATTCCCCACATTCCTCACTGTGATGGAATGTAAAGTCTATCTCCTTCCCCTTCATTCTCCCACCATCCGCAGTCAGGGTGATTGAAGCTCCCGTAACCGGCGATCGAAACCCCTGCATTGGGGCGATAAAAGCTCCCGCATCGGGGCGGTCGAAGCTCCTGCGGCTTGGAGCTCCCGAAGTCGGTTTCTAACCAGAGTACGCGAGCTCCACGATGTTAAGGTTCGCAAGGTCGATCCCCGACAGGGACCGTGAGCTCCACAAGGTAAGTCTGCAGGCTCCCGTGGTTGGAGCTCTCAAAGTCGGTCTCCAGCAGAGGCCGCCAGCTCCTCGATGTTAGGCCGCAGTGCGGTCGGAGATACGATACGGAAAACTCGCATCTCCGTCGAGGTAAGAGATTCAAAAAAGATCCCCCACCCCAACCCCCCACATTCAAAGCATCATACACACCTAAAGAACACTAAAACATACATTTAACACATACTAAAAAACAACAAAGAAGGAAGGGACGAGACAGACTGTTGGCAAGGCAGCCATTGCAGGCGCCACCCGGTGGTAACTGATAGAGAATAATTTTCAGGGGTGAATAAGGGATGTTGTTCATGAGCTGGGGAATGGGACTGAGAGGATTGCTGTACAGTAATTGGACCAGCACACACTTGATGAACAAACTTTCTCGTGTTGCAGCATTTCTTCGAATGTACAATATAAGATGCTTTTGTATAAATCTAAATGTATTTACATATTAACAGCATAACCTTTGAAATGCTCAGAACTGCTGCAACATGAGGGAAGGACCGTTCATTGAGTCTGCTGGCTCCATGTACAGCAATCCTCTCAATACTATTCCTCTGCTCATTCCTCTGAAAATTATTCTCTATTGGTTGCAAATCCATTCCCTTATGAAGGTGCTAATGGTGAGTTTTTCCTCGCATTCCTCTTTTGCTTAGGAATTAGGGTATGTCTGTACTCCACTGCCATCCCACTTTACCACTCTATCTTTAAACTATCTGATAATGAGAGTGTTTCCGCTATTTGTCCTATGAAAACCTGTCACAACCCTGCGCTGATTGCGGGCATTCTTATCCGTTAGAGAATGGACTGAGCTATTGGTTGGACAGATTCAATAAAAGCACATAAAGGTTTTTACCTGTACAAATAAGGAACTGCAGATGCTGGTTCACCAAAGAAACAAACAAAGTGCTGGAGTAATTTAAGGGCCTGTCCCACTTACGCGACTTTTTCGGCGACTGCCGGCACCCATCATAGGTCACCAAAAATTTTCAGCATGTTGACGCTACAACTCTTTGGGTGACTAGGAGACTACTCACGACCATACAAGCACCCTGGCGACATGTCGTGGGGTGAAGCCTGTATGGTCGTGAGTATTCGCCCAAAGAGTCGTACCTTGTTCTGGTCGCCGCTGGATTTTCAACATGTTGAACATTTTCGGCGACCTGTAAGGACCTATGACAGGTGCCGGCAGTCGCCGTAAAAGTCGTGTAAGTGGGACAGGCCCTTTAGTAATTCAGGCAGCATAGCTGGAGAGCATGGATAGGTGAAGTTTCAGGTCGGGACCCTTCTTCAGATTGATTGCAACCAGGTAGCAATCAGGTTTTTACCCTGATGCCTTGGTTCAGAAATGGGCCATCCAGTGTATTACTGACATAACTGGAGATAGCAGGATCCTGATGTGTGATGATCTCTGCCAGGGCTGGTGGTTGGAAATAATAAATATCAGACAAAAGTCGGGAGTTTGTCACCTCCTGCTTGGAGCAGCCCTTGTATAAACATTAGGTGAAGAAGGGATCAGATGCACAGGATGCCTCTTCTCACTAAATACCCATGAAAAGCTCACAAATGAAGAATGACCTGCTGATGCAAGAAGACTACCCCGTTAGGTTTCTGGAACTGTGCCAACTTTAGGACTGTAAGACAATTCCAAAAAATGAAGGAAATGAGGGGATGGGAAGCAGTTTTTTCTCTGAGGAATGGTGGAGCAAGGATACTTTATTGTAAATTTGTCTTTGGAATTCAAAAGAAACACGAATACCTTTGCATGCGATTGAATGGATAACGTTTTCTTCATACGTTTGGTTCTTCATTAGGTTCAGTTTGATGAGCGAGAAGACACAAAAGTCTGTACAATAGTTATAAACGATGACCTGGTGTTTGAGAACATTGAGAGCTTCACCGTGGAGCTGAGCATGCCTGCATACGCACTGCTCGGGAAAATTACCAGGGCCAAGGTGAATATCAATGATACAGAGGACGAGCCCACACTTCAGTTTGACAAGAAACTATATCGAGTTAATGAAAGTGCTGGATTCCTGTTTGCTCCAATTGAAAGGAAAGGTCTGTATCATTTGTTTTCTTTCTTCCTATAAGAATGTAAACACAAATGAAGCAGAGAAGTACTTAATTTTTGATGCACGCTTCAAATGAAGTTGCAGATTGTGGCTTTGTGCTTCATAGTTTGATGGCATCAACTTAATTCAGCGATCTTAAACAAGATTATTAATTGAAATCTATAATCTATTCAATTTATAGATCGCATAAATAAATTGATGACATCAGACTTTGGAAATATTGAACTTTGGAGTATTTTATGTTCCAATTGTAACTCTTACTACATCCAAACTTTAACTTGTTATCAGCATCTGTTGTATTGTAGCAGATTTTACTTCCTCAGTAAGTTTAAACATTTAATGTACAGGCACTCTTCCCCGACTTATATAATAGGCGATTTACGTTAACTTGCTCTATGTAAGCAATTCTTTAAGCCCACTGCTTTATTTCCAAGTTGCGCGCCCTGGTCGTCTTGGTATCAGTGCGCCACGGCACATCCAGCTATTCTCACGGATGCTCCCAAATGGTCTCCACGTTGGAGCCCCCTCATGGCCTCCCACTGGTACTACACAGTATAGATAGTGAATTGAAGGTAGACAAAAATGCTGGAGAAACTCAGCAGGTGAGGCAGCATCTATGGAGCGAAGGAATAGGTGACGTTTCGGGTTGAGACCCTTCTTCAGACTGAAGATGGGTCTTGACCCGAAACGTTACCTATTCCTTTCTATTTCTTCTCTACCCCCTCCTCTCTTCCCCTCGTCTCTCCCCCCCCTCGTCTCTCCCCCTCCTCTCTTCCCCCTCTGCCTCCCCCTCCCCTCCCACTCCACCCCCCTCTCTCCCCCTCTCTCTCCCCTCCCTCCCTCCCCCTCCCCTCCCCTCTACCCCTCGCTCTCCCCCCACTCTCCCTCTTCCTCTCTCTCCCTCCCCCCCTCTGCTCTACCCCTCTCGTCTCTCCCACCCTCTCTTCTCTTCCCCCTCCTCTTCCCCCTCCTCTTCCCCCTCCTCTCCCCCTCCTCTCTCCCCCCCTTCCCATCCCCCTCCATCTCCCCCCTCGCTCACCCCTCCTCTCTCTCCTCTCTCTCCCCCCTTCACCCCTCTCTCCCCCCTTCACCCCTCTCTCCCCCCTCCTCTCTCTCTCCCTCCCCCCTCCTTCCCCTCCCTTTTGCTCTCCACTCCCCCCTCTCCCCCCCCCGTCCATCAAGGGTTCTGATATCCCCACCATCGAAGGGATTTACAGGAGTCGCTGCCAGCATAATCAGAGACCCACACCACCCTGGCCACACACTCATTTCCCTGCTGTATCGAGAAGAAGGTACAGGAGCCTGAAAACTGTAACGTCCAGGTTCAGGAACAGGTGCTTCATCCATCAGGCTATTAAACACTGTAACCTCCATTAAGCTCTGAGCTACATAGACTTTTATTTTTTCAAGTCAAGTCAAGTGAGTTTATTGTCATGTGTCCCTGATAGGACAATGAAATTCTTGCTTTGCTTCAGCACACAGAACATAGTAGGCATTTACTACAAAACAGATCAGTGTGTCCATATACCATAATATAAATATATACACACATGAATAAATAAACTGATAAAGTGCAAATAACAGATAATGGTTTATTAATAATCAGTTTTGTTCGAGCCAGGTTTAATAGCCTGATGGCTGTGGGGAAGTAGCTATTCCTGAACCTGGTCGTTGCAGTCTTCAGGCTCCTGTACCTTCTACCTGAAGGTAGCAGGGAGATGAGTGTGTGGCCAGGATGGTGTGGGTCTTTGATGATACTGCCAGCCTTTTTGAGGCAGCGACTGCGATAAATCCCCTCGATGGAAGGAAGGTCAGAGCCAATGATGGCTCTTATTGTTATTATTGCACTATTATTGTTGTTTGTTTTTTACGTGTACGTACAGAATGTGTGTGTATGTGTATGTATATATACGCATATTTCATATGAAGAATGAAGTACTTCATATGAAGTACCCCTCATCCTCAGGGGGCGCCATCCTGTATGGGTATGGCTGCCCAGCCTGCAGCTGTCTGTTTTTTCACCGCTTTTTAAAAATTTTTAGTTAGTTAAAGTGTTTTGTTTCTGGAGCTCTAGTCTTTTTTATGTGGGGGAGTGGGGGGGGAGGGGGAAACTGCTTTTCAGGGTCCCTACATGGTCGGAGAGGCGGCTTTTCTCCGGGCAGCACCTTCGACCCGTCCTCGCCTACAAGCGGGCCTGGAGCGCCGTTTCCTGTCGGGACCGACCAGAACCTCGGCTACGGCGGCGGCGCAGCCCGGGTCGCTGCGCTGGAACTCCGGTGAGCTGAGACCGCCGATAAAAACATCGGGCGGCAGCGCTGAACTTTACATCGGGAGCCTGGGATCTCTCGCCGAGATCGCCAGTGGTGGAGCTCCATCCAGCGCGGCCTGTCGGCTTCGGAAGCCGCGGTCTCCGGTAAGGAAGCGGCCTTTCCAGTTTTCCTAAGCCGCTGAGAGGATTCTCCCGACGCCGGAGCACCATCATCCGGCGTGAAGGGCCTGGAACATCGGGCCTCCGTAAAGGTGACTGCGGAGGCCAAAATAGGCCCGTCTATGGGTGGACATGGGGATGTGGACTGGACTTTGTGCCTTCTCTCATAATGGGAACCATTGTGGGGGGATGTTTTTTATGTTTACATTTCTTTATTATTGTTATGGCTGTATTTTTTTATGTGCTACAATGGCAAGAAGCATTTCACTACACCAATTGGTGTATGTGACTAATAAAGAACCTTTGAACCTTTGATGTATGTATAAGTACACAAACTGAACTTTATTATCTCATTTATTATATTGTTTACAGTGTACTATATTTACATATTCTGTGGTGCTGCTGCAAGTTGGAATTTCATTGTTCTATCTGGGACATATGATAATAAAACATTCTTGACTCAACATCCGTCGCTGGAGCAAAAAACTATCTAAGTCTGTCCAACCTCTCCCTGTCGCTAATACCCTCTAATCCAGGCAGCATTCTGGTAAACCTCTGCACCCTTTTCAAAGCCTCTACATCTTGTCTGTAATGGGGTGACCAGTACTCCATATGCAGCCTATCCTTTTACCCATCGACCTCCACTCAAGCAAAATAACCCGAGTACTGCATGCCCAAGCTCTATTTATAGCTAATATGTGCTAATCCAGGCGACAACTTTGTCAAATAAGCAAAAAAAAGTTCTGGAAAGATGTAACAGGTTAGGCAGCACCTGTGGAAAGATTAACAGATATAACATTTTAGGTTGAAGTCCTTTAATTTGATATTTATTTATTGTAATGCAAATGCACATATTCATTTCACTTGCACTTTATGTGCAATGTGACGAATAAACCCGTATTATATTGTATTGTAATGTATTGTACTGTATTGTTGTGGATTCACACTATACTTCAGGAAATAATGTGAAAAATGTGAAAAAGCAAGTTTACTTTGTGCATAAATAGACCAGGAATTTTGCAATGAAGTAGTAAGCAATCTTTGCTGTTGCTTCCACAAGGCAATAAACACCACCTTCATTAATGCATACTGTCTCCTTGTTCCTGGAATGGAATACAATTGAATGAGACTGAAGTTAACGTAACATATAAATTCTGAAAATAATACAGAAATTAAAAGCACAGAAACAATTGCGATGTGATTTGAAAAATCTGCATTCACACATCTCATTGAACTGTGGTTGTTCTTTAGGAGACACCAGCAGTATGGTCTCTGCCATCTGCTACACCGTACCAAAAACAGCCAAGGGCAGCAGTCTGTATGCCCTGGAATCCGGTTCTGATTTCAAATCCAGGGGAATGACAAACCAGAATCGTGTGGTGTTTGGCCCCGGCGTAAGCATGTCAACGTGTGATGTCAAGCTGATTGATGATAGCGAGTACGAGGAAGAGGAGGACTTTGAGATCATCTTGGCCAATGCTTCTGACAATGCACGGGTTGGGGACTTTGCAGCTGCCAACGTCATAATAAACGGCCCCAATGATGCCTCTCTGGTATTTCTTGGAAACTCATCTTTTACTGTTAGTGAAGATGCAGGTAGGAACATAATCACTTTGCGGTGGTCGTGAATCGGCTAATTTACTGATTGCAGCAGGAAGAACTGTAAATTCAAAAAGAAATTGAATCATATAAAACATATTGCCTGTATCATTATGTTGGGTTTTTTTAGCTGAGAAAGTGGTTTGAATAATGAACATAAATAAGATGGATTGCCCTGTCATCCTTAATATGTTGTAACAGGAATGAGATTGGGTTTAAAGAACCAAATGTATTAAATGCAATAGTTGCAAAGCTGTGATTGCACACAAGGTTGCGGCGATTTGTAACAGTGAGATGGATTTATTCCTAGGTTCCATTGAAATACCGATCTTCAGGCATGGCAGTGATTTGTCCTCACCCACTTCCGTGTGGTGTGCCACCCGCCCTTCCGACCCTCCCTCTGCCACCCCCGGCATTGACTACATCCCGAGCTCCAAGAGGATCGACTTTGCACCAGGGAAAACAGAAGCAGTAAGTTATTCAGTACCGGGCCTATCACCGTGTACATAGGACAACACAGTGAACGGCCACTTGATAATAATGTGTGTGAAAGCAGAAGGGAAGTGAAATAGTTTTATGCCGATAATTCCGACACATTCCAATCACAATCTCAGCCATGTCTGCTAGGTCAGACTACCAAATATTGCAGAACGATGAAAACATTTGATGGGTGATCTCTTTTTGGGTGCAACGCTCTCAGTTGAGGTTTAGTGGTTTGAGTTAAAGAACACAAGAACACAGACCCAAATTTCTCATATTGCCGAAGTTTCCATGACACCACGTATTTATTGCTTTCTTTGTGCCGTGCGCAGTTTGCAGGTGACACTGAGTAATTTTGCTGCACAAAGACTCTGAAACTTGGGTAGTTCCCTATGAGGAAAACTCACACATATGCCCTGTGTGCACCTTCAGCAAGGGACTAAAGACGGAAGTTTAGGTAGTCTCACCAGAGACTGTTAAATGGCCTGCTATGACAATAAAAGAGGAGAAGGGCAGAAAACAGAAAGGGCCTGTCCCACTTGGGCGACCTAATCCGCGAGTTCTGACGAGTTTGCCCTCGATTCATACTCGCACCATGGTCGACATGAGGTCGTAGGAGGTCTTCGTAATTCTCCTTCATGCTCTCCGCGTACTCGAGGCCTCAGCTAGGTCGCGCCATTTTTTCAATATGTTAAAAAATGCCAGCGAGTAAAAAAAGTCGCCATGGAAAAAATCTATACTTTTTTCACTTGTAGATTTAGTCGTAGTAGGTCGTAGTAGGTCGACATGTTGGTCATAGGTAATCGATGGTAGTCGAAGATAGTCGAAGGTAGTCGTAGATAGTTTTCATCATAGTCGGAGGGAGGTCGAAAGAGATCGAAGGAGGTCGTCTTCACTCTCCACTATTCAGTGTCCAATTTTCCCGAAGTTAGTCGTAGCTAGTCGTAGCTAGTCGAAGGAGGTCTTCGACATAGTCGAAGGAGGTCTTCAACATGTCATTTTTTCAAACTCTTCTAAACTCGCCAATTAGGTCGCCCAAGTGGGACAGCCCCTTAAAGCATTTCAAAAGGAAAGATTATCAGTCAGTTTTTCAGTTATCAGACTTTGTAGCAGCTGTGTGAATTGGTGGAATCCTGCCTCCTTATCCTGGGCCAGATCATGCAGAACCTAGCCCACTGCCTGCAGAGCTGTGTATTCTGCCAAAGTTGTGAGGGCTTTTTAACAGATTTTAAAAAAAATATGACCCATTTGATGAAAACACTTGATGGATGGTTAATTTATGAGTCCACGCTCTCAGTTGAGGAGAGTGTGGATAACCAAAGTTTTATAAGGCTGCAATATGACATTAGGAGCGGCACTTATAAACTGTTACATGTGATGGAGGTTTGTAGAAATATCTTTTTTTTTTTTAAACTCTTGCCTTCTCCATTTTCCAGGTCAGCTCTACTCTACTCTCTCTTATCCTACACCAGGTTTGATTGAGAGGAGTGGTAGATTTATGTGGAACATAAATAAGCACAGGCACGGGCCCTGCGGCCCACCATTGTCTCTGCCAGATATGACGGCACATTAAACTAATCCCTTCTGCCTGTATACAACCCAGATCCTTCCTTTCCTTGCACGTTCACTTATCTATCTAAAAGCTTCTTAAATACAACTATCATATCTGCTTCCACCAACACGTTCCAGGCAGCACGTTCCAGGCACCTACCACGCTCTGTGTAAAAAAAAAAAAAGTTTGCCTGGCAAATCTCCTTCAAACTCTCCCCCTCATTTTAAAGCTCTGTGCTCTGGTATTTGACATTTCTATCTGGGAAATGGATTCTGACTGCCTGTCATACTTATGCCTGCCATAATTTTACATACTTCTATCAGGTCTCTCCTCAGTCACTGATGCTTCAGAGAAAACATTCCAAGTGTGTCCAACCTCCCCTTATATTTCATAACCTCTAATCCTGATAAACCTCTTTTGCATCCTCTCCAACACCTCCACATCCTTTGCGTAATGGGGGCAACCAGAACCGCCGACAATAATCCAAACGCAGCCTAACCATAAGTTTTATGAAACTGCAACATCACATCCCTCGATACATCAATGCTGTTAAGATGACTATCATTAAGTACGCCTTCCCCTTATATTTGACCTCCATGAGTTTGACACCTCACACTTATCCCGATTAAACTCTATCTGCCAGTTCTCCATCCATCCAGTTAATGATTTATATCTTGCTTTATCTTTTCATCTCCTTCTTCACTGTCCACAACTCCACCAATCTTTGTGCCCACAATTCTTCACTGTCCGCAACTCCACCAAACTTACTAGCCAACTCATCTACATTTTTATCCGCCCCCTCCAATTTAAATTCCATTTGGAATATTTTGTAGGACCAAGAACCAAGAAGAACAAATTATTTATATATATCACATACAACAAAGGTCCCAAGTCAAGTCAAGTTTATTCGTCACATACACATACGAGATGTGCAGTGAAATGAAAAGAGGCAATGCTCGCGGACTTTGTGCAAAAAGACAAACAAACAAACAACCAAACAAACTACAAACAGAATGGAACAGAATCACATATTATTTTACATATTAAATATTGTGGGCGGAAGGAAAAAGGGAAAGATCCCAGCACTGATCTGTGCGGAACACCACTTGTCACAGATCCCCTGCCAGAATAAAACTCTTTGACTATTACTTTCTGTCTTCTATGAGTCAGTCAGTAGTCATCAAGACCACCAAGTCACCTTAGATCCATTGCCTCATAATCTCCTGGATTAGCCTTCCATGGGGAACCTTGCCATATACACAACTTCCTCTGCATTACCCTCATCAATCACCTTCATCACCCCCTCAGCAAATCGCTCACATTTGTAGTGACCCACCGTAGATAAAGCCATGTTGACTGTTTCTAATTATCTCATTCTCTATCAAATGCGAGTAAATCCTATCCCTGAGATTCCTCTTCAATAGCTTTCCCACCATATGTCTCAATGTAATTCTGGGGATTCCCAGTAAACCTTCAGTGACAGCGGAATGACAAATATGCCGGCATCTGTCATTGAGCAAATCCTTGGCTCAGAACAAGTATTCAGGGCCCAGAACTATTTGTGTGGGACCAGTTAAATGTTGCCAATTTCCTTAGAAGTGCTGGCCACAGACAGCATAATTCAGTTCAAGATTGCAGGCTTCTCCAACTACAAGCTGCATTAAATACCAAACAAGAAACTTTAATTTTTATTATACATTTCATGTTTGTTGATTTGCATATATCAGATCTTTGGTAATGCTGGGAAGTACAGATCTTATTGATCTAACTGCAGTTGGCATGAGGGATTTTTAACATCGTAAAGGATAATGTTTTTTCTCGCCAATTGATGTAATATCATCAATAAACATTCATATCAATTAGCCATCTGATAAGCAAGGTTTCTCATGAATCTTATCCTCTTTGTCCAATACAGAGTTGTACTTTGACCATTCTGGATGATGTACAGAACCCAATCATTGAAGGGAATGAAACTTTCATTGTATTCCTGAGCTCAGCGCAAGGAGCAGAGCTGACTCAACCCTACCAAGCCATCGTTGCTATCAATGACACCTTTCAGGATGGTAGGTTGTGCCAGTGACTGTTTAAGCAGAATGTTTCTCTAAATCTAATAATATTAGTTTATGCAAGAGCAAGAAAGTCACGTTAAAATGAGTCAGCTTATAAATTGTTAATTTCCTCATGATTATCTGCTGTTACTTATTTTACAGTTCAATTCTTAATTCTTAAGTAGAGGAAGAAATGCTCACACTGAGTGCAAGGAACATTACCATTGAGATGCCTTGCTACACTAGTAAATGTGCTGTGACTTACATTTCTACACAATTAATTCTCAAGTATTTTGTAATGATCCTTTGTCACGTTTTAATGGGAAAAACAGAGTATAAACCCCCCACAAAATGCTGGAGTAAATGCAAGCAGCATCTCTGGAAGACATGGATGGGTGACATTTTGGGTTGGAACCCTTCTTCAGACTAGCATCAGCAGCTGTTTGTGTGACTATTTTACTGCTTCTGTATAACGTACTTTATGAATTACCTGTCCACATTTGGGTGTTTATGTGAATGAGTACAAGGAATGACAAGGAATAGTCAACTTGCGCAATATTTATGCTGTCATTTGTTTTATTTACTTTCACTCACACTCTCTGCCTCAATCGGGTGCATTTCTTTAGGATGGGAAGCAAGAACCTTTTTTCCATATTAATGCCTTTTTCAGGAGCGGATTTGCTACTGAACAGAAACTTAAACGTGTTATGGCAATCCAGAACAATGTCATGTAGGCTTGATGTGGGTGCAATAGTTAGCAGTGATACCATAACTTGATGAAGAGCATATTACAATTAAGTGAAAAATTACAGTGAATGCTGGAGATGTTGGAAACTGTCAGTGGGTGATTGCATTAGTGAGTAGAAGTGTTCATATACAAGGTATGAAATTGTCACTTAAACAAAGGACTAAACAGATGGAGAGATATGGTAAGGAAACAAGCCCTTTGGCCCACCAATTCCATGCTGATCATTAATTACCCATTTACACTAATCTCATCCAATTTTATTCTCACTTTATTGTTATAAATTCTCCCAGATTCCACCACTCACCGACGCACAAGGGAGAATTTTGAAAGGTCAATTCGTCTTTGTGATGTTGGGGGGGAGGGGGACCTGGAGGAAACCCACACAGTCACAGTGAGAATGTGCAAACTCCATACAGACAGCATCCGAGGACAGGATTAAACCTGGATCTCGGGTGCTGTGAGGCAGTGGCTCAACAAGCTACTCCACTGTGCCAACTACTTAAGACTTTTTTTTAAACGTCATGCTCTGTGTTAAGTGGGATCAATGGTGAATAAAATACATCTCAAAATATTAAGGAGTGAGGTTAGACTTGATAAAGCCCCTGTCCCACTTAGGAAACCTGAACGAAAACTTCTGGAGACTTTGCGCCCCATCCAAGGTTTCCGTGCAGTTCCCGGAGGTTTTTGTCAGTCTCCCTACCTGCTTCTACTACCTGCAACCTCCGGCAACCACCTGTAATCTCCGGGAACCGCACGGAAACCTTGGGTGGGGCGCAAAGTCTCCAGAGGTTTCCGTTCAGGTTTCCTAAGTGGGACATGGGCATTAATAAAAGGTTATTTTCAAGGAATTAACAGGAAATTTTAAATCTTTCTGGGTATTTCAGTCCCGAGCATGCAGTTTGGTAAGGATGTCTACAGAGTAAAGGAAAAGGAAGATGAATTGCATGTTTCCGTAATCCGAACTGGCGATCTCAGCTATGAATCATCTGTGAGATGTTATACACAACAGCTCACTGCGGCATTGATGGAAGACTTTGAAGAAAGAAGAAATTCAGATGATTCACGCCTTACATTCCAAAAGGGAGAAAAGGTAAACCTCATGTTATATGTTTTATAGGTTCATTTTCCACTTTCTTGTAATTTCCCTCACCTTATTATGTACTATGTATTATATGGTATTAATGTGGCATATGGGATTAATAACACCACAATACCCTCCAGTTTGCTTCATGGGAGCATTTTTCTATTTTACTTCGGAGTCACGTGAGTGACTACGTGAAGAACCCGCTTCCAACGCATGCGTGTCATATCGCTACAGCGCATTGCACGAGTCAACAGAAGGGTGGAGGACGTCCCCCAGTAACGGGAGAAGGAAAAAAGGACCAGCAAAAGGCAGGTAAGGACTCTGCTTTTTTATTCACAGAAAAATGGACAGAGTGAAAAGGAAGCGGTCTGCAAAAAAAAAGCTGCCCGAGAAACGCGTTGTAAACGTGGATGAACGGCAGAGACAGCAGCCGTCGGCTCTAGAGGCCTCGGTAGAGGAATCAGCTGTGCCAGAAATCATTCTGGCACCGACGAAACTTACTCACCGGCCGGGAGGCAAAGTTCAAACAAAAACGCACCATCTAGCAGAGCCCGACTTGGAGCAGCAGCGGGCGACCAGCCCGTATCAATATCGGACCAGGGCTGAACGGGTGCGGCAGACGGAACAAACCCGCTATGAGTGGCTGCATACGGAGCAGCCAGGAGAAACAGCTGACCGGGAACAGACGTGGACCGACAGTCAGGACCGGTGTGGCCAGCGGCGGGACGAGGAAAGCCCGCAAACCAGCACCCGTGAGTACTGGGGATGGGAACAGCTGGGATACATAGAAGAGCAGCACACTGCTGAAAGGCTGCAAAAATGGGAGCAGCCAAAAATAGCAAGTGCAGCTCACCGTCTAAAGGAGCTGCTGGAGGAGCTCCTTCACAGTGGCAGTCCCATGAATGTGGAGACTAGCCACAGTGGGCAGACAAGCCCCATATGGGTACCCCGTGAGGGACCCCTGAAATCTCGACCTCTTTGGAGGAGAGTGGGCAGGACCCTGATGGGCCAGACCCTGATCACACAGCTTCCCATGATCCTGAATCTGCAGAAAAACATACACTGCTGGACATGGTGGCTGATTACTTCAAACCAAGTCAAACAGGGGCAGACTTGGATTCCAGGATGGCAGCCAGTATTAACTACATGTCTGGCCATCAAACTCCCAACAACAAATATTCACAGAGACACTGGCCAGACATCTGCCACCTGGTAACTGTGATACATTACAAATCCCCAGTGTCAACCAATGCATTTGGAAGCATATGGGGAAGGACATCAGGAACCATGATCTCAAAATCCAGAAAGCCTTAAAGGGGCTTACGGCAGGGATCACAGCTTACATCCGCACCCTGGACAAAACAGAACAAACTAAAGGCCACCAAGACGCACTAGCCCTGTTCTGTAATGTACAATATGAGCTGAATAGCATGCGGAGGGCGGCTATTCAGCCAGCACTGGATCCTAAATATGCAACAATTTGCAAACAAAGAGCCGTTAAAACCCCAACCCTTTTGTTTGGGGAAGCCAAGACACTGGGGCTCATCAAAACCAGCGCAAAGGCTTATTTTGGATCACGGTACCAGCCACATGGAAGACCGAAAAGTGTGGCTTATATCAGTGGCAGTACCAGAACCCAATATAACCCGCAGCAGCCTTCTTTTAGGGTATGGCCAGGGACGGCCACCCTGGAAGATGCGGAAGCCTAAACCTCCAGTACAACCACGAACACGAATAAAAACAAAACCCCCTTTTTTCAAAAAACAAAGAAAATAATACAACCACCAGTAACCATGGAGGTAGGTGGGTGTGGTTCTTTTGTAAAAAAGGGACCCACGACAGTGGGAGGGAGGTTGCAATACTACAGTGACGAATGGTGTAAAATCACTACAGACTCGAATGTTCTAAGCAGTATTCAGGGTTATCTGATAGAATTTACTCATCCCAATAACCCCCCAGTACAACATACACCAAAAAGGCATTTCGTCCTTACAAAAACCGAACAATCTAAAGCCCACATGGAGCTACAACGATTGTATACAAAAGGTGTGATTGAGCATACTACTCATGAACAATTAAAATTTGTATCAAACATATTTATTAAAAATAAAAAAGATGGGGGTTGCAGGATTATCATTGACCTTTCAACCCTAAACACATTCGTTCAATATGTTCATTTTAAGATGGATACCTTTATCACTGCTAAAGAATTAGTATCAGCTGGTTTTCTATATGACAAGCATTGACTTAAAAGATGCATACTATACAGTACCCATCAAAGGGGAACACAGACGGTAGTTAAGTGTAAATTGATACCAGAAACGAATATGTATTATCTAGGATTCACCATTAACACGGTCAATATGTTAGTAACTTTACCAATAAATAAAGCCGCAGCCCTACAGGAGGATTGCAGCGAGCTTCTTAACACCAACAGACCCTCCATTAGACGGGTAGGCCGGATAATTGGGAAGATTGTGGCTACATTCCCGGCCACACATTTTGGGCCATTACATTATCAAAATTTGCAAAGAGCAAAGATTAGAGCACTCAAATTTAACAAAGGTCATTTTGATAGACCTATGGAGCTGCCTACGGAAGCTATAATTGAACTACAGTGGTGGGAACATAGCATTAGGTATTGCTCCAACCCCATCATTATTGACAACTCGTCTATGGTATTACAAAATGGTGTATCCAAAGAAACATTTGGATATCGGCAACATACCTACCAGGTAAGCTAAATTCAGTGGCAGACACCAGGTCACGCAAATTTAATGAAAACACGGAATGGATGTTAAATAAAAATGTATTTGCTGAAATTACAGCAAAATATGGTAGACCAGATATTGATATTTTTGCGTCCACGTTGAATCACCAATTACCAAGGTATGTGTCCTGGGAACCAGACCTTGGGGCAGAAGCTACAGATGCTTTCTCACTGCATTGGGGGAAATGGCGTTTTTTATGCTTTTCCCCCATTCTGCATCATCAATCGGGTACAAAGGAAAATTCAACAATATTCGGCATCTGGGATTCTCATAGTACCCGATTGGCCTACTCAACCGTGGTATTCGGTCATACAGGGGATGGTGTTAGAACCATGTTCCATTATTGGACATAGCCCGAATTTATTAATTCATCCAGTAACTGGAGGGGGGCAGTCACCCATGCCATAAGACTATGGATTTGTTGATTTGTAGAGTCTGAAAGACCCACTACACGGCATGGGGCTGTCAGACAGGACGATGAATCTCATCACATCCGCACAAAGACTGTCAACACGGAAGCAGTACCTCGGACACATCAAGAAATGGGGCATATACTGCTTTGACAACAACCCAGACCAAAGGGCCAAGAACATTCCGGCCGTATTGGAATTCTTAACAAACCTCCATTATGATAAACGATTGGGCTACAGTGCCATCAATAGTGCCAGAAGTGCACTCTCCAATTACCTATCACAAGGAACGGAGCGGCACACGGTGGGAACGCACCCCCTGGTAACAAAACTTATGAGGGGCATATTCAATGCAAATCCCCCTAAAACCAGGTACTCCAAAATCTGGGATGTGGGTGTCGTTTTAAACATGCTGAGGAGCTGGTAGCCCATAAACAGCATTATCACTGCAGAAACTGACCATGAAGATGGTTATGCTCATGGCGTTAGTTACTGCACAACGAGTCCAGTCATTAAGCAAACTGAGCCTGGACTCCTTGATCATCTCACGAGAGAAACTGGTGTTTGTCATACATGAGTTAATAAAACAAACAGACCAGGTTCATCGGGTCAAGTGATTGAATTTATGGCATATCCATATGACGAACGTCTGTGTATAGCAAGACATATCCAATTATACATGGAATATACTAAGAGCATTCGAGGTCAGGAAATGGCTTTGTTAATTTCTTACAAGAAACCGCACAAAAGGGTCACGACCCAAACTATCTCAAGGTGGCTCAAATGTGTCCTAAAGATGGCAGGAATAAACACTAATGGTTTTAAATCTCATTCCACCAGGGCTGCAGCAAAATCCGCAGCAAAAATTCTGAGGTACCCACGGACCAAATCCTCAGAATAGCAGGATGGTCATCCGAAAGGACTTTCCAAAAGGTTTTATAATAAACCAGTTTTGGAGCCATCATCATTTTCGGAAAGCATTTTACGTTCAATATTATAATTTGCCCGAAGGGTTACAGGGCTATGATTTCAATTAATAAATGTATTTTCTCGTTATATCACACAAGTCTTTGTATAAGTGTGTCTAAAATTGCTAATGATACTCTCTCCCGATACCCAAGGCAGTTGTGAAGCATGGACTCGTTCCACGGCATGAGGTCACAGAGCTTTGAAATCTTCACGTAGTCACTCACGTGACTCCGAAGTAAAATAGTAAGATTAAACGAGAACTTACCAGTTTGAAGTTTGATCTGTATTTTATGAGGAGGAACGTTGAGGGAATACGTGCCCTCCGCTCCCACCCTCCTATGATCATATCAAAACTGGTATCTCTTTGATAATCTTACTATGTTAGGTCATTATAGTTTCTGTGACCTCACACCGCTGCTTTGAAGAATGACACGCATGCGTTGGAAGCGGGTTCTTCACGTATTCCCTCAACGTTCCTCCTCATAAAATACAGATCAAACTTCAAACTGGTAAGTTCTCGTTTAATCTTACTATTTTATTCATTGTTGATATATGGGCAGTATTGACAAGGGTCGGTATTTAATGCCTAACGAAATTGCCCTTGAGTGATGGTGTTGAACCGGCTCTTGGAACTACTGCAGGCCGTGTGGTGAAGGTACTCCCACAAAATATTAGGAAGGGTGTTCCAAGAACTCGATCCAGTGTCCATAAAAGATCGTCAGTGTTTCTAAGACAGGATGGAGTGTGACAGGGAGGCAACCTGTAAATGGCGGCATTCTCACCTTTCTGCTCTGGGTGCTTGGCTGATTCCACAGAATTACACTAGGCCTCTGCCTCACCACTGTGGGTGGGGTGTGTGCACCCCCAGGAGAAAGTCCTTGACAATTAAAGGGCTAAACTGTACAGAAAGGAACTGTGGATGCTTTTATATACCGATGTACTAGAGTAACTCAGCATGTCAGATAGCATCTCTGGTTTCATTGTATGTAAAGAATGTATTTTCTTTTGACTGAGACAATATAATCACATTAGACCAGTTTATATAAATATAGCTGTACTTGGTTTAGGAGTTGTAACTTGGTCTGCCTCTGTAAAAGCAGGTAAATTTGCAAGGTATAACAAGCTAGACTTCAATAAATGGAGCAAGGATTCTTGCCTTTTAGTCAAATATTTTGGGCAGATACTCTAGATTGATGCAAAGCTGGTCTACATATGAAGATCCAAGAAAATACTTCCTTTAATTCCCCTGAAACTGTCACTGGCTACAGACTGTCCAAAGTGGGCAGCACAGGAACTGAATACAAGTTAGCTTCTTATCCTGAAGGTTACACAGAGCATATTTATTTATTTATTGATTGAAATTTAAAAAAATGCTTTTATTTTAAGCACTCATCAAATCAAAGAATTTTCATAATGTTTAGATCATAACAACTCTTGACATGTTATTGCCCCAAGGTATCCTTTATTCTCTGGTGATTCTTATTTTACTTTGAGCTGGAAACAAGCTTCAGCAGACCTGCAGAGATTAGAGTTGCTCAACACTCATCTCAACCAACCATGCATTTTTTGATCTATTTACAACATATCAGGCTCAAACAAGTTTATCCCATTACATATTACTAAATAACACAGAGATGGAGTTGTAAACCCAAGTCCCGTAAAGCTGTGAAATGATTCTGCTGTGTCGACGTGTAGAGTCACACGTACAGCTAATCATTTTGTCAAATAAACTTCCCTCAGATAAAAATTCCAAAACTGGGAAAATGTTGCTTTAAAAGATGCTTAAGGTGGCTGTTGCTTGCAGACTGTCTAGTTGCCATGTCTTTGCCTCCAGGACCCCTCTCCATGGCAGCCATAATTTAGCAGTATAAAGGCTGCCACAGAGGTGAGAGGAAATAGGACTGCGGATCGGGGTTTAGGGCAAAGGACATGTCCTCATGACTGTCGACACATATCGAGTCCAATACACTGAGTCTCCATGAGCCTCTGAGTTATGGATCATTATTTCACAGATATAGCAACATGTATCTCTGCTGTGTATAGCTTCAGGAAGAACTGCAAAAGATATGCAAAAGATCCTGGGCTTTAAAACCTCAGAGAATCAGTCATCTCAGTGTGGAATCTTTAATTCATGCCTCCTCACCATCTTGCCACAGTCTTTGATCCTTGTTTTACTCGATGTTATAGACACAGATTCCTGGCTGTACACTGTATCTGATGCCCTATTTTTGTCAGGTGATGCTCACCTGACCAAGGTGAGCATTGCACACGTTGATGACACCATTGCATGTGCAAATGATGCTGCACAAACAATATTCATACCAGGGTGAATCACATTTGGCCCATTTCCCCCTAATGGGCAGGATTTCAACAGGAACTAGTTTCTATAGCCTTGAAACAGGTATAAAGTGGCGTTTTTGCACAATGTTTGTATGTAATTTAGGTGTGTTTTGGGGGGTCTCTTCACTCATCTTGAGCCGTGCTTCTTTAGACTAATATTTACCTTTCAAACATAGGTAAAGAATTGCACAGTTGTAATAAATGATGACACTGTCTTTGAGCCTGAAGAAAACTTCCAACTTCACTTGGGCAATCCTATGGGCAATCACTGGAGTGGAGCCAAAGTCGGGAAAAATAACATGGCCACTGTAACTATCTCAAACGATGAAGATGGTAAGCTACCTTTTTTCCACGCATCTTTCAGTAGCTGTAGAACTCTGCCTTCTCATACCTCTAAATAATTTATGCTTTAAATGTTGTGCTTCAATGGTAAAATGTTTATTTTCATTAAAAAATTCTGAAAGATGAGGGATAATAGGTATCTCTGAGGTTAGAGATGACCAGTAATCTGAGGTGAGGGGTGACAGGTAACTCTGAGGTGAGGACTGGAAGGCCAACTGTTATAAATAAGCTCCGCTCTAAAGGCAACAATGGACAATAGGTGCAAGAGTAGGCCATTCGGCCCTTCGAGCCAGCACCACCATTCACTGTGATCATGGCTGATCATCCACAAACAACACAAGGACTGGGTTATTTTAATATTTATCTGCACAAATTACCTGTACTTATTTTTTAGTTGTACTGCACCAGGGACCCGGATTCGATCCTGTTCATCAGGTGCTGTCCATATGGAGTTTGCAGATTCACCCTGTGACCAGTTTCTTCCCACAACCCAAAGATGTGCGGGTTTGTAGATTAATTGGCTTCCATAAATTGCCCCTGTTATATAGGATGCAAAATTGTGATAACAAAGAACTAGTATGAATGGGTGATCATTGGTCAGCATGGACTCGGTGGGCCGAAGCACCTGTTTCCATGCTGTATCTCTAAATGAACCTAAACTAAGAATACCTCAGGTCAGTGCATAGGAAAGTCTTTGCAGAACACGGCAGTGTTGTATTGTGTCATTTGCTGGCTTTTAATCTGATATGTCAGGCAGTGATAACCAGCTCTGTTTCTCTACTGCTACTGTTCTAATTTTGGATAGATGTAGTGAAGAGGCCACAGTGGGTCAAACTGTGGCTTCACTGCTTACTAGATTGTCTTATTAATAATTTGTGTAATATTCAGTGTTACGCTTGGTTCACAGAACCCTAACATAAATATTAAATTACAGAAATGAATCACTGCACAAGTTTTGTGTGCAGCAGACATGATTTGAGGAATTTTCCACTATTTAGGATTAGTCAAAATAATAATTTCTGTGGAGTTCAGTTTAAATGCATGCTGCTTACTATGTTTCTGCAAGAGCTTGCTGACAGATTTACATGAGTTGTGTAAAGGATCTGGAGACGCGGGGAACTGCAGATGCTGGAATTTTGAGCAAAGCACCAAGTTTGGATACAGTGTGGAAACAGGATCGTTGGCCCACCGGGTCTGTGCCGACCAGTGATCCCCACTCACTAACACTATCTTACACACATAAGGGACAATTTACAATTTTAGCAATGCCAATTAACCTACAAACCAGTACATCTTTGGAGTCTGAGAGGAAACTGGAGGGAATTGGAGAAAACCCATGCAGGTCACGGGGAGAATGTACAAACTCCATACAAACAGTACCTGTAGTCAGGATCGAACCAGGTCTCTGTTGCTGTAAGGCAGCAACTCTACTGCTACGCGACATGCCGGAGTAACTCAACAAGTCAGATAGCATCTGTGGAAAGAATGGACAGATGATGTTCCTGGTTGGAACCCTTTTTCAGACCCGAAACGTTGTCTGTCCCTTCCCCTCCACAGATCTTCCAGCAGTGGTTTGATTCTAAGTTGTTGTTTTAACTTGTGATTTTGTTCGTAGCCCCAACAATTCAGTTTGAAGAGGCAGCGTACCAGGTGCATGAGCCGTCGGGCCCTGATGCCATTGCTATACTCAACATCAAGGTGCTGAGGAAGGGGGATCAGAACAGGACGTCGAAGGTTCGCTGCAGCACTCGGGATGGCTCTGCACAGTCTGGCATCGACTACAACCCCAAGAGCAGGGTGCTCAAATTTAATCCTGGTGAGAAATGTTGCGCCTAAAAATGATTTAAAATTGAAAATGTGTCATTGTTGCACTAAATTGATTGCACCTCATTGACCAATTCAGCTGCTTTTATAAACAGCTAAGTACACAAAGGCATCTTGGTTTCAATGTCAGAACTGAGAGACACTGCTCTCAGCTATTTAATTGTGATGCTTCCCACAGTCGGATAGCCTGCCATTCGAGCGACAATTTCAGGAAGGATCCTAAATGTTTTCTCCCATCTCTCGACGTGATGTTGAGCGATTGCCTGCCATCTGGCCTCTGTCATCCCCACATTTAAAAAATATATATTTTTTGCATAATCCGCAGGCATTGCCACTTTCATTTCACTGCACATCGTGTATGTGTATGTGACAAATAAACTTGACTTGACTTGACTTGGAACATGGTCAAGTGTCCAATTGCTGAGAGCCCATCTCTTCGTCGCAAATCACAAACAACTTGTGAGCTTTCATCATTAACGCCCCTGTCCCACTTAGGAAACCTGAACGGAAACCTCTGGAGACTTTGCGCCCCACCCAAGGTTTCCGTGCGGTTCCCGGAGGTTGCAGGTAGTGGAAGCAGGTAGGGAGGCTGAAAAAAACCTCCGTGAACCTCCGGGAACCACACAGAAACCTTGGGTGGGGCGCAAAGTCTCCAGAGGTTTCCGTTCAGGTTTCCTAAGTGGGACGGGCATTACTTTCTGTGTCCGTAACACACGCAACTTAATTGATTAGAAGATGACTTAACTAAATGCAGCCACTTTGGTTTTGTAGTTGCATGGAAACAAATGCTGTGCTTTTCAATGTTATTGAGTAGTTCTGGTACACAAGGATGCCATCTGCCCCAAGCCGGCTCTGGAGAGCAATCCCCTCAGCACCGTTGCACAGTTTTATCCCCATAGACCTTTAAGTTTATTTCTCCATAGTGCTAAACCATTTCTTTTTGAAATTGTTGCTTATTTCTGCTTCAGAGGAAGCGAGTTCCAGGTCATCACCGCTCCGGGTGTAACCAAGTTTTTTTCTTCACATTTTCTGACCGAAAACATTAAAGGGCCTGTCCCACTTACGTGTCCTTGGCACGCAAAATACGCGACCTCGTGGTCATGTTGAGGCGCACGGGCATCGTATGGCCGCACGGGGCCGGTCCCACTGAGAAGCGCGGAGGGGTATATAGTTGTGCGCGACATCGCACGGGGCTCCGAAACTTTTGTAGCGAACAAAATCTTTGCGCGCCAACTGCCTGTCGCGTAACTGACGGCCAAAGTGGGACAGGCCCAAGACCCTGGTGCGATGCAACGTCTCACCTCCAACAGCAGCAGAAGCAGGCAAACGATCGCCGAGCTCGGCCTGGGGCTCACGGCCGTTGCGGTCCGGATCCGCCCCCACTTCTACTCCCAGAGCTGGGCCAAGAAAATTGAAGATGGACACAAAATGCTGGGGTACCTCAGCGGGACCGGCAGCATCTCTGGAGAGAAGGAATGGGTGACGTTTCGGGTCAAGACCCTTCTTTCAGACTGAAGAAGTCTCAACATGAAACATCACCCATTCCTTCTCTCCAGAGATGCTGCCGGTCCCGCTGAGTTACTCCAGCATTTTGTGTCCATCTTAGAATGACGTCACGTGCTCTAGACGGCTGTGTGTACGCATGAAATCGCGCGCGACCTTCGCGGGACTGTCGCGGCTCAACGCGACCACGAGGTCGCGTAATTAGCGTGCCAAGGACACGTAAGTGGGACAGGGGCTTCACTCTGTTTTTCTCTTTCTGCAGATACTGCTAAGTGTTATCAGCGTTTGGTTGTATTTGTGGGAAGTTCAGCGACAAGTTGCAAGACACTGATAAGGTGTTTGCATGCCATCCTAGTCAGAAGTTAACTCCTAACTTCAGCAGAACAGTAGTCAATGACCCTTGTTTGAGTCTTGCCTCTTCCCTTAACTGGGTGGATTGCACTTTTCTCCTCCTCCATTCTACTTGTGAGCACGATCTTCACCATTATGGAGATTTTGCACTGAATGTTTGTCAGCATTTAGCCAAGTTCTGAAGAACTGAAATAATTACTTTTGAAGTTTAGCATGAGTCTAGTTGAGTTGAACGGAGGAATGTCCCCAGTGTAGCCTCCCAGATATTGTGGAGAGTTGTACTTACTCATTCTCAGCATTGAATTTTGAAACATTAGGTGCAAACTAGTACACCCACTACAGTACATGTGTATGTATGGCCATGTATCCTGGTATGGTCCAGCATATTAAGGGATGGGGTCTTCTGATACCTGCTATAGAAAGTATGCAACTAAACGGAAAGAGTTCATAAAATACAGTAGATGGATAATATATCATGGCTAATTTATCTTTCCCACTCAACTCCATTCTCCTGCTTTCTCCCCATAACCTTTGAAACCCCTACTACTCAGGAGCCTGTCAACCCCTGCGTTAAAAATACCCAATGATTTTGCCTCCACACCTATCTGAGGCAATGAATTCCACAGAGTCACCACCCTTTGGCTAAAGAGATTCCTCCTCATCTCCTTTTTAAAGGTGCATCCTTTTATTCTGTGGCTGTGCCCTCTGGTCCCAGAGCGCAGTGGAGATTTAAGATGAAGTTGCTAGGCTTCGAGGGCCTGCGCTATAGAGAGGTTGGGAGGATAGAACTTTGTTCCTTGGAGGTCTCCGAAGGGTGATATGAGAGGTTTATAAGATCTTTTTCCCCTGCTAGAGTAATCAAGAACTAGAGGGCTTATGTTTGAGGTAAGAAAAGACTTAATAGGAACCTGAGGGGTAACGTTTTATGCAGGGAAGAGGTGGGTATATGGCACTAGCTGCCAGAGGAAGTACTTAATGCAGGTACAATTACAATATTTAAAAACATCTGGAAAAGTGCATGGATAGGACAGGTTTAGAGGTCTATGGGACAAATGCAAGCAAGTCATTATGGAGGAGTTGGGCCTAAGAGCCTGTATCCATGCTCTTAGCCTCTGTGACTCGTTCTGTTCTCTTCCATGAAACCTTAAGTGCATGTTCTTATTTCTTGTCCCATCAACTAACTGCAATAGCTTTTATAACGCCCTAAGTGATGTGAGCAGAATTAGACTATTTGGCCCATCAAGTCTACTCCACCATTCAATCATGGCTGATCTATCTCTCCTTCCTAACCCCATTCTCCTGTCTTCTCCCCATTACCTCTGACATCTGTACTTTTCTTTGAATACCCAACCTGTCATAATGTTGTTCTCCTCTTTCACATTTCCTCTTAGCTTTTCCAATGTGACCTTGTCGATAAAATCCCTTTTCTCCGGATCTATTCTGCTGTACCTTTCTCGGACCTTCACATCTTTCCAAAATGTAGTGACCTGCAAGAGTTGTATATTTTTGATTTACTATGGCTGGTTTGTAAAAATGTTCTGAGTGACTTCTGCACTCAGTTTACAAGTTCTGTCCCTCTCCCATGAATTGTGCACTGATGTTGAATCATAAGACGTAGAGGTTTGGAGACTAATTGGCGATACAAAATTGTAAATTGTCCCTTCTGTGTGTAGGATAGTGTTAGTGTGCGGGGATCGCTGGTCGGCATGGACTCAGTGGGCCGAAGGGCCTGTTTCTTCGCTGTATATCTAAACTAAACTAAACTAAACATATTTCATTCAGTCCAGTAAATGATACAGGTACAAGTGGAATCACCACATGTGAAGCCAGGCCTGGAGTACAGTGGCTGCTGATTGTCAATCCTAGTTCCTGTTTACAGCCAGAAATGGCAACCACCTCGAGGGTGTATTGTGGCATCATTAATTGCAAATGACAAGCTTTGTACAAGCACTGGAAATGATTCTGAAATGTTGCAAAGATCTATTTGGGGAAAGTTACTGGAGCGGTGCTGCTGTTTATTCAAGCCCCTGGGTATTGTTGTGGCGGGAGTTATGTACTTTATCACTCTTGGGCACTGGCTCTGCCCTATCATTAACATTGCTGCTTTCTCTCCTCTCCAGGCATTGACCACATCCTATTTAAAGTGGAGATCCTGTCCAATGAAGATCGAGAATGGCACGAGTCGTTTTCCCTGGTGCTGGGGCCAGACGACCCTATTGAGGCCATTCTCGGTGACCTAACCATGGCCACGGTGACCATTCTCGACCAGGAGGCAGCAGGAAGTCTAATTTTACCAGCACCACCTATTGTAAGTTGGCAGGCAGCTGATCTGCTCCTTCTGAGGCTGAAAGATTTTGTTTGCCTTCTGTGAGATAATCTGGCCCATTGTCAGATCTGAGTTGTATCAGAGAACCAGAGCAGCTTGATCTACTTTAGCACATAATACATTGCTCAATGTGCTCCCATGAGTCGGAAAGCATGGAGACTCTTCTCTGCTCAGGTCTGCTTCATTTCTACTTGCAAATACTGATAACTTGGTGAGTGAAGGCGGCACAGTGGCACAGCGGTAGAGTTGTTCCTTTGCAGCGCCGGAGACCAAGGTTCGAACCTGACCACGGGTGCTGTCTGTACGGAGTTTGTACAATCTCCCTGTGACCTCCATGAGTTTTCTCGGGGGGCTCTGGTTTCCTCCCACACTCCAAAGACTTTCAGGTTTATTGGCTAATTGGCTTGGTGAAATTGTAAATTGTCCCAAGTGTGTGTAGGATAGTGTTAGTGTGCAGGGATCGTTCGTCGGCGTGGGCTCAGTGGGCCAAAGGGCCTGTCGCCATGCTGTACCATCAAAATAAAACCGAAGGTGGGTATGTGTAGAAACTTCGCATTACGCTAATTGTTCGAGTTGCTGCAACAGGGAGTGTTTGCCTCCAGTGAGGAGTTACTTTTTAGTTGTGCAGTCTGTGGATCCACACCACTGTGTAGACATTGGGTGTCAATACGTTGTAGCTGCCAATGAAGCAGACACGCCGTTAGTCAGGGAATGGGAGGATTGCAGACATTTATTGCCGAATGAGCATTGACACTCCATTGCTGCAGACGATCTGCAATGCAAACTTTTCCATTGAATGTTCTTGCAGGAAGAAGAGAATTTAGTTTAGTTTAGAGATACAGTGTGGAAAGAAGCTGAGTCCATGCCGACATTAATCACCCATTCTACCCTGTACACTAGGAACAATTTATGGAAGATGGCACAATTTACAGGGGGGCACAGTAGCGCAGCTGTAGAGTTGCTGCCTTCCAGCACCAGAGACCCGGGTTCAATCCTGACTATGGTTGCGCTCTGTACGGAGTTTGTACATCCTCCCTGTGACTGCGTGGGTTTTCTCTGGGTGCTCCAGTTTCCTTCCACACTCAAAAGACGTACAGGTTTGTGGGTTAATTTGTTTCGGTAAAATTGTAAATTGCCCCAGTGTGTAGGATAGTGCAAGTGTACAGAGTGATCGCTGGGTGACGCAGACTCTGTGGGCCGAAGAACCGGTTTCCGCGCTGTATCTCTAAAGCCTAAAGTCAAATAACCTACAAACCTGCACTTCTTGGGAATCTGGGAGGACAGAGTGAAGGTACAAACTCCATACAGACAGCACCCGTAGTCAGGATCGAACCCGGTTCTCTGGCGCTGTAAGGCAGCAACTCCATGTGACACTGTGACCAGATATCCTTTCTCACCCCCTCTCCATCAGTACTCACACCAGCTAATTCTGCACATATGTTCACTTAGCTGGACTCGGCAGCCTATCATTGCAGTCCAGCACTCACGCAGCAGTGAATGGGAGACAGCAGACCAGAGGCCCCTGTATTAAACGTGATTGTCTGATAAGATCCTGCCGTATGTGCCATGAAGAAATGCAGGGCAACCTCCGTCCTCACACCTCAGGCTCTATGAGATAAAGGGTTGTCAGACATGTGCCTATTACGTCGCACTCAGGGATTCCTGTTACTTTGTGTTCACCTAGTCACTCCTTTGCGCTCTCCCTCTGCACACAGATGTAACTGTTGTCTCTCGCATCATCCCTTCCTTACGCTTTCATCTGATTTTCTTGCCAGATTCCAGAATCTGCACCCATTTGTTTTCCCCACTCATCACCTCCCAGTCTCTTTCGCTATCTCCATCCCTCTCTCGCCCACCCTGACTCTATCTGCCAATAAACCTCGTTATTTGTACAGCTGCTCCTCGACCTACGATGGGGTTAGGTTCCGATAAACCCATCGTAAATCGATAATACCGTAAGTCGAAAACGCATTTAATACAATGTGATCACGTGACTGGAAGTGACGTGCAGTTTGCTGCCGTTGCCCAGCGTTTGCAACATTGTAAAGTCGAGATATCGTAAGTCGAAGCATCATAAATTAAATTAAATTAAATTAAATTTCTTTATTTATATAGCACATTTTTAGTCAACTTGCATTGACCCCAAAGTGCTTCACATAATTACATCCACACACACAGGCAAAGGTGGGTGAAGTGTCTTGCCCAAGGACACAACGACAGTATCGGGGAGCATCTGTATACACATCTTGCTAGCTTCTGTCCCACACTCTCCCCCACCGCTTTAAACTGGCTAGGTCCTCTCTACTCTTTCAGTCCAGATGAAGGGGCGTAACCCAAAAACCTGAATGGTCCATTTCCCTGTGTAGATGAGTTGCTTCAGCAGCTGTCCTGGTTTTGTGCAAGATTCCAGCATCTGCAGCCTCTCGTGCCTCCAGATTGAAATGCATGTCATGTTTTTTCCAAAACTTACATGAATCTATTTCTTTCAATCTTTCCTTTAATTGTTTGTATATCTTCAGCCATAACCTCCATGCGATTTCTGCTCTCTGCACTAATGAACTGCTTGGCCTTTGTCCATATTCATTCCCACTGCTGGACCCAGTTCTGATCACGAGCTGGACATGGGCAATGGTGTGCGAGCAACATGTTTCAGTTCTGTTGAGTTTTGCATTCATCTGTAACCAATGTTTGGATTGCCTCAAGTATCCAGCACAGAAACAGTGCCTCTGGCCCAACCACTCTGCTCCACTGAAGCTTCATTCTACCCATCATCATCTATTGCTAGTTCACATAACCCTTAATTGGATTCTCTTTCAGGGAGAAATGAACTGTTCCTGACCAAATATAGACACAAATTGCTGGAGTAACTCAGCGGGTCAGTCAGCATCTCTGGAGAAAAAGGATGGGTGACGTTTCAGGTCGGGGCCCTATTTCAGACTCAACCTCAGTCTTCAGACTCCATCTGACACAAAACGTCACCCACCCTTTTTTTCCAGAGATGCTGCCTGATTCACTGAGTTACTCCAGCACTTTGTATCTATCTTTGGTATAAACCAGCATCTGCAGTTCTTTGTTTCTACAATTTGTCTGCTCCTAATCAAGTCAGTTAGACAAGCAGAAAGTAATTGGGTATGAGAAATCTACATTCCTGGGTGCAGGAAGAAGGACTATGGTGCCTGAACAGGATTGTATTTATGGCTGATGAAAGGCCAGATGCTGAAGCATAATTCACATCCCTTTGCTTTCCCCGAGCTTTCTTGCACGTGTCTCCAAGACTGACAGGCAGGTGGTTTGCTTCAATTCCCATTATTGGCTCTGCATCCTGGGACCACAAAAAACCTATCAATCAAGAAGCCGGTGAAAAAGCATGCCGGGACCTATCCGCATGGAAACACGGCCGAAGAGATTATAGAAGGCTTCACTCAACAAGACGAGTATTCCAATAGCAACCTTGCACCCCTGAACACCAAAGAGAGGTCCTACCTGTGCCACAGATGTCCTTCTGGATTTTGTTTGTGAAATAGTGCAGTGACACTTTTGGTCACTTCTCACAAAACATCCCATGATTTTGACTTTCTCATGCCATTTCAGAATCAGTGTATGGAAAATGTTGTTTTCAAGAGAGAGTTAGATTTAACTCTTAGGGCTTAAGGAATCAAGGGATATGGGGAAAAAGCAGGAGCGGGGAATTGATTTGGGATAATCAGCCATGATCATATTGAATGGCGGTGCCGGCTCGAATGGCCTACTCCTGCAGCTATTTTCTATGTTTCTACAGGGTTTATGAATGTTGAGATGCAAGTCTATGCCTTCAAAGGAATGGAAGTTAGAATGAGATTGGAATATGGCCTTGAACCATATATTGGAGCATTTGAACTCTTAATTGCAAAATATATTTTGCCATATCTTGAACATTTATTATTGCAGGTCGTGTCTTTAGCTGATTATGACCACGTTGAAGAGGTAACAAAGGAAGGAACCAAAAAGACTCCATCGCCTGGCTACCCTCTGGTGTGTGTAACTACATGTGACTCACATTTCCCAAAGTACTCGGTAATGAAGGAACGCTGTGACGAGGCAGGAATTAACCAGTCAACCATTCGCTTCAGCTGGGAAGTGGCTGCGCCTACAGATACAAGCGGAGCCAGGTCCCCATTTGAGACTGTCACGGACAACACTCCTTTCACCAGTACCACCCACATGGTAAGTACAAAGAACCAATGAACCAGCAGGAACTGACTTCAGCTGTAAACCCAGACAAATTGCCAGGAGGCGCAAAGTAATTGTCCTTTCAACGGTGGAAAATGTAATTTATGCCACAGCTTAGATGAATGAAATGTTTGAAGTGAAAATTAAGTAATTTCCTTGAGGGCAGAAATAAATGGTGGAAGAGTCAGGTTAGAAGATTGTGATTAATTAAGGCCGGCCAGGCTGTTCTTTTCCTGTTTCTCAATGTTAGGATCAGATTAAAAATTCTGCATCGCTGCTTATTATTTTGTGAAAGAATTTTACTAGTTGTTATTTCTGCTGCATTCAAGCAAACATATATAATTCAAACACATAATGGTATTTACGTGTTGTGGAATAGAAAATCATTTTTCTTCCCAGAGTGAAATAAGCATTTACAGTTTATTTTGTGTATTTCCCTTGCATTACTTCTTTGGCATCGATATTGGTTTATTATTGTCACTTGTATCGAGATGCAGTGAAAAGCTTTTATTAGTGTGCTATCAAATCAAATAAGATCATGCTTTACATGAATATAACCGTCAAACACACGGCAGAGCAAAGAGGAAAATACCCATATAGTACAGAATACAGTTTCTTAATATTGCAGCAAAACAGTTTCCGAAATAAAAGTCCAATGCTGCAATGAGGTAGATTGGAAGATCAGGACTATACCCTAGCTAATGGAGGGACTGTTCAGAAGTCCGATCACATCAAGGAAGAAACTGTTTCTAAGTCCAGTGGTACACACTTTCAAGCTGTTGTATCTTCTGCCTGATGGGAAGAAGAGGGAATGACCAGAATGAAATAGGTCTTTGATTATGATGTTAGCTGCTTCCCTGGGGCCAAGTGAAGTGTATATGGAGTCAGCGGTGGAGTGTCTGTGGTCTGTGTGATGGACTGGGCTACATCCACAACTCTGCAATGAAGCGTGGCAGAGAAACCTGGACCACACTGTCATGGGAACAAGCGATCTTGGACAACCCCATGGCAATCTGAACCCTCAGCACTATCCCCAGCTAGTAAGTCAATCACTAATCTACACCCTCACATCTATCGCCTCCCAACTATAATGCACTGCACCGATTTCCCCACTGCCACCACCCAATCACACTATCTTCCTCCCTGCAGCCATCCACCCCCTGCTGTCTGCTGCTGTCAGTAAAAGCTATCACTCTGCTGGCATCCCAACTCCACCTCTCACCCTCCACAGGTTTATCCATCATTATGCTAAATTCAGATTATTTGTTCCCTCCTCAATTAAGTTCAGAATCCAGCCTCATAACAGAGGACTGTGCAGGAAATCTCTGATCCATGAGGCCAGAGGCTGTGGTCACTGCCGAGCTTTGCACCAGTTGCCCAAGGAGTGACGAGGCTGATGTCGTGCCTCTCCAGCATTACCACTTCCTTTGATGGGGTAGCTGGAATTTTCGGGCCAAAGTGTCTAATAAATTGCTTCTTTTGAAAATAAGTGCACTGCATCCAGTACAATTCTGTTGATCCTTCGATCTCTGGGCATGAGGGTTTCTGGCTGACCCAGCGATCTCTTCCCTCACTGCTCTGGGTCGCTGGATCGGCTGCTCTCCCTGCACTGCAGCTGCATCAGTTATTCTCGAAAGGCCGGAGGTTGTGGAATGGAGGTGTGCAGCGTGGTGGCGGAGAGATAGAGCTGCTGCCTTACAGCTCCAGAGACCCGGGTTCGATCCTGACTCTGGGTGCTGTGTGTACAGAGTTTGTACGTTCTCCCTGTGACCGCGGGGTTCTCGCCGGGTCCTCCAGTTTCCTCCCACACTCCATGCAGCTTTGTAGGTTAATTGGCTTCTGTAAACTAAACTAGACTGTGATTTTTGCAGGATCTTTGTGAAGTTCAAGGGAGCTGGGGGTGATGGTGCTCACATGTACCCCTGCTCTTCTTCAAGCTTGTGGAGCTTATAGGTTCCCTTATTAAATTTTATTCCCTGACCTTTTTTCTCTTAATATTTCCTAATATTTCACACTGGAATGAAATATAGTGCCTTCCGATCCTCGCTGCAATGACAAAACATCATGCTTGAGATGGGAGAGGGGAGGTTACAATTGATTCAGAACTTATTTCTGCCCTGTTCCAAATGGTAAGCTAGTGTGGATGGTTGGGTCACAAGGAATCCAAGGTGAGCTAGCTAAATGGATGCATAATTGGCCGAAGGATGGAGTCAAAGGGTAGTTGTTTTTTTCTAATTGGAGGCCTGTCATCAGTGGACTGTTGCCAGGATCTGTGCTGGATAACATTATTGTTTGTTATATACATTAACGATTTAGATGACAAAATAGTTAACATTGATAGTAGATTTACTGATGACATTAACATTGATGGTATATGGACAGTGAGAAAGGATATCTAAGTTTACAACATAATCTAGATTTGTTAGGAAGGTGGGCCAAAGAATGGGAAATGGAAGTGCAAGTGAGGTGTTGCACTATGGTACGTCAACCCAGGGCAGGACTTACACATTGATTAGTAGAGCCCTGGAGAGTGTTGCAGAAGACAGAGACTTGGAGTACAGTCACATGCTTCCCTGAAAGCGGTAAGTCAGGTGGACAGGATGTTGGAGTACGTGTTTGGCATGATTTGGGAAAGGTGTTGAGTACAAAAGCTGGAGTATCATGATGCTGCTGTACAAATTGTTGATGAGACCACACTGGGAGTACTATGTACAGTTCCAGTCATCCATCTTTATGAAGAATGACTTGGACAGGTTGGGTGAGTGGGCAGATGCAGTTTAATGTGGATAAATGTGAGGTTATCCACTTTGGTTGCAAAAACAGGAAGGCAGATTATTATCCAAATGGCGTCAAGTTAGGAAGAGGGGAAGTACAATGGGATCTGGGGGTCCTTGTTCATCAGTCAATGAAAGTAAGCATGCAGGTATAGCAGGAAGTGAAGAAAGCGAATGGCATGTTGGCCTTCATAACAAGAGGAGTTGAGTATAGCAGCAAAGAGGTCCTTCTGCAGTTGTACATTGCCCTAGTAAGACCACACCTGGAGTATTGTGTGCAGTTTTGGTCCCCTAATTTGAGGAAGGACATTATTGCTATTGAGGGAGTGTAGCGTAGGTTTACAAGGTTAATTCCCGGGATGGTGGGACTGTCATATGCTGAGAGAATGGAGCGGCTGGGCTTGTATACTCTGGAGTTTAGAAGGATGAGAGGGAATCTTATTGAAACATATAAGATTCTTAAGGATTTGGACACGCTAGTGGCAGGAAACATGTTCCCGATGTTGGGGGAGTCCAGAACCAGGGGCCACAGTTTAAGAATAAGGAGTAAGCCATTTAGAACGGAGACGAGGAAACACTTTTTCACACAGCGATGTGAGTCTGG
Organism: Amblyraja radiata; assembly: GCF_010909765.2. Lineage (NCBI taxonomy): Eukaryota > Metazoa > Chordata > Chondrichthyes > Rajiformes > Rajidae > Amblyraja > Amblyraja radiata. The sequence goes on from NC_045956.1 coordinate 70,024,511, forward strand.
AATTCTCTGCCTCAGATGCCGGTGGAGGCCAGTTCTCTGGATACTTTCAAGGGAGATCTAGATAGGGCTCTTAAAGACAACGGAGTCAGGGAATATGGGGAGAAGGCAGGAACGGGGTGCTGATTGGGGATGATCAGCCATGATCACATTGAATGGCGGTGCAGGCTCGAAGGGCCGAATGACCTACTCCTGCACCTATTGTCTATTGTCATTAAGTTGAAAAGGATACAGATGAGATTCACCAAATTGTTACCTGGACTTGTAAGCTTAGTTATCAGGAGAGACTGGGTTGGAGGCTGGAACTTTTTGTTTAGAACATTGGATATTGAGGGATGACCCAATTAAAGTTTACAAAATCATTAAGGGCAAGGATAAGGTGAACTCCAGAGTCTTTTTCCCAGGGTAGAGGAATCTGAAGCCAGAGGGCATAGACTTGATGAGTGAGGAGATATTTAAGAGGGAGCTCCAGGGCAACATTTTCACTCAAAGGGTAGTCATAAACTGTAATGACGTGCCAGAGGAAGCTGGAGAAGCGGGATATAGTGATAACTTTCAAAATAAATTTGGACAGATATATGATTAGGAATGGTTTAGAGGGCTATGTGCCAAATGTGGAGAAATGGGACTAGCTCAGAATGCCAACATTGGTCAACATAGACAAGGTAGGCAAAGGAGCATGTTTCCATGCAGTGTCATTCTGCTTTACATAAATCTCATAATGCAGTTTAGCGTTGATAATGATCTAGTCCGAATTCAAATTCACAGAAATGAAATAGTTAACAATACAGCAATATTTCAACAGGAAAAATTGCGAATGAATTTGGAAAATCATGCATTGGGCATCAGGCCATTGATGTGCTACCTGCTCGCCCTATTTCCCCAATAGGTGGCACTATAGCCTCAGTAATCTAACAACAGAGACTGGGAATACTGTTAAGTACTCCATCATTTCTAGAGTACACAGCAAAGGAATTTAATCTGTTGATTTACCTCCTTATTGCATGGGCCCTGCAGTTTCTAAATTTTGTTCCTAGACCTATTTTTCAATGGACAAACAACATTTTGAGTCAGGATACTTCTCCAGAATAGGGAACCAGTCTGAAGAAGACTTCCGACTCAAACATCACCTACCCATTCCCTCTATAGGGAGGTTGCACGCAGTCGAGGTCACGACCCGTGACCCGTACTGTTGCCACACAACGCCAACTGGTGTACACGTGATGAAATGCAGGTAAGCATTTACTATGGCTGCCAGCACAGCGGGCCCTTCTGCCCTGCATCCGGACTGGTTGCACCCTCGTGGACCCCGGGCCTTCTATCCCCGCAGCCGGGGGTGGGGGGGGGGAGGAGGTCAGGGGGGGGGGAGGAGGTCGGGGTGGGGGTGAAAGAAGTGATCGGGGTGTCGGTGCAGTGCGGTCAGTGACTCTGGGTGGGCGGAGGGAGCAGACCCTGCTGCAGCTGACATTGCCCAGAGCTGCGGCCCCGCTTCACCCGGCCCCGCTTCTGCCGGCCCCGTGTGTGGGCGCTGCCGACCCACAGCCAGTGACAGTGCGGCTCACAGGGAGAGACGGGGCGTAGGGCAGCCGTGGCCGGACAGCGCTGACCCCAGGGGGGGAGAGTGGGGGCTGTCCCGAGGGATGCGCTCTTTCGGCTACTTACACCTTGGTGCTCGGGTTCAGAGCAAAGATACTAGAGCATTTGGTTCAGAGCGCTCAGTCACCCAAAAAAATTACCCCAGAATATTACAATCAAATTGCTCTGACTTTGAGTTTGCTTTATATAGCAAAGGTTTATCAAGATGATGCTGTCTGGACACGACAATGAATGCGGATATTAGTCACGGATTGTAAAAGATGCTACTGAGATAACACCAGTTTGAACCTTATACCTTCCCGCTTTCAATGACAGCACCACCAATTATTTACAGTGCAAAAGATTGACCATTTTGCCGGTTTTTAACAGGTAAGAAAGTACGCGTTTCGTGTGTATACTGAGGCAGCCATGTCCTCCACATGGATTGAGCTGCTCCGTGCGTCACGCTCTTTGACCCGATGACCTTGCGTGCAACCCTCCTATGGATGCTGCCTGACCCATTGAGTTCCTCCAGCACTTTGCGTTATGCTCAAGACTTCAGCACATGCAGTTCCTTGTGCCTTCTCCTTGTCAATGATGTGCTACCCTTGGGCACTGCCAGATATGGGAAATAGGTACAGGTTCCACTGAGCTTGTTCTGCCATTCAATAGGTCATGGCTGCCTTGATTGGAATGCAACCACTTGTCTATCTATCTCTGGTAACCTTTTATCCCTTGCCTGTCGTATCTATCTAGCTTTGCCTCAAACTTATTCCGACTCAGCTTCAGAGACTCTCAAGCCTCTAAACACTGATGTCAAATGGTGGCAGTGCCTGTTTTGACTTTGCTTGTGCAGAATTAGTTTCTTAGTCGGATAATTTACTCTCACTCAAGAAAACCTAGGCTGATCCCGCCTTACTTGAAATAGATGAGCCTTAGTCTGTGATGTTGAGATTAAGGCAGCCTTCTTTTCTGCTTATTGATATTTTTGAGTTTGGAAAGTACAAAACATACGGTTGAGTGACAATTGAGGACAATGGATTTTGAGCATGTTTCTTTTACACTTGTAGTTTTAGATTTTCTTGAATCGTAGTTTTTTTTTGTTATAGCATTATTAGTTTTTGATCGGTCCTGCACCCCTCGGTTGATATTTTTTACAAATCTGGCAAATTTAAAGACGTGTTGCTTAACGTTTGCAGTCTCTATCCGCTCTTTCCTAATCATAAACCCGACATTCATCCCAAAAGTATGGTCACTGTACCACCTCAGAAGGAACATAAGCCGAGTGAACATTCACATGGCTCAAGCCCAGGCCGATTCTAGTTTAGAAAACCAGTGATGCAGTTGTGAAATACACTTGGATTTAAAAAAAATAGTTACTTCAGTGTAAAGAGTTATATGCTTATTAACAGCTTTTTTAGTTTAGTTTAGTTTATTGTCACATGTATCGAGGTACAGTAAATGCTTTTTTTAAGTACTAACCTTCAGCGGAACTATACATGATTACAATCAAGCCTTCCACAGTGTACAAACACATGATAAAGGAAATAATGTTTAGTGCAAGATAATGTCCAGTAAAGTCTGATTAAATATAGTCCAAGGGTCTTCAATGAGGTAGATAATAGCTCAGGATCTTGCTCTAGTTGTTGTTATGATGGTTAACAGCTGGCAAGAAACTGTCCCTGAACCTGGAGGTATGCGTTAATACACTTCTGTATCTCTTGCCTGATGGGAGAGGGGAGAATAGCGCGTGACTGGGGCGAGACTCATCTTGATTACACTGGTGGAGAAATTTCACCAGCTTTTAGAGAAGTCCCCTCTACAACAAACACCAGATGCCAATCTTCAGCCCCGCTTAAGTCCACACATCCATCTATCTATGATAAGCTTTTATCCAGTATATTCTGAGGAAGGAAGCAGCAGCCTTGCTGCTTCTATCAACGTGGCCGTGGGTGCAGTCTTTCACTGGCACTCCGGTTCCCAGCACACCGGCGTGGCCTCGAACGACACAGTGCAAGGCTCCTCCAGGGCAAATAGCCAACTTCAGTGATAAATGATGTTGACAGTGGTGGGACACCTCCTTCGTTCCGGCTTGCAGGCTCCCAAACCTGCTGTTTCTATTGAATGTTTGAAAAAACCCTTGATAACTACAATCACTCGGGACCAATCAAAAAATAGAAATGTTGGAAAAATAAATTACGATTCAAAGAAAACTAAAATTACAAGTGTCAAATAAATGAGCGCAGATGTGTGTGTGCATACACACAGGTGTGACTATGACTCAACCATTGGAGAATGATGCTGGGAGCTGTAAAAACTCTTTAACCATTCACAAGCAGGTCAAAGGTAACTAGAAACAATTAGGTACTTGTTTCTAGTTACTGTAATGGCTGTAATTATCTAATTTAGCATTTTGTGTGCCAACTTTCCATCAATGGTAGAACCCCTTTGAATATTCAAAGATCAGTTGCTGGTCTAAAGGGTTCTGAACGCAAAACAATAGACACAAAATATACTACCTTTGTCACAGTGTCATTTTGCAAAGCAAATCTCTTCAGTAGCTTGTGGAAGTGTGAAACATCATCTCCGTCAATCGGGCAGTGTCTTACGCAAATATTCCCTCTGTTCTCGTCACCGTTCCCCACGGCTACAATTCAAATTAGTTTCTTTCCTCACGTGTCCACTTCTGATGGAAGTTTATTCATCTTAATCGTTAACTTTATTTCTCTCTCCAAGAGTGCTGTATGTCTTGCTGATCATCTCCAGTGTTGAATATTTCATTTCAGATTTTCAGCATCTGCAGTTTTCAATGTTCGATTAACATGCCTGTGGCCGGTGACTTCCGCCGAGTATCAGACAATATTTTGCACCACTCTGCTACTTTGCCTCCATTGAACCAATGACATCACTTGTGTTAGAAACTATCAAGCAGATTGCTCTCCCATCAGCTCCAGCTCAGACGTTATCAACGGATGATGAACAATCACTTGTCAACACTGACAGTAAAACAAGTTTTAACCCCCATTTATTTTTCAATAACAAATGGTTTTACGTTCCAATTACTTCCCTGTGAATAAGATTCTAGGGCTGTGTAACTTCCAGAGAATTCAGCTTTATCGGCGGGTGACTGTTCACACAGAAAATTACAAACCGGCCACTTTGAATTGAAAGGGATATTTCATCAACATCAATTTTTCTGGAACCCAGGTAACGAAGGTGATAGGATCGTTTGCTCCATATTCTGAGTATACGGCATGTCCTCTGGTTCACATTCTTTCAGTATTTCACTTCCTTAAGGACCAGTCCCACTTAGGTGACCTCTTAAGCAAGTTTAGGAATCTCTGCGCTCACCACAAAATTCATATCACCATATGATCGCCACATGGTCGCAGGTGGTCTCCTTCATGGTCGAGAGGAGTTCCCGCATTCTGGGAACTAATCGCGACCAGTATGGTCGTAGCAAATTTTTCAACATGTTGAAACATTTTTTGCGACCAGAAATTGGTTACCATGGAGAAAATCGATACTCGTAGGTGCAGTTGTAGTGGGGTCGCCATGTCGTTGTAGCTAGTCATGGTAGCCCTAGGTAGTTTTAGTTAATCTCCTTTGCTGACTGGGCATTTTCATTGGCTCATTGGAGGGAAAAAAACGTAAGCACGAGTTTTCAGATCAAGGAAAACCGACCGGTAATGTTAAATGCCCGTTAAACTTCACAGCTGTGTATCTCTGGCTTATTAAATGTTGTCTGGCTTCTTAAAAGTGTTTCCACTCCTTCTCCCCCCTTCTCATCCTCCCCGCTCTTTTAAAGGACTTACCGTACACTGTGCTAGCTGTCTTTAACCTTCCTGTTCATCACGAGTATCACCTTGACTTTGCACTGTGTGAATTTCAGACAGCGCTCCCCCGCTTTCCCTGCCCCCGCCTTTGCGATGTGTGTGTGTGTGTGTGTTCCGCTCTGACGGTCGATCCAGCTTGCGGTTTATCAGGCGAGTTCCCCCGAGCTTGAAGTCCACTGAAAAGTCGAGCAGACAGTCCACTGAAAAGTCGCATAAGTGGGACAGGCCCTTAACACACACCGCTGAATGCTGCCCAGTGGCAATAATAATTTTTGGGGATTCCACTGAATCCTCTGTCATTTCACACAGAATATTTAGAATATTGTGTTCAGTTTTGGTCACCTTGTTATAGGAAAGAAGTTGTTAGGCTGGAAAGAGTGCAGAGAAGATTTATGGCCAGTTCTCACGGTGAGACCTGAAGCAAGATGTCACCCGAGTGAAGTGGTCGTGGTCCAGCACGAGTTCCGCACGATAAAGTGTTCCCACGATAAAGAGTTCCCACGGTACTCGGCAATTCTGTCATTTGTGCGACTGACTTGTCCGTCTCCCGATCTTTCCCGAATCGTGAATGAACATCGTGGACTGTAGTGTAGTTGATCACGTGGCACAAATGATGTCATTTTTTTTCACACACTATATAAATATCCTCCGTTCGTAGAATTGGCTAATTTGCAGACATGCCTATACAAAGTTGGTTCGAGTACAGGCTGGTTGTTATTTTCATTGACGTGCTGTATGCATTAGCGCAACATGTGCATCGAAAACGCTTGCGTGAAGGCAGAAGGCTGAGATTAATTAAAAAGATAATTAAGAGGAAGTCTCACTGGGTTAAGCCCATGTTTCAACGGAGACCTCAATTAGGACAATATGAGCAACTGCTTAATGTGCTGTGCGAAGAGGATAAAAGTGCATTCAAAAACTTTGTCAGAATTTCACCCGAGCTCTTTAATGAGAAAGAATAATTTGGGACCTCTGCTGAAGAAGACTGACACTGTAATGAGAAAGGCACTGGAACCAGGGTTGCGCATAGCAATCACCCTCCGCTACTTGGCCTCAGGCGATTCTTAATGGTTCTCAAGCGAACCATTGCAAAAGTTGGTCATCTGCATTAAAGTAGAGTGCTGGAATTAAATGGAACTTCAAGCATTGGATCTATTCCGTTAAATTAAAGTTTTGGTCAGTAAAAAGAGGCCTGTTTAAGAGCATGCCCTCCGCATTTAATGTGCTATTTATTGTTCTTCTTGGATAACAGAGCACAAGTTGGTCAATACAGATGGCATTTTTGAAGACAAGAATTACAAGTGAAAATTGCCTGCCCTCATGCATAATTTATTTTATGGCTCTAAGAGACATGATTCCTACTTCAAACGAAGAGGGTGTAAAAGCTGTCTGCCACTACTTTTACATTGCAGTTGCAGGGAACAGACAGACGTATAAGATATATCTGACCTATATGCCATCTGACCTTTATGTTCTCGTCTGCTGAGAATATTGTGGAGGCAACAGCTACTGGGGAGGCAATCTCAAATCCACCCTGATCACCCTCTCCCTGCTCCAAGGAGCCCACAGGCAGTGGTTTCTCTGGCATCTCCTCTTGCCTCTCCACCTGTCTCTCTTGCTGAGTTTCCTCCTCGTTTACCGGCATGGCTAAAAACTTTCCGACTTTCTTTGACCCCTTTCTTTGCGATTTTATGAGAGGCATCTCTGCAAGTCTTACTGTGAAAAAGATTCTCAAACAATGACAATTAGGTGGGACGTCCTCGATGGACACATGGTCCATTGGCGATATTGAGACCACCTTTTTTACTCACCTTATGTCCCTTCTGTCAAGCTTCCGGGTTTACCGTTCGCAGGAGTTCCCACGGTATTCGCAAGTGTCATTACGGATATCGCACGGATATCGCACTGGCATCTGCGTCCATACAATGTTGCAACGCTGCTCAAGACACTCTTGGAGAAATTCAAAAATGTTTGAATTTTCTCCCGACCTTACCAAGTCACACGACTACCTGCCGTTAGCGCCACGGAGGTCCTCGGTGGTCCACGAATGCCGTACTGCTATCGCAGAAGGTTCCCACGATGTTAAATCTTGTTAAGTCTTGCTTCAGGTCGCACAATGAGAAAGCCCTTTCACAAGGATGCTGCCAGGACTCGAGGGCCTGAGCTATAGGAAGAGGTTGAGCAGGCTAGGAGTTTATTCCATGGAGCGCAGGAGGATGAGGGATGACCTTATAGAGGTGTACAAAATCATGAGAGGAATAGATCGGGTAAATGCACAGTCTTTTACCCAGTAGGGGAATCAAGTAGGGGTTTAAGGCGAGGAAGGAGAGATTTAATAGGAACCTGAGGGGGTAACTTTTTTACACAAAGGATGGTGAGTGTGTGGGACAAGTTGCCGGAGGAGGTAGTTGAGGCAAGTAGTATCACAACATTTAAGAAACATTTGGACAGGTACTTGAATATGACAGATTTAGAAGGATATGGGCCAAACGCAGGCAGTTAGGACTAGTGTAGATGGGATATGTTGGTCTTGTGGACAAGTTGAGCCGAAGGGTCTGTTTCCACACTGTAATGACTTTGACATTATGTGGTGGAGAACTGTATAAGTAGGGTCATAAAAACAGAAGATCTCATGTGAATACAGTATATAGTTTGCAGAAAAATAGAAAGTCTGAATGTAACTGTGAACTATAAGAAAAATAATACTTGGTTTGAGATGATACTGCATACCAAAGTATGCTGCCTCAGCATGTCAATACTGATTTGCATTAACAAAGTATTTACATTACAAAGTATGCAGCCTCAGCAGGTAGATACTGATTTACATTAACAAGTTGCAGAAATTATTTGTCTATCAGGTAGAAAGAAACAACTGCACATCCCTCCCAAATAAAATGGCATTTTTCATTTTACAAAAAGATTCATTCTGTTACTGAATCCAGTAAGGATTATATAGGACAAGTACACAAAGACCATCTACAAGATGCAATGTCACAATCCACCAACCTTCAACACACCTCGCAAACCCACAACCTCCGCAACAGAGGGTTAGATAGAGCTCTTAGGGCTAGCGGAATCAAGGGGTATGGGGAGAAGGCAGGAACAGGGTACTGATTGTGGATGATCAGCCATGATCACATTGAATGGCGGTGTTGGCTCGAAGGGCCGAATGGCCTACTCCGGCACCTATTGTCTATGTATCTATCTATCCATATAACAGATTAAATTGCAAGTAGTACCTCCACCTATTTGTCGTTTATATCTGATACCATCCTGCTGTAGAAATGTATTGCCTGAGTTTAACACAAACTGGGAGGCAATCCTGGAATTCCCTCGCCTTCATAGGGTCATAGAGTGATACAATATAGAAACAGGCCCTTTGACCCAACTGGCTCACACTGGCCAATATGCCTCAGCTACACTAGTCCCACCTGCCCACATTTGGTCCATATCCCTCCAAACCTGTCCTATCCATGTACCTGTCTAACTGTTTCTTAAATGTTGGGAAAGTCCCTGCCTCAACTACCTCCTCTGGCAGCTTGTTCCGTGCAACCACCACCCTTTGTGTGAAAATATTACCCCTCAGATTCCCATTAAATATTTTCCCCTTCACCTTGAACCTATATCCTCTGGTCCTCGATTCACCTGCACTGGGCAAGAGACTCAGTGCATCTACCTGATCTATTCCTCTCATGATCTTATAAGATCACCCCTCATCCTCCTGCACTCCAAAGCCTAGCCTATTCAAACTCAGACCCTCTAGTCCTGGCAACATCCTCATAAATCTTCTCTGTAGCCCTTCCAGCTTGACAACATTTTTCCTATAGCGGTGCCCAGAACTGAACACAATATTCTTAATGCGGCCTCACCAACATTTTATACAAATGCAACATGACTTCCCAACTTCTATACTCAATACTCTGGCTGATGAAGGTCAATGTGCCAAACTCCTTTTTGACCTATCTACCTGCCACTCCACCTTCAAGGAACCATGCACCTGCACTCCCAGATCCCTCTGCTCTTCAACACTACACAGAGGCCTACCATTCACTGGGTAGGCCCTGCCCATGTTAGACTTCCCAAAATGCAACACCTCAAATTTATCTGAACATTCCTCAGCCCCAGTGGCCAATCGATCCAGATCCTGCTGCAATTTTTTTGCAGCAATTAATGATCAGTAATTAAAGAGGGGCAATAAATGCTGCTTTTTTGTGACAACCACATTGCATATATGAATAAAGTTAGGATACTGCAGTGTAGATTATATAGGGTTTGTTTCCTACCTTGTATGATGTTTGATAATGCAAACTAGCCATAATTTCCCATTTGGAGTAACTTTGATCAGACTTTACTGGCTTTATCTTGCACTAAATGTTATCATGTTATTCCCTTTATCATGTATCTGTATCCTGTAAATGGCTCGATTGTAATCGTGAATTGTCTTTACGCTGAATGGTTAGCACACAACAAAAGCTTTTCACTATACCTCAGTATACGCGACAATAAATAATTAAAATAATATAAAACTAGACCATTCTATTGGAACAATTTGCAGCATAAAAATGTGAACAGCAACCAATTTAGCCTTTGAGCCTTCGTAGAGTTTAGTGTTGAATGAAGTTTCTTATAATTTGACCAGTAATATGTTGTGGAATCTCACCCAAAAAACAACTGAGTTGCAACAGTTCAATTGATTTCACTCAGATCCCAAACAGGCATTTGAGAAAGGAGAGTTTAGCATCACCACTATCATTTGTTCCGGAACCTACATAACAAAGGATGATGGTCTAGTGAGCTCCAGCCTACCATTGCTATTTAGCACATTAATATTGTGGATTGTATTCTCTCTCAAGTTTTTTGAAAATGATTAACACCCAAAATCCACTTTAAGGGCCTGTCCCACTTGGGCGACCTAATCCGCGAGTTCTGGCGAGTTTGCCCTCGACTCATACTCGTAGCATGGTCGACACAAGGTCGTAGGAGGTCTTTGTAATTCTCCTTCATGCTCGAGAGTGGTCTCCGCGTACTCGAGGCCTCAGCTAGGTCACGGCGTTTTTTTCAATATGTTATAAAATGCCCGCGAGTAAAAAAAGGTCGCCATGGAAAAAATCTATACTTTTTTTACTCGTAGGTTTAGTCGTAGTAGGTCGGCATGTTAGTCGTAGGTAATCGAGGGTAGTCGAAGGTAGTCATAGATAGTCTTCATCATAGCCGAATGGAGGTCGAAGGAAATCGAAGGAGGTCGTCTTCACTCTCCACTATTCAGTGTCCAATTTTCCCAAAGTTAGTCGCAGCTCTTCGAAGCTAGTCTTCAACATAGTCGAAGGAGGTCTTCTACAAAGTTGAAGGAGGTCTTCAACATTTCATTTTTTCTAACACTTCTAAACTCGCCAATTAGGTTGCCCAAGTGGGACAGCCCCTTTAGATAATACCCAGAAACATTATTTACATTTTTGCTCCATGTAGGATCTATATGTTACTGAATTTATGACAAAGCCACGCTATTTTATCCGAAGTATACTTGCCTGTCGTGCACACCACTTTGTGCCACTGGATCCTAAAAGCTCCATTTCCTTACTGACATCAACTCCTGTGTAATGATTAATGCAACTCAGAGCAATATATGAAATTAAAAGAGATTGTGGGAGAGACTAGTTTGCTGGATTGGGATGAAGTGGACACAGAGAGGCTACTAATTTTTAAGAGAAAATACATATTAAAAAAAACAAAGGATATTGGAAACTTAAACTCCAACAGATTAAAATGAAATTACTGTAAAATTAGTATGCTTCAAGCAAAATCCGACTTTAGAAGAATACGTTACTCAATCGAGTAAATAGATAGGAGAGCTTGTCATCAAAGATAATTAATGCAATGTTAATTAAACCTTAAAGATGTTTGAACGGATGTATGATTATGGAAGAAAACTGAAGTCTGTAAGTAGTGCACAGGGATAGATGATCAAATACTCTTTGACCAGTCTGGCCCCAGGCATTTTGGCCGCATCCATACAACATCTGTCGAATGCACCCAATCATGGCTGATTGATGTAGAACAAGATTTGATTGGCAAACAAACTTGTATCTCTATGGGGCTGGGGAAGGGAGGTGGGAAAACTCCAGAGTTTTGGTTCCTTGGATGTGGTACCTGATTCTATTCAACTCTCTTTGGAAATGAAACAAAGTCATAAAGATTTTTAACTGTACATTTGCTGTTTTGTCTGTTAAAAGATGTTGAAAGAATTGGTGGGGAGAGGTGAGAGGTTCATTTCTTACCGTGGTTATTAAGTTTTGAAATTAATATTGCAATTAATTGTATATTCAATATTAATTGTAACAAACATTTAATGTATTTGAGTATCATTCTTGAGTCTGCAAACTACAATTGGAGCACACAGCTTTCCTGTTCATTAACCATCTCAGTACTGTGTAGATTAGTTAAAAAGAAAATTCCACTTCCATCTGGCCAAGTATCATTCCAGAGATGTTTACAGTAGGAACTGTGCACTCATGATTGTATTACACTTAAATAAAATTAGTTTGGTTGTTCCAAAACTTCTTGTATATTCCACTCTTCCCTCAGTAAAGCAGCATTAAGCCTCGAAAATAAATACCTGCCTTGAAGCATACATACTAGAAATTTGCCCTTCGTGGCAAGATTTATTTAGTCTTGGTAACAGCTTCCAGAATACTGAAATTAAAACCAGAAATGCTGGAAATGCTCAATGTCAAGTATGCAGAGAAAACAGAGGCAACATTTCAGGGTGCGTTCTATCATCAGAAGTCTGTACTGGAGCAAGGTCATCAACCTGAAATGTGAACTCCATTTCTCTCTCCTCAGATGTTGCTTGATCTACAAGAGTATAGAGTAATTCAGCACAGAAACAGGCCCTCTAGCCCAACGCATGTCAACCACGATGCCCCATCCAAGCTTGTTCCATTTACCATGTCCAAATGTCTTTTAAATATTGTTATTGTACCTGCCTCAACTATTTCCTCTGGCAAATCATTCCATATACCCAGGTTCATGTTAAATCTTTCCCATCTCACATTAAACCTGTGCCCTGTAGTTCTTGATTCCCCTACCACAGGAAAAAGATTGTGCATTCACCTTGTCTATTCTCCTCATGATTTTATATACCTCTATAAGATCATCCCTCAGTCTCCTGTGCTCCAAGGAATAGAATCCTAGCCTATCTAACCTCTCCCCTATAGTTCAGGCCATCGAGTCCTGGCAACATCCCCTTAAATCTTCTCTGCACTCTTTCCAGCTTAACGGTATCTTAATTACAAAGTGACCAACGTAATATTCCAACTTCTACCAATAATGCCCTGACTGATGAAGGCCAACTTGCCAAAAGTCTTCTTTACCACCCTACCTACTTGCGATGCCACTTTCAGGGAACTATGTACCTATGCTCCTAGATCCCTCTGCTCTACAATATTCCCCTGGGCTCCCTTCATTGTAAAGGTCCTGCCCTGGTTTGACTTCCCTAAATACACCTCACACTTACCTGAATTAAACTCCATTAGATATTCCTCAGCCTATTTGCCTAGTTGATCAAGATCCTGTAATTCTTGATAACCATATTCACTGTCTGATACGAATTACTGAGTATTTCCAATGTTTTTGTTTTTGTTTCATAATTTCTGTATTTTGCTTTTGAGAACTCAACATACTCTCCCTTTCATCTTCCTGCTGTAGGTGCTTGATAGTATCTACTTCAGCCGTCGTTTCCATGTCCGTTGTGTTGCCAAAGCAGTGGACAAGGCTGGCCATGTTGGAACACCACTGAGGAGCAATATTATTACCATAGGAACGGATAGTTCGATATGCCACACGCCGGTAGTGGCGGGGACAGCAAGGGGATTCCAGGCCCAATCCTTCATAGCCACCTTGAAGTACTTGGATGTCAAGCACAAGGAACATCCCAACAGGTATTGCAAAGACAGCAGGAAACTATCATTATGATGACAGGCTCCAGTTATACACAAATAAGTATATCATTATGGTAGGTTGCAGAAATGTGAACAAAATGTTAGTCAAGAACTGTGCTAATGATCATTTCCAGGTGAAATTGGGCATTTTTGTGGCAATTGTAACCTTGCTAGTACTAAGCTCACTTCTAATGTCATTATGAATCAATTTTCCACCCACGTTGATATAGACAGAGGCACAGTGGTGCAACGATAGAGCTTTTACCTATCAGCACCAAGTACCCGGGTTCGATCCTGACTATTGATGCTGTCTGTGTGGAATTTGTACTTTCTTCTTGTGACCACATGACTTTTCTCCGGGTGCTCCGGTTTCCACCCACATTCCAAAGAAGTGCAGGTTTGTAGGTAATTTGGCATCTGTAAATTGTCCCTATTGTGCAGATGGAACTAGTGTATGGGTGTTCATTGGTCAGCGCGGACTCGGTGGGCTGAAGGGCCCATTTCTATGCTGTATCTCTAAACTAAACTAATATGACTGTTGCGAATGGTCTCAGTAGAGCCATTAGCATTTCATGCTAGACACAAAAAGCTGGAGTAACTCAGTGGGACAGGCAGCATCTCTGAAGAGAAGGAATGGGTGCCGTTTCGGGTTGAGACCCTTCTTCAGACTAGTTTGTTGCTTCACTTGCTACTTAAAGCTAACCCTGAGGTTGTATCACATCTGATGCAGGCAGCTCAGGCACTTTCCAAAGTCCATAGTGCAATGCATGAACAAGAAATTATATATTCAGCATTTGGCTACTGGGATACTCCTTCAGTTGATGCCTCCAGTTGATGCCTCTGATGGCAGCACTCAGTGACTGGAGGGATTGTAATGGCAATGATTGCACACTCAGTGGGTTGGTGGCAGTGCAGAGGCAAATATGTGTCCTTCAGTGAAGAGCCTCTTGCCTGGGAATATTCAGAATCACCCACTCTATCTGGACCTCTCTGATGTGCTATGTATTAACAGTCAGATTTACCAAGGCTATGATCACATGGTAAGACTGTTAACAGCATTGATAGGCAGATGGATCCTGGATCCAGGTACACAGCTCCCTGAAAGTGGCAACACAAGTAGATGGAGTGGTAAAGAAGTATGAAATGCTTGCCTTCCTTGGTCGGGGCATCAGAGAGGAAGTCATGTTACAGCTTTATAGGTCCTTGGAGTATTCGGAGTATTGTGTGTAGTTCTGATCACCCCATTACAGAAAGGATGTGGAGACTTTGCATGAAAGGACAGGTTGTGTTGTAAAAGTGTAGTGTATTCATGTCAAAGGAGAAGATACCAGAAGAGCAAGGGCACAGATTGCAGGATCTGCAGTGAAACACAAAATGCTGGAGTAACTCAGTGGGTCAGGCAGCATCTCTGAAAGGAATGGATATGCAACTTCTAGGGTTGGGACAGTTCTTCAGACTCAACTCAACCTGTTGCAGGAACTCCCAGTTGAACTTCTCTAGTCCGACATCTTGGGACCTGACTGTTGGCAGCCACAGTAAATGTCAGACCACCAAAATTGCCTCTTGATCACCTTCCACTGAACAGAAGAACTGTTTTTTTAAGTATAAACATTCTCTGGGTCATGTGAAGATTCCAAGAACAGTCTGTAACCCAAGCTTCCTGTGTTGGAAATGGTGTCGACTCAGATCACAAAAGTTGCACTGAGAGTTAATTATCTACAGATTAGTACAGATCTTGGTTAATCTTGGTTAGAATTAGTTAATTAAAATAGATCTATACTACAGATTCAGAACACCACACCATGGGAATCATTGGTCCACAGAATACCAGATCTGAGAGCTTCATCTGTGTTAAAAGGGAAAAGGAGAATGTATACTGAAACATTCAGCCAGGCAAAGAGGAGCAAGGAACAAAATCCCACTCCAGGTCAATATCTAATTTGCAGGCAACTTGCTTAGTTCAAGTATAGTTTGTCTATTATAATTAGTAAATTTTAAATATCTGAGTCTGGGAAGGATCTATACATTGCTCACCTTACAGAGAGATAGCGCGTGGGTGCCTGGCTTCCCTCCAGCTCTCTAAGGACAATGAAACTCCAGCATTGAAACCATTGTGTAATTAGAGCCAGGCCTTTTAATCACTGTGAATGTCTCTCAGCTTTAGTTTTAATTAAAGTGAGTAATATAATGAAACACGCATTTTAATAGTTGGAGCAGATATTTTCAATGAACTTCTTCTTATTGAGTCCACACACAAGATTAGAAGTTATTCAGCCAGAGCTGAACACACTTCTTGGCATCTGTGTCTGTCTTGTCGCTTCTTGTGCTTCTTGTGCGTGGTGGTGGAAAGATTGGTGGAAACAGGGCCGCGACGTGAACGCTCTTTCCTTGGCCCCTTTTCAATGATGATGATATGCCACTTTTTTAAGAAGGTAGAGAGTGGCTATTCCTGCAGAGACTCTACTCCTGCAGAGACTCTACTCCTGCTCAGGCAGAACTATAAATAGACACAAGAAAATGTTGGAGTAACTCAGTTTGAAGAAGGGTCTCGATCCGAAACATTACCTGTTCCTTCTCTCCCGAGACGCTGCTTATCCCGCTGAGTTACTCCAGCATTTTATGTCTATCTTTGACCTTATCTCTCCACAGCTACACCATCTGGTGACCTCTCAGATGCAGCAGTGAGAAGGATCTGCTGCAATCATTTTCAGATAAGGTCTTGTACCCTCTGTTTCTATCTG
Organism: Amblyraja radiata; assembly: GCF_010909765.2. Lineage (NCBI taxonomy): Eukaryota > Metazoa > Chordata > Chondrichthyes > Rajiformes > Rajidae > Amblyraja > Amblyraja radiata. The sequence goes on from NC_045956.1 coordinate 70,040,597, forward strand.
CTCTGCGGTAAACTCTGAGGAGAATGTGGGAACCCAGATTTTCTACAGAAGGAACAGGCACGTGGGTGTGTGGTTTGTGAGGTATCATGCTCCTACTGGTATGTCATGTACCTCTGTGTTCTCCCTATAAGTGGACATAAGATTCTCAATACCATCCCAGATGCTCTTTCTCCACCTTCAGTGATAAAGGGCTTGAGGTTCCAGGGATTCAGTAGGAGTGCTGCATTTTCCCAAGGAGACTTTCAGCACATCTTTGAATCTTTTCCTTTCTGCCTGGTAATCTCTTCTGATGACAGAGCTCAGATTGGAGGATCTGTGTTAGAAGCCTGGTATCGGTCATGCAAAGAATGTTTGCCTGGCCTGTGCAGCTGATCATGTAGTCATGTACAACGCTGGGGATATTGGCCTGGGAGAGGACACTGGTGTTGGTTTGCTTATCCTTCGAGTGAATTTGAAGGTTTTTGTGGCTTCAGCGTTGGTGGTTTCCATCCATTATCTTGCGACGTCTACTGTTGGTGATTTAGGAACGCAGAGATCACAGTTTTTGAAAAACGTTGTCTATTGGAGGCCTTGATCTTCATGTGCCCCTTTCCTTGGTGCATCTATGATCATGCAGTAATTATATGATTGACATATATGTAGATCATATCAGTATTTTATAATGACTGTCCTATTTCCGATAGTTCATTAGTCCATGTTTAATGTATTTAAATATCAGTAGAAAATTAAAAGGTCTGGGAAATAGACCAGTTTTTCAAAAAATAGCCTGCAGGAAGAGTGGAGGACTACAATACAGACAATACTGTAGACAGAAGAATGGGGGGGGGGTGGGGGATGAAAGAACTATACCAGAGAGATGTTTTGTGCATTAAAATTGTACATTACATGACTTACCAGCTTCATTGCAAAGATGAAATGAATTTTATGCATTTTTACTTTTGTTATTCAGATACAAACGTACACCTTTTTCATTTATTTTGTTCAGAATCCACATCTCTGTGCAGATCCCTCACCAGGACGGTATGCTGCCTTTGGTGTCCACTATGCCACTGCACAACCTCCACTTCCTCTTGTCCGAATCCATATACAGGCACCAGCACATCTGCTCCAACCTGGTTACACTCAAGGACCTCAGGAGCATTACAGGTAGAACCATGAGCAAATTCAAATAAACACAGCCTGCCACCTGTGCAACTCCTGCCTTCTTTGTGTCAATATGAAATAAGGACAGAAATCGCAAGGCACATAAGTAAAAGCTTTCTCATGTTAAAATTGTAATGTGTTTTGTTTCCACAGACGACTGAAGTGTGAGCAACCATTTACATATCCCCCCCAACAATTCAAACAGATGATAATCTTTTCTGCAATTCTGTAATAATTTAGACAAGAAAAATTCAACATGAATGTAAAATAAGCAAACTCATGCCATTTCTTTCAATATAATTATTTTCATAACAGGAATTTCATGTCTAAAATTAATTCAAGTAATGATCTGACCACTACATGCAACATTGTACTTCATATCTCCCCCAGTTATTGTTGTACATTTTTCCACTATGTCCATCTAAAGATACATCACGGACAAAATTTATTGGAATAGTTTTGTGCGTATGTTTCTGACATTCCACTAACACAGACCTAATAATTAAACCTGAGGCAAAGGAATGCTTGAGTGATCATTTAGTACTTTTCTGCTTCCATTGTGTAGTGAACTGATGAATCTCTGGCTTTTTTCCCGTTGAAAAATATGCAAAGTTCCGTGGATTGATCAATTTTAATTTGTTGATAGCTGGTTATTTTGCTCTTGACAATTTTATTGAGCTTTGCTGCCCAAATTTTAAGACACCGCTCCACTTACAAAAGGACTATCTTTATGGGAGAGAAGTGATCAGAACTATTACACTTTTATAATCCCTGAAGCCATAAAATAAACAATTCTCAGCAGTAAGATCAATACTTCTGTTTAGTCACTTATTTGACCTTATTTGTCCGAATCTGCCTGTCACTGTACATAAAATAAATCATATAAAATGTACAAATTCTTGCTAAAAGGGAGGAAATGGATATTTTAGCAAAGTGTTAAACATTCTAACCATATCTGTGCTAATGGTATCATGATTTTCCAGCCTCTGCATTCTGTCCATAATTAGTAAGTTTAGTCACCTCTCAGGCATTCTGTACAAAGCTGTCTGCAGCTTAAAATTCTGATGGATAACATAATGATGACCTGTCTGATTTTGTACTTTTTGTTGTTTATGCATCTAAAATAAACACTGCTCCTTTGATATTAAACAGATGGAATACTTCTATAGCCAGCTGAGCCAGCAATAAGATCAATAATACAAAGGTGTGTGTTTTGCAGACTCCGGATTTTTGGATGATGTCATCTATGACAGCATCAGTCTGGGCCCCGGGTTTGATCGGCCATTCCAGTTTGACTCAAACATAAGAGAACCTAAAACCATCCAACTGTATAAACACCTCAACCTGAAGAGCTGCATCTGGACGTTTGACGCCTACTATGATATGACAGAACTGATTGACGTCTGTGGCGGCTCAGTGACAGCTGACTTCCAGGTGATTAATGAAAGGAAAATCTAAGAGTCGGTGAGATTCTTAATCTTAGGTATACATAGGTCAACATCTACTCGGAACAGCAGTCCAAATGTTATGCAGGAAAGACACGAGGCTACAGAAGCTGGAATCTTGAGCAAAATAACAAACTTTTGGAGGAACAGCAAGCCAGGCAGCCTCCGTGGAGGGAACGGACAAGCAATGTGTCGGTTCGAGGCCCTTCTTCTATCCAGCCACTAACCCGCTGAATTCCTCCAGCAGCCTGTTCATATTTTAAGTAGCTTGCTTTCCAATAACAATTAAATGGAATTTCAAATAAATGTCACCCAATGTTATAGTTAGAGGGAAATTATTAGTATTGTTTTTTTTAATAATACTCATAGTTCTGTGCAGATGTTTAGCAGCTGGAGATGTTTATAACCAACAGCTTCTTTAATTTTAAAAGCTGTCAATAAGAGAGATTTTATAACACCTGAAGACTTGATCAGGGCATCTCGAAAAACTTCGTATTCAGCTGAACATCTTTGAATTACTGACCTGTAGGCAAAGTTGGTAGGTAACCTGTACACAGAAACACACCTCAGAAAACAATAAAATAGATGAATAACATCTCTGATTTTGGTGGTGATGGTTGAAGGTGGAAAAATGGCCTGGACATTGGGAAATATCTTGCCCTTATTTTAACTGAACCTTTGAATGTTTTCATTGAGATCATCAGTTAGTTAGATTGACATCATGCATCTTATACTGTTGTTTAAAAATGCAAGTTCCTATCCCAGAGTGAGCGTGGTACAAAGGAGATAGACATAACAATTAAAGTGTTCTACAAAGAGGAGCCATCCCATGCAATGATACAAATGAACTTGGTTCATTACATTTGGGCTATCTTCTCAATTTAGGCCATTGTGAATTAAAGTAGACATTCTGTTGATTTACACATTAGGCCAGCACAGTGGCACAGCGGTGGAGTTGTTGCCTTACAGCATCAGAGACCCGGGTTAGATCCTGACTAAGGGTGCTGCCTGTACAGAGTTTGTACATTCTCCCTGTGACTGCATGGGTTTTCTCCAGGTGCTTTAGTATCCTCATACATTCCAAAGACATGCAGGTTTGCAGGTCAATTGGCTTCTGTAAATTGTTCCTAATGTGTAGGATAGAACTAGTGTACGGGTGATTGCTGGTGGGCGCGGACTCAGTGGGCCGAAGGGCCAGTTTCCATGCAGTATCTCTAAACAAAACTAAACATTCTTATTGTGTTGTGCCCAGTGGTATGAATTCATGCATTTGTAGGCAGACAAGAAGGCAGAGACTTGATAAATTGTTCTCAGGAGTGTTAATGGATTGTATGGGGCTCATGGCTAAAATGTTTTGTACACAACGTTTTTAAGCTGCAAGGCTTCATGTCCAAAAGATTTTCTTCTGTGACACATATCCTTATGTTCCTGTATTTTGCAGGTTCGAGACTCTGCCCAGTCATTCCTGACTGTGTCAGTACCATTGTATGTGTCGTACATTTACGTGACAGCACCAAGAGGCTGGGCTTCACTGGAACATCACACTGAGATGGAGTTCTCATTCTTTTATGACACTGTTCTGTGGAGAACAGGTACATTAGATGACCCACTAAAAGTTTAGATTAGTTTCAGTTGTCTTCATTCACCTAAAGCTTCTCATTACTTATCTCAACGCAGGAATTCAGACCGACAGTGTGTTGTCAGCACAGCTTCAGATCATACGCATTTACATCAGAGAAGATGGCCGTTTAGTCATTGAATTCAAGACCCATGCTAAATTTAGAGGTGAGTACTTTAAAGGACATAGAGAAAGCAGAAAAGCTCTGGTTTGGAGAAAGATTTACATTCTGTTTGCTACAATTTATATTCTGCAAGGAAAGTGTGTATTCCATAAATCACTACAATAATAACATTCATATTGGCAGTTTGTCTCAGGGTTACCATCGAGGATGCAAAACATATTTTAGTGTGACTGGCAGATGCAATGAGCTAATAACTGTTTTGAATGTTGACCATCAGCTGTGCATTTTTTGCAGACATGGCTCCAATGTTATGCCCAATGATATGAGTGGTAGTGGCATTGTTTTGGATTGGAAGTAAGAAGTCACCACCAGGTTGTTTTGGTATACGCTCAGGAGTGGTGGACAGGGAGAGAGCGAGATGGAGGCTGAGAAATGCAGGGTAACAGAAGTTCATAATTCAGAGAGCTGGAGGCTGCTGACTAGAATTTGTGAGTTTATGGGGGAGAAGTCAAGTATGCAGGTAAGAAATTTAGTTTCCTTGCTGACATGTGGACCACTGTTGCAGGAGTTAAACCAAAGCCGATGGTGAGACCGCATTTAGAGTATTGTGTTTAGTTCTGGAAACAATGCTATAGGAAATATGTTGTCAAGCTGGAAAGGGTACAGAGAAGATTTACAAGGATGTTGCCAGGACTAGAGGGTCTGAGCTATAGGGAGAGGTTGAGCAGGCTGGGACTCTATTTCTTGGAGCACGGGAGATTGAGGGGTGATCTTATAGAGGTGTTTAAAATCATTAGAGGAATAGATTGAGTAGATGCACAGAGTCTGTTGCCCAGAGTAGATGAATTGAGGACCAGAGGACGTAGGTTTAAGGTGAAGGGGAAAAGATTTAATAGGAATCTGAGGGGTAACTTTTTCACACACAGGGTGGTGGATGTATGGAACAAGCTGCCAGAGGCTTTAGTTGAGGCTGGGACTATCCCAATATTTAAGAAACAGTTAGACAGGTACATGGATAGGACAGATTTGGAGGGATACGGACCAAACACAGGACTGGTGTTGGTGGGACATGTTGGCTGGTGTGGACAAGTGCCTCCAGGACAATGTACTATTAAATGCCCAGCAAGGGGTTGGACAGGCTAGATGCAGGAAGATTGTTCCAGATGTTGGGGAAGTCCAGAACAAGGGGTCACAGTTTAAGGATAAGGGGGAAATCTTTTAGGACCGAGATGAGAAAAAAAAATTTCACACAGAGAGTGGTGAATCTCTGGAATTCTCTGCCACAGAAGGTCGTTGAGGCCAGTTCATTGGCTATATTTAAGAGGGAGTTAGATGTGGCCCTTGTGGCTAAATGGATCAGGGGGTATGGAGAGAAGGCAGGTACAGGATACTGAGTTGGATGATCAGCCATGATCATATTGAATGACGGTGCAGGCTCGAAGGGCCGAATGGCCTACTCCTGCACCTATTTTCTATGTTTCTATGTTTCTAATACTCCAAGATATATGTTGGATGAGGAGTGGCATCATTAAGTGTGTCTCTGACATGGATATCATGTTGAGGTTGAAAGTGCAACTTGCAACAGGGGGAACCAGGTTGAATTTCCCCGGCGCTGTGAAAATTACCCAGAAGTGGTCGTTATCATATTTCATGGAGAGGAAAAAAACATGATCTATTTCACGGAACTAAACAATAGTGTAATGCACTTGAACATCTCCTCACAGTTGTAACACCATTTGATATATTTATAGAGAGAAGTGGATCTGGAACATTTCAAACACTTCCAGTCACAATTTCCAGCAATACCCTTGGTAAATCTAGGTTCCATCCTGAATTCCAATAGCTCAGTCTTTATAACATGGAATTCCATGAGGTCATAGGACTTATGAGGTGATTTTAGCCATTCGGTCCATCAAGTCTGCTCCACCATTCAATCATGTGTGATCTATTTTTTCTTCTCAACCCCATTCTCATGCCTTCACCCTGTAACCTTTGACACCCTTGCTAATCAGGAACCTATCGATCTCGGCTTTAAAAATACCCAATGTCTAGGCTTCCACCACTATTTGTGGCAATTAATTCCACAGATTCACCACGCTCTGGATAAAGAAATTTCTCCTCATCTCCGTTCTAAATGTGCGTCCTTTTATTCTGAGGCCATGCCCTCAGACTCTCCCATTACTGTAACATCCTCTCCACATCCACCCATGAATCCAGGATTTTCATTATTAGGTAGGTTTCCATGAGATCCCCATCCACATACGTGGAAAATACAGCAGAGAAATTCCAACCCATGAACCCTGTTCACGGAGAGGCAAGAATATGGAATCACCATGAGCAATAAGGCAAACAGATTCATGGTGTGTTTCTTAAATATGAAGATTAAATCTTTGCCTTGAAATCAAACCTTGGAATTTATTTGTAGTCATTTATTTCTGCGTCTGTCACTTGGGATGGGTTTTGCTCAATTGTTGAGTCACTTTGTACCATGTGTGCTATCTTTTCAATCATGGAACGTTCAAGTTCAAGTTTATTGTCATGTGTCCCTGATAGGACAATGAAATTCTTGCTTTGCTTCAGCACACAGAACATAATAGGCATTGACTACAAAACACATGAATAAATAAACTGATTAAGTGCAAATAACAAATAATGGGTTATTAATGTTCAGAGTTTTGTCCGAGACAGGTTTAATAGCCTGTGGGGAAGTAGCTATTCCTGAACGTGTGTCATATTATCTATGTTCAGGTATGAATGCTAACAATTTGACAGTAAATACTTTACTCCTTTGATGTGAAGTTCAGGGGTGGTATCCTTTAGAAAACCCACCTTGGATTAACCTTGATCTTAGCCCTACTTTCAAAGTAGATCCCCACATCTCTAGATCTCAGTACAAAACACTATCAACCTCAACCTTGAATATACTCAATGACTGAGCATCTGGCTTCTGGGTTAGACAATTCCAAAGGTTCACAGCGCCACAAGACTTTTGAAATGATATCATTACTATATTATACCAACTCTGGCCAATAAAGCATGTAATTTGTCTTACCAATTGTTTGCATGTATGCTGTAGTTCATGAATAAGGACAACCTTGCCACTCTGGATATCAACATTTACATTTCCCACACTTTCAAATATATTCTCTTTTATTGTACTTTCTATAAATTAAATAAATTCATAGTTCCCCCACATTAAGCTCCTATCTGCTGTCTTTTTGTCCACTCACAAAGCCTGTCCATATCCCAATGGATTATCTTAGTATCCCTACATTTTACTTCCCTACCAGGGCGGCCTTAGGAGGTGCGGGGCCTAATTGTGAACAATTTTGGTGAGCCCCAGGTTCCCAGCCAAGGTCTGTAGAATCATAGAAATATAAATAAAGTCTATTATAGACTTTATATCTCTATGGTAGAATGGAAAGTAATCAAAATGTGCGCTTAAAAAGTGCATGCGACTTAATGGATCTAACCTACATCTATATTACTAAAAGTCTGATCTTGACCGCTTTTGGCTCACTATGGCGTGATTGCCGAGAGAACGCCGCCGTCATTTTTGGCCACCTCGCTCAGAGCCCCCCTCCCCCTTCCGGGACCGGAGGATTTTTTCCATCGATGACAAATCAGAGAGATATTAATGGGGTTTTTTAAATCACAATTTTCTCTGCTGCCCCTGCTGGAGGGAGGGGGAGGGACTATAAAACCAGGAAGTGGTGTGCCTCACTCAGTCTCTGCAAGATGGATGAAGCCAAAGGGTCACGTCTCTCTGAGCTCTGAATAACACTGAACAAATGTCTACTCAACTGTGAGTCCCCTTAATGTGGTTTGAAAATGAAAATATGGTTTGTTTGAAGTAAAAAGGCACTGCCTGCAAATGGTTGTTTGGGTGCTTAGGCTTGAAGTTGAAAGACTACTTACTGCGAATGGCGGCTTGGGTGCTTTGGCTTGAAGTTGAAAGGCACTACTTACTGCAAATAATGGCTTGGGTGCTTTGGCTTGAAGTTGAAAGGCACTACTTACTGCAAATGGCGGCTTGGGTGTTTTGGCTTGAAGTTGAAAGGCACTACTTACTGCAAATGGTGGCTTGGGTGCTTTGGCTTGAAGTTGAAAGGCACTACTTACTGCAAATGGCAGCTAGGGTGCTTTGGCTTGATGTTGAAAGGCACTACTTACTGCAAATGGCGGCTTGGGTGCTTTGGCTTGATGTTGAAAGGCACTACTTACTGCAAATGGTGGCTTGGGTGCTTTGGCTTGAAGTTGAAAGGCAATACTGCAAATGCACTTACTTCCTATTTGCTCTGTATATTGATTTTAGATAAAACGCTACCACTTACGGCTGTGATTTTTGGCCATCTTACACAGTCCCCCTCCGCTGAGCAGGTGCAGAGAATTCTTCCCATCAATGAAAAATAAAAGTGCTATTAGTGTTTAAAAAATGTTGAGAATCTCTCTCCTGTCAATCACGCCATGAAGGCCACACCTTTTCCGGTGGGGGGGGAGGGGTTATAATACCCGGAAGTGTGGGTGTGGCTCAGTCTCTGCATGATGGGGGAGGGAGAGGTCACGACTCTGTCTGAGTTGTGAATCAACTGAACACACTGAATGTCTACTGAACTGTGAGCTTGGTGTTTTGTGTGGTTTTATGGTGGTTTCACCCTGCATGAAATGGTATGAAACTGCATTTGAATTTGGTGGCCTTGCACCCTGCTTCAAATGGAATGAAACTGCACTTGAATTTGGTGGCCTTGCACCCTGCTTGAAGTGGAATGAAACTGCACTTGAATTCGGTGGCCTTGGATCCAGCTTGAAGTGGTATGAAACTGAACTTGAATTTGGTGGCCTTGCACCCTGCTTGAAGTGGTATGAAACTGCACTTGAATTCGGTGGCCTTGCACCCTGCTTGAAGTGGTTGGAAACCGCACTTGAATTTGATGGCCTTGCACCCTGCTTGAAGTGGTAGGAAACTGCACTTGAATTTGGTGGCCTTGCATCCTGCTCAAAGTGGTAAGAAACTGCACTTGAATTTGGTGGCCTTGCACCCTGCTTGAAATGGTAGGAAAATGGATTTGAATTTGGTGGCCTTGCACCCTGCTTGAAATGGAATTTCAAGGAATAGCCGTGTCAACTGCCAGCTCACCAGCCATGAGTGAGCTACCAGCAGATCAGGCTTGAGGGACAGGAAGTGGGGTTCGTTGCTTTCCCTTCCTCGCCTAAGAATGGCTTAGGATCCATAGTATTTCCCTTCTATCACTTAGTTTAGAGATACAGCGTGGAAACAGGCCCTTCGGCGACCAGCGATCGTCCCATTCACTAGCACAAACCTACACACCAGGGACAATTTACAGTTTTTACCGAAGCTAATTAACGCACAACCTGTATGTTCTTGGAGTGTCAGAGGAGAGTGAAGTACCCGGATAAATCCGTGCGGTCACGGGGAAAACATACAAAGCCCGTACAGACATCACCTGTAGTCAGGTTCAAACCCGGGTCTCTGGCGCTGTGAGACAGTAACTCTACTGCCACTCCAACTCCAATTGTGGATTTGCCACTCCAACTCTCTTGACCAATGCAAGGGCGAAGAGGTGATTGTGCGAGTTTTCCTGTGGGACATAGGCTGCCTCATTGTTCCTGCCTATTTAGTCTCTTTAACACAATTGGATGTATTGACTCCAAAGTGTCTCCACTTGCCACCCATCCATTAAGCAGAAGTTTCTCAGGAGCTCTGCCCATCCATCGTTCTCCTCCATTAAATAACAATGCTGACCAGACGTCTCAAAAGAAGCTGCGTTGCCCTTCCCCGCGGAGCTGGATTCTGAGAAAAGAGCAGCCTTGGCACAGGGTGTCTGCCACAATCTCTCCGTTGGTCGAGACCAAGAAAATTGAGACAGAGTCACAGCAGGTTTCTGACCAGCAGATAGAGACCTTGCTAAAATGCAGCTCAGGCAGTAATCCTTCTATTGAAAAGAATCGCCTTTCTGTGCAGTGCATGGCGGAGTAAAAGAAGCATTGATAAACCCCAGTAAATATTTCTCTTGTGTGTGATTTTACTTTCATGGCATGTGTAATTACTCTGAACATTGCGCTGTGAGTGCTTCCTGATTTGGATACAGCAGGCAATGGCATGAAATCCTGACAGTGTTCTGAATCAAAGCTTTTCATCTGGGCTGCCAACCCTGCCTTGCGGCTGAATTCCAAACAATGGAATCTCTTATTTTAAAAAATCAGCTCCTCCACATCCAAAGTGGAAAGCGCGAGTAGGCCAGTGAAAGGAGAAATTCTTTTTTTTTGTTGCTCTTCAAATGAGGGGAAAGCCTGCTATAAGTGGAGTAAATGGAATAAAGGAATAAAGTTGGTCAAAATTTAAAGTCTGCTTAAAACTGCACTGGTTACCGGATGGGATGTTCATTCACAAGTCACACTAGAAGTGTACATGTATTGATGGGGTTGTTACTCACAGTAAATAACTTAATTTTGAGCTGAGGGAGAAGAACTGGGTTCAATAATGACCAACCCCACTCACCCACTCCATGCCCTGAAGGTGATCAAGAGCAGCATCTTCAGTCAGAGACTGATTGCACCAATGTGCAAAACTGAGAGACATAGGAAGTCTTGTATACCAGCTGCTATAAGGTTATATAATGCGCATAAATAACTGCACTTTTTTTCATTCTTTGTATTTTAACTTGTATTTTAATTTGTATTTTAACTTGTATTTTAACTTGTATTTTAACTTGTATTTTAACTTGTATTTTAACTTGTATTTTAACTTGTATTTTAACTTGTATTTTAACTTGTATTTTAACTTGTATTTTAACTTGTATTTTAACTTGTTAAGTATGGAAGCTATTTAAGGAAATGTGTGGTGTTATGTCTGTCTTGAAGCTGTCGTGGCACTGTAATTTCCTGTAAAGGATTATTAAAGGTATAATCAATCAATCAATCAAGAAAGCTCACCTGCAAGTTATCTTCCTCTCCAGGTCATTTTGTGATGGACCACCACACACTGCCAGGGGAGAAGTCTCAGATTGTGGCTCCTGATCATTTAGGAGGTATTGAATTTGACCTGCAGTTGCTCTGGAGCACTCAGACCTTTGATTCTCCTTATCAGCTGTGGCGAGCAACCAGTTCCTACAACAGGTAGAGTACAGAAGCATCTCATATGCTAACTGAGTACATTTTATGGAATACTACGATTTAATTTTAAAATGTTGACAGTATGTCTTGTTTTGAATTATGTGTTACCATGTTTTGGAAGAATCTATATTTATAGTTTAGTTTGAGCTTAGAGATACAGCACGGAAACAGGCCCTTCGGCCACCGAGTCCGCGCTGACCAGCGATCCCCACACATTAACACTTACATGTACTGGGGACAATTTACAATTATACCAAGCCAATTAACCTACAAACCTGTACGTCTTTGGAGTGTTGGAGGAAACAAGAGATCTCGGAGACAACACACGCAGTTCACGGGAAAAACATACAAACTCCGTACAGCCAAGTACCCATAGTCGGGATTGAACCCAGGTTTCTGGTGCTGTAAGGCAGCAACTCTACTGTTGTGCCACCGTGCCAAAAAGTTATATTTAACTTTGGTGGAAAGGACACACATTTTAATTTTTTCAGGTTATTCACTCAAAGATGATCAGCACCACTGATTACTATTTTGGGGAAAAAAATGAAGATGCTGAAAATCTGATTTGCAAACAGAAATTGCTGACTCAGCAAGTCAAGCTGCCTTGTCGGAGGAGGAATAGAGTTAACGTTTCATCGTCTGGAAACTTTAACGCTTTCTCTTTCCGCAGATGCTATGTGTCATACTGTTTAATATTTCATATGCATTTGGAACTGATATTGGAATGGAACGCTTTTAGTGTATCATAAAACTACTCGGAGAATTTTGATTCATCAAAAGATAAGAAATAGGTTTTTGAATTATGGATGAGCCATATAAAGGAAATCCTTACAATGTAGCAATGTATAGGGAGTGTTATTCCTATTTCCACAGTGGTTTTCCATTATTAGGCAGAAAGCATAAAACATAACTCAGACAATGTGAGGTTCAATCACAGAATGTTTCAGTGTTCATTACCTACAGTATATACTGTCGTTTTTTATTGCAGAGAATAGATAGAGGGGTGGATTGTGATTATTAAAAAAATTGAGAACGATTCTGTCTGGGAACAGCTGCAGCCTGATTTAGTTGGCCAAAGTTTATTGTTTATCTTCCTTTGTTCATTAATTAATTAATTTTAAATTGGTTAGTGCCATTGTTAAAATGGGCTAAGGAATTCACATACTTTTTTCTGCCAGTATTAGCAGCAGTCATTGTGATAATAAAGCCATGTCATATTGATTGATTCCTGTAATCCACATTTACAGTGACTGCTATTTTGAACAATAGTATCGTGGATAATGGAGACTGAATAATGTAGAGAAAAATAAATATTGGGAGGCGTGCAGTTTTTCATCTAATATGTTAGTGAGAAGGACCCCTTTGTGGAGCTGAAACAGAAAGATTTGGATCTTCCAAGTAATGCGATCTGGCCTGGTGATGATCCCAAATATCTCAACATCGAGTCTATATTGTTTTAATGTACAAAATGTTTGTAATATTAAATTGGACCATGCATGTTATCAATGGGCTAACAGAGTGGGATCAAGAAGGCAAGCAGTTTGAACTACTTGTAGAGTACTGCTAAAAGTTCTAGTACTTTTAATTGACTTTGTTCTTTGACATAACTGACTATTTTTATGTGGTTTTTTAGACTGTCAGAATTTGAAACTGAGTGAGTATACCTCTCAGCTAACTATGATTATGCCTGACATTCACTCATAATAAGCCTTTAGGATGGAGGAAAATATTTATATTTGTTAAAATGCTGACATCAAGTAAATGTTAAATTCACTGTATGGTGTATATATATAGTAACTTTGGTTAAACAGTCTATGGGGTAGAAAGCATAGATATGCATCAGGTTACATTCATAACAATTTAATATATAATTCAGTGGCAAATTTTTAAACTTGCTAATTTTCTTTCCAATGTTTTTCTTATCCGTAGAAAAGATTATTCGGGAGAGTACACCATCTTTTTGATCCCCTGCACTGTCCAGCCAACTCAGCCATGGATTGACCCTGGACATAAGCCATTGGCCTGTACAGCCCATGCTCCTGAAAAGTACGGTCTTATTCTGAACCTGCCAAACAAACACTTCACTTTTCCACCTTCAGCACAAAATGCTCAAAATGGAGTTTGCATGGAGTGTCACAGAAAATTACATTGTGCCATTTTAAGCATTAACCTGACATAGAATTAAAGATATAATGTGTAATGTTGTTGCAAAATTCCGATTAATTTAAGCTGCTTATAGCAAAGCTGGAGTTAAGATCACAGCTTGCTTCACACTGCACCTTTTCTAGCCTCATAAACGCTGAGCCGTCTGTAATATGCCACTGATAATGAAAAGAGCAATGGCAGTGCTTAAGACTGCAAGAAGCTACTGCCATGGCTGAAGAGTATTTGCCAGATCACTCTGGATCACGCTCACTCCCCAACCCTTCCCAACCACCAGTATCCCTAAGCATACTTATCATGGGTGATTCTGATTCCAAACAAGCACAAAGGCTGCTGTGGTCATCCCTCAAGGCAAAGTGGTCCGTGAGCAGCCACTGCTTTCATGGCCTATGTTTATTCCTCAAACAACATCACTAAAATTGATTATTTGGGCATTAGCATTATGCACTTGGCTAGGCATAATGTTTGCTGCTTGGCTTTATCCACATTGAAAGTATACGTGCACTTCAAAAAGTACTTTAAATTATTGTAGGACATCGTCAGGTCATGAAGATGCCTCCTTTAAGTAAAGCTTGCTTCTTTTCAAATCCCAGTGCTACTCAAAGTGCTAAATTTACATTGTATCTGTCCCCACCAGACACAATTGTTTGGGGCATGTAGCTAATCCCCAGTTCAGTGTGGCTCTGCTCTATACACTCCAAATCTCCAATTTCCACCATATGTTAAAATTATGCCTTGCTCTTTCAATACAATTCTCACATATTATTTGATGGCTAAAATTAATATAAAAATACATGTCCAAATACAACATGTAATACAATAACATATGTTTAGTGATCATAAAAAATGATGATTGAAAAATGAGAGGGTAGACAAAAATGCTGGAGAAACTCAGCGGGTGAGGCAGCATCTATGGAGCGAGGGAAATAGACGATGTTTCGGGTCGTGACCCTTCTTCAGACTGATGTGAGTGTGGGGAAGAAGAAGGAAGAGGCGGAGACAGTGGGCTGAGGGAGAGCTGGGGAGGGGAGGAGAAAGCAGGGACTACCTGAAATTGGAGGTCAATATTCATACCGCTGGGGTGTAAACTGCCCAAGCTAAATATGAGGTGCTGCACCTCCAATTTACGGTGGGCCTCACTCTGGCCATGGAGGAGGCCCAGTACAGAAAGGTCGGATTCGGAATGGGAGGGGGAGTTAAAGTGCTGAGCCACCGGGAGATCAGGTTGGTTATTGCGAACCGAGCGGAGGTGTTGGGCGAAGAGATCGCCAAGCCTACGCTTGGTCTCACCGATGTAGAGGAGCTGACACCTAGTGCAGCGGATACAATAGATGAGGTTGGAGGAGGTGCAGGTGAACCTGCGCCGCACCTGGAAAGACTGCTTGGGTCCTTGAATGGAGTTGAGGGGGCAGGTAAAGTGACAAGTGTAGCATTTCCTGCGGTTGCAAGGGAAAGTACCAGGGGAGGAGGTGGTTTGGGTGGGAAGGGACGAATTGACCACGGAGTTACGGAGGGAGAGCTCTCTGCGGAAAGCAGACGGGGGAGATGGGAAGATGTGACCAGTGGTGGGATCCCGTTGGAGGTGGCGAAAATGCCGGAGGATTATTTGTACACTGTTTCCCCTCCCCCCCCCCCCACCTGAAACTACTCCACATTGAAAAATGAGAGGTAACATAATCAGATCAAGAATTAATTGAAGTCTTCCTTACTGTTATCAGAATACTGAGTGGTCCTCTCATAAGCTAAGGGTGCACTCCCAATCTCCCAACCTGCCTCATTGTGGCCCTTGCACTTTTTCTTTATTTGCACTTTCTCTGTATAACTTTAACGCTATATAGTTGCAACAATATAATCTGCACTGTGGTATATTTATCTTTGCACTACCTTTTCTACTTGTTAATGGGTTGATTATACGCATGTATTGTTTGATTTCACTGGACAGCATGCAAAGTTTTTCTCAATATCTCATTACACATGACAATAATAAACCATTAGACTCAATTCTGAAGAATTGTTTTTATTGCCACTGTAATTGTTGCTGCTTACATCATCCTGGATAGTTTAAATAAACATCTTGTGAGGTAGTCAGTTCATTAACGTTATATTATTCTCTTTCCGTGTAGGTTCCTTGTTCCAATCGCCTTTCAACAGACAAATCGCCCAGTTCCAGTTGTCTACTCTCTCAACACAGAGTTTCACCTTTGCAATAACGAAAAGGTTTTTATGATGGATCCATCAGAAACAAAGATGTCTTTAGCTGAGATGGATTATAAAGGAGCCTTCTCAATGGGTACACAGGTTTTTAAACATATCATGAAGCACATTCTTGCCTTTATGTACGAGATTTTAT